>NC_092819.1:79209089-79550339 GCF_023375885.2 Dermacentor andersoni
GTTACCGTGCAGCCGCGCATGCGCGAAGGCGGGCTTTCTGGTTCTTTCCATTCGTTCCCCCGCACGGCCGGCGCCGCTGCTGCCGCGGATGCGCGGAGGTGAGCGCCATCTGGTAGCGGTGCAAGGGACCCAGTGGCGCGCTTGGGCCGCGTACTCCGCTGTGATTGGTCAGCCAGTTCCGCAAGAGAACAGCCAGGTCGCGTAACCCACGGTCACGAAACCCGGCGAGGTTCGCAAAGATAGAAAAGCTTCTTTTTTAAAAACACTTGCGGCGGCTCACAACCAGCCATCGGAAGTCGGAGGCACATCGCTCATCTTGACGTCTGGCGAGTACGCGAGCACCTTCCAGCGGCGAACTTTGCTGAGTGAACTTTTACTGATCGAGCCGCGTCGCCGGCGAACGTGAAATATTTGGACGCCGAGGGTCGAGCGTTCGCCGCCGGGCGAAGTTCGGCGCTTTGAAGCTGGTTTTCCGATCCTTGATGCCCGGCCTACACAAGGACAATCTGAAGCCCAAGTACACAAGAAAACAGACAAAGCAAGGGATTAGAAACTACATTATACTGTAACGAGGTTGATTTGACGTGCAGCAAATGATGGGATAAGATATCATTTCATAATGAGGTGAATGTCAGGATTGCTATGTTATTAGGTGAATTATCTGTAGACAAGCTATGGGTTTCAATAAAGCTTTCCTCGTATAAGTGTTTCTTAATTCCCCATATTACCCCTCTTGCAATATTATGATCAAGCATATGTTCTGCGCAGGACTGCGAATCGATGTTTAAAAGTGAATATTTCCTTGCCCGCCCTTGTGACGTTTCTATCTTCTGCTCATTCTCTCCCCCGTTCCCATGTGAACAAAAGTATCTCTTACCACTCTAAGAGCACAAAATCTCCTGCCTTTCCTGCCTTCGGAGTGAAAACTCATGGGCAATATTACAAGCGCGCAAGTTTACTTCCGATACTTGAGCATGATTTTTGTCCTAGGTAATGGAGTATATATCCTGAAATTTTCTCACTTTCCAGTGGCACTTGTACTTTTGTGCCATTACGCCTTTCGCCGAATGTAACTTCTCATTCAACTCATTTGGTTTTCGGCTAGTTTGACGTCATAAATAAGAAAGTGAGCTTTGTCTTAAAATTACTTTGACTATCTTAGGCCCATGGAGTGTGCTTAGCACTTTGTCGGCTCGCTCAGCTTCAGTTGGCGGAATAAGTTCGTCCTTGTATGGCCGCTTACTTCTACCGCCAACCGTGTACTTCCCTGGCCGCTTAGTTCTTTCTCAGGTCCTTGAAGACGAAGACGTACCTAATGTCGTCGCGGAAAGGGCCCTCGCTTAAAGCGACAATGATTAGCGAGCTCAGAGTCATTAAGCAATTTCCACCCGAGGGAAGTTCCTCCGTCCAACACTCTCGGCCTCTTGACAGAAAGCGAAAGCCCACATGCAACGGTGTGAGCAAACAGCGATGCCTATCTTGAGCCACTTAGGAAAACGTTAGAGTGTTTCTTGCGCTAGGAGCTATTCTATCTCCGGAAAGATCATTTTTTTATACTGAAAAGAAAATAACTAAGACAACAATATGCTATATATCTTGAGCCACTTAGAAAAAGGTTATATTGTTGCTGGCACCAGGAGTCATTTTCATTGTCTCCGGAAAGATCACTTTTCTTTTTCCCCTGTTATCAAGATGAAAATAACTAAGCAATATTAATCACCATCGGTGGTCGATGGCCGCGTCGAAAGTCCCATTCGACTGCAATCACCAATGTGAGCAGAAACAATCAGAGAGGTTCTTGGCTTTCGTCGAACAGTCTTTCAGGATAAGCCCGTGAGGTCATTCTTCGGCGGTCACCCCGGGACGCTTCCATTTTGGAGCGAATGGGCTTGATTTTAGGCCCGGATGATATCCCAGATGCTTTTTTAACAAGATATGCATAATGGTTTGCGAACTACTTCTTTGTATTTTTTAAATAGTCTCTGAAAGATGGCGTATTGCTTGATGACTAGAGGACAGCCAGAAAGAAAGCACTGCGCAAATCTGGTGACTAATCTAATATAAAAAATTCTCGACCCATTTCATTAAAAGGCGTTGCCTTTTAATATATGTACAATGTTTTTCAATTAATTAATGCCCTCTCTCTCTCTCTCTCTCTCTCTCTCTCTCTCTCTCTCTCTCATTAACATCTACTTCTTAAAAATTTTTTGCGTGCGTAATTTATAAACATCTATAGAGTTGATTTTATTTTTGTTGAACAGCACAAAGTACTAAGAAACGCTCAACACGACTTTGGGCGCGGCTACTCGACTAACACACAATTAATTAGAATTACCCACGCTTTCGGAGCCGCAATAAACAAAGGAAAGAACAGACGTTATTTACATGGATTTTGGCAAAGCATTTGACGAAGTCTCTCACAGTAAACTACTACATAAATTAGGTTTAGTCATAATAAATCAGAAACTGCTACCATGGGTTAAAGCTTATCTTTCGAATCGCTATCGGTATGCTTCCCTAAACGGCTCTCCCTTAAATCTCGTTGGCGTTGATTTTGGTGTTCCCCAGGGGTCCGTGCTTGAGCCTCTGTTTCTGATTTTTATAGATGACATCATCACTGATATTGAATTGAATTGAATTATGGGGTTTTACGTGCCAAAACCACTTTCTGATTATGAGGCACGCCGTAGTGGAGGACTCCGGAAATTTAGACCACCTGGGGTTCTTTAACGTGCACCTAAATCTAAGTACACGGGTGTTTTCGCATTTCGCCCCCATCGAAATGCGGCCGCCGCGGCCGGGATTCGATCCCGCGACCTCGTGCTCAGCAGCCTAACACCATAGCCACTGAGCAACCACGGCGGGTATCATCACTGATATTAACGTTAATATTAAACTATAAGCACACGACTGCGTGATTTATGAAACAGTTACTTCAATTGAAGATCAAGTCAGGTTAAACGAGAATCCCCAAAAAATCATAACATGGTGTGAGAAGTGGCAGATGGCTATTAATTTTGAAAAAATATCAACGTCTTTACGCACATAACTCATAGAAGAAGCAGTTCCTTTTTTATTACGGAGCAAACATCATTATTTTCCAAGAGGTAACAGAATATAAATGTCTGGGCTTATGGATCACAAATAATCTGTCTTGGACAAAGCACATAGACGTGGTTACAAGTAAAGCGCTATGCAAATTGTTTTTATTGAGAAGCTCTTTAAGATTATCCACTCCTGCTGTACGTCTCCTTGCGTATCAGTATATTATATGTCCTACGACTGAGTATGCAGTACCCAGTTGGGAGCCGTACACAAAGACAAATATCAACAAACTGGAAAGAATACAAAAGAAAGGTAGTGCAGTATATTTGTACTTGTAACGGGCCCACTTCACTTACTGAACTCATCAGACGAAGTGGATTACCTTCAGTTTTCAATAGAAATCGAATTTTTCGACTAAAGTTCTTCTACCAGCTATAGTAAAAGGATATTATAACATATATACATCACATATTGCCACTTAATCCGAAGGGTATGCTATCAGACAACGACATTATTTTACAATAACACATTTAGTTCCCCAAAATAACTGTTTAAGCACTGTTTTCTTCCCAGAATTGTTGAGTGGAGTACGCTTGCCGATGATGATGTGTCCCAAGATTCACTGTCTTCATTTGAGAAATACAATCATCATTTTCAGCAGTCTTACTTATGTTAGCGTGTGCCTTTCTTTTCTTTTCTTTTTTTTTTTTTTTTGTTGCTAATTAGGATTCGTTGCGCGTCCAGGGTTATCTGTTCTTGTTGCGGGTATTTGGTCTTATTTGGGGTTGGCCGCTGTTTTGCCTCTAAATCCTTTGTGTTATTCATCAATTTTCTTATATTCATTCACTATATATATTGTTTTTATTTTCGCGTGCTTGTGCTTTTTCATGTAAACAATTCTATTATGTATTATCACATTTGCTGTAATATCACTTCGAGATCGCAGTATAAATAAATAAATAAATAAGTAAATAAATAAATAAGAGGGTGAAGAACCCTAAAAATGCTCATATCCCATTACAGTTTTTTAGTGCTGTGCATTACATTAACGAGCACAGTCAAAAATGGTTACGGCAGCCCGAACCGGGTACATGCGACCTGCTCCACAAATTTATTCGGCGCGTAGAGAGCGAATAGCGTCCTACCAGCGGCGATAAGATATATAAACACCTCGCCTAAGATTTAACTGAATCCGCGCGATCATTCGCGTGGCGAAGAGGGTACGAGACTTAGATAACGAAGCTCCACAACTCATATCCAGCCGTCCATTAGTTCGTGTGGCCGTAGTGGTCACGAGACAGTAGGTTACGAAACGAGGCCCGTTAAATAACAATAAAGCAAAGAGACAATTCAGTCGCACCCACCGAATGATTGCTTGTGCGCCCGTACGGCTACACCGAAATGGCCCCTGTCCGTGACCGCTATACGATAGAATCGGTGCTCCCCACGTTCTGTTTAACGACCATTCTACGGTTAGCGTAAGTGACATCGTAAGCAGTGTCCCTATTCACGCGCTCTTTCTGCCCGATATGTGCGACTAATATGCGTCCCTCGATCGCCTCCTAACCAACCGAGGTAGCCTGCTCGGCGCCATTTCGATGACGATTTGGGGCGAGGAGTTCGCTGCAGAATGGCCTCCTCACGGCGCCTGGCAACCGCAAAGCGAGGGAGCCGGCGTTTCTTCTTTTCTCCGAGCCGCGAACGTCTCTGGGACTGGCTCGGCAGCCTTCTCGTACCAGGCATGGCAGAGTCCAAAGAAGCCGTGATGCGGCCAGCCTCGCCCACATGCAGAGGGCTGCTAGAGCGGCGATGTTGGGGGAGGCAGTGCTAAGCCGAATCGAAGGCAAAACTGTGCAGCGGCACTGCGGTGATCTCGGCTACTAGTCTAACTAGTGTGCGCAGAACAGAAGTTCTGCAATGTTTAGATAACGAATGCGAAGTTGTCCATTCGAAGCACACGCTCTTAGAATCACGTCGTGCGCACATGTAGCGTCGTCGACTCGCCGTTCTCGAGCCGCGACGCCATGGCTGCTGATCTGATCGCCGCGGTTGACAGCTCAGTGCACGAGAGAAAGACACAGCGCTGGCCCTGCTGTCGCGAGCGTCAGCTAAGGATACACGCTGCACCGTATTAATGAAGCCGAAGAAGAGGTGGCAGCAAGGAGGGGGCTGTTCCGCGGTGTGGGTGAACCGGTTCCTCCGTCGGCACCGCCGTTGCCGAAGACTCGCCCAGCACTCTGAAGACGGGCGCATCATCGGCCACGGTCCCAGACGGGGTGTCGTCTCCTCCGCCTCCTTTCTTCCTCGCTGCTTGTCTGCGTCCTAATCACTCCTTGACCGCCTCGGCTTCGAGGGCCGCGACGGCTGTAGCTGCAGCCTTGTTTCCTCCCGTCGCACGTTCCTCATATTTTTTGCCGGCTGGTTACCACGTGTCGAGTGAGAAGGGAAGGGGAAGGAAGGGCGAGACAACCTGGAGCCGCCGACGTGTGCACCTCCGAAGATGCATTTGTTTGTTCGTCTTTTTTGAAGTAAGCTCCGAAAGACAGCTCGGCACGAAATCAAGAAGCGACGAGTTCACGGTACACTGAAAGTCAGGCGTGCAGACGCTGGCACAAGTCGAACAAATAGACGAAAAGGACAACAAAAACAGCGACGTACGCTTTCGTTCTGCGTGTGTTCGTGTTTGCATGCTTGTATTTCAGTATCACGAATCCCTAGCAACTTGCTCAACTTTCAGGGCTTATAAGCGACATAATGCCGTAGGCCGTTGTATAGCCGTTGTATATATGCAACTCGCCTGTCTTGCAGTTTTCGCTGTTTCACCTGATTACTTTAGACGACTCAACCGGACTAGGCCAGCGACATTTAACTATATATACTGATACCAGTGCCGGCAGAGTTTGCGCCACTTCCTCTTTGCAAAGCCGATAAGTATATGCGAACGAGCAAGCATGGGTTTGTGCTAATGTGCCTGCCGATTCCGCTGCTTGTCTTTGCTGCGCCTACACCTTTAGCTCCCGTCGGCGTGGTCGCATACTGCTAACGTCTCCTGGAAGATCGTAGCGATAATTACCGGCAGCTCGTTGATCATGCAGCGAGAAGCGCGTGCTAATTTCCTAGCAGTTATACGTACATGTGACAACAGGCTGGCTTCGTCCAAAAAAGAGAAAAGAAAGAAAGACAAGTTAGACGTTAGCCTCATGGCCTGTAAATATTCACATAAAGGTGCACTGTGCTCCAAAATGAATTGACTTACTGATTACTTACTGATGTTGACAGCACAATGACATACAAAACCAGAAAAAACGAAACAATAGAGCACAGGCTCTTCTGCGTCCCTGTTCCGTCTGTGTTGCGCTTTCTAATTCAAGGCGTTTATCCACCCACTGCTGATCGATTGATTTCGAGATGACAAAGCCGCAACTTAATTATCCACGAGGCACACCGCAGCGGAGTGTTCCTTAATTCATGTCGCGATTTCATCTCGCGTGCCTTTTTTTACAAAAACCAAGTCTCGGTAGAGGGGAGTGCTTTGCGATTCCGTACACATTGGAATGCGGTCACCTGGGCGGCAACTATGCGTGTCCAGGAAAATGGCCATGCCTCCAATTGTCCAGATTCACCGCACAGGACTCCTCAGCAAAGTTATGTTCTCTTTTGTAGACCACGCGTGCTACGAATATCTACTTCGTGCAGTGCCCCGCCTTTCTTCAAGGCGTACACGCGAGCGAATATCAGTCGCCGTGTGTGTGTGTGTATATATATATATATATATATATATATATATATATATATATATATATATATATATATATAATATGTATACACACGCTCTGAAAGGCCGTACTGCTGTTTCTACATTATAACTATACGAAACCTCACCTTAGGAGTTCCCGTACTTTCTACTGAATTTATTTCAGCTGCGTTCTTGGCGCAGTTGAGCACGCTGAATTGTACTACATATAGGAACTGTTCTGCGTCCCCGCAGTGTCACCGTGCTGACGCAAACGATGACGCTACAGAAACGCCATTCTGTGTAACACACGGTGTTTTGGGCGGCGTTGTCTTGTTCATATTTCACGGATATTCAAGCGGCCTAGAAGCGTAGAAAATGGTTCATCATTGTTTTTCATATTAGCGTAGATGCGGGTTAAAAAAGAAAGCGCAGATTTCGGACAAAAAGAAAGAAAACAAATTATTCTTGGGATTTTTTGGGGTAGACATGATAGTGAAACGCTCCCCAGACCAGTTAAGAATATTCATAGCGACGCAAGACCTTTTATAAGTCTGTTCTCATTGTCGCCCGGTTTCTAACGAACCTGAAAAAATCCATTGTTTGAACAAATGGAACGGGTATATGCGTATAGCAGCACCTCCAGATATGTGGACAAAGAGTCCATTCCTGCAGTTTGTTCAGATAAAAACGTCTTTTGTGTGCTTTTGTGTGAATTTTGTTACCTTCAAGTTTTATCTTGGATGGCAAGAAAACAAGAGAATGAATAAATGCGTGTTGAACGCCGCTTGCACCTAGCTTTTTATTAAATTATATTTTTTAATAGTTTTGCGTTCATTAGCACATAGAATAAAAGCCGATATCTGCAAGGATGGACACTTGTGTTGAGGTGAATCATGCTACAATAAGAACGACCAGAACAATAGTATAGATAGAAAAAAGTCAATGCGAAAAATCACTGTATAAGCAAGAATATACGCCAGCAATTGATGATACAACGACCTCGAAGTGAGCGGACCGTCAGTGCAGTGTTTGGTGTCATTTAGTTGGAGAAAAAGAATTGATTGGTTGTGGTTATCAAGATTTTATTTCTCTTACGCCTCGTGGGCTTTGTCGTTGTTCTTGTCACGCTGCCCGAATACAAGCCGATCGAATGTGGCTGTGAGTTTACCAGGACATTATGGGCGGTACGTGGTACTTGCTTTTCGGAATTCATTTTAACTTTTTTTTTATTGCTGACGTGAACTGCTTCAGATTATTCAAAGCTCCACCGGGAAGAAAATTTCTCCATGGGCGTAGGCCAGGAATAAAAAAAAAAAAAATGGAGTGCTCGTTGTAGCTGACGATTCGGAGGGTTACGCTCGTACTTTGTCTGAAGATATATGCCGCAGCGCGCGTTTATTCTAGGACGTAAGTTCGCGTTCCCACGTTGCAGTTCAGCCCGCACTATTGCGGCGTTTGCGATTGTTCGAACGAAGGCGAGATAGCCACACGCGGCATAATCGGACAAACTGCTTTCGGCAACGTCAGCCGTACAAAACACACTACCCGCACGCACGCGTGTTTGCTGGTCTAAAGACAGACCGCGTGGCCGCTACGTTGGCATGAGCTGCTTCGCAGAAGGCCGGATTTAAATATTTCGAAAAGACCACGAGCGTAACGAGTACGCGTCCACGCGACGGGGTGTTCGCATCTTGTCCCCACTGACCTCGCACCGCGCAGAGAACAAGCGACGCCGCTGTTAAGACAGCTGTATAAGTACACTTATTGCGTAGGCTCTCCATCTCCAAGCGGCGTTCAGCGCCCCGCGAGGTCAAGTGGTGCTTGTTTCCAGCGCCGTACTCAGGAACTTGTATCGCGCTCTTGGCAGTTTTCCTTCTCCACTCTTCGTTCTCGTTGTTTACTGTCTGCGCTTCCAATGGGGACGTAAGCTAATATGCCCATTGGAGTCAGGATCTGCTATAGGCTGAGTTATCTGCGTCCCTTTATATATCCTCTTCCTTTCGTGCCTTCACTTGCCCTGTATCAGAAACTAAAAAGAAAGAAAGAAAGAAAGAAAGTCTGTGTGCCGAGATGCACCACCTAATGTTACACCTTCTTTCATCGTTTTCGTTTTCTTGCTGCGTATTCTAGTTTGTCTCTTCTTTCGCTTATGACCTGTACGGCAGGCTCCGTCGTGTCCCGTTTCGTTCTCGGCAGGGTGGGAATTAAGCACCACGCGCATTGCATAGCTGCTCTCATCGCCTCGCCTCCACCGCTACAGTCTTATCTTCGTTCCAAATCAAAACCATTGCCACGGTCGCCGCTGCCCGTACAAACACTTCGAGGTGCGCCCGCCGATGAGACAGAAGCGGTGTTGGCGCACGCCGTCTTTGCCCCCTCTCTCCCGTCCGCAGCAGTGCAGGCGTACACTGTTTAATCAGCGACGCCTGCTCGCAGCACATTCCACGGCAGAGAGAAAAGGCCCTCGCCTCAAGTAAAACGCCGACCCGCCTCATTAAAGGGACCTGCTGGCGCTGCACTGCAAAGGTGTGCCAGCGAGGCAAAACTGGTTCCAGCGGCTTCGACGGCCGCACCGGAGCGCCCATGTCGACGCTGTGCAGGTCACGTGGGCGAGCCACGATGCAGTGGCACCGGCACTGCTGCGTGAGCCGGGAGCAACCAGCGGACTATAGGGGAGCTAAATATAACCGCCACCCGAAGTGGGCTGTGGCCGTCGTAGAACCGGCCCTGATCTTGACCGGGTGGGCAGCGACGCCGATTCGCGAGTGAGGCTATATGTGCTGCCCGTGGGCCGCACAGGCTGAGCATCTGCTTCAGTCACTGAGCTTTGGAACGCGTCAACCAGAATGGGATGCGGGCATACCGAAGTCTAGGGAAAAAGTGGGGAGGGAGGAAGCATCGACACTCCCCGCTCTCTCCATATCTTGCCTTCAGACTTCACTCTATGCGATTATTCGACCAAGTGTATAAGCTTCGTGGCCGGCGAACGACCACATTTACTGCATTGGCCTCCAACCTTATAATGTCCAATCTGTAGCGGCCAAGCAGTTCTGACGACCCTGCAGAAATGTGCTAGAAGCGTTCTCGCTTTGCGATATTTGTCATGGCGTTAAAGTAAGAATAAATATGCAGACACAGCGCGCATGTCGTAATCCAAGTGAAGCGAAGCTTTAGTCAAGTAGTATACAGCTAACCGCGATGCTTACTGTTGTATTTGCTTTCATCGTATTCAGCGTGCAGCCTCGGGCAATGTTTATGTTTATCCACCACAATGATCACAACTTTGCCTCAAGGAATTGTCATGTTTATGCGCTGCACTACTCGCAAGATATGGCGAAACGCAAGCACCAAATCAGGCGGATGTACAGCGTGAGACGTCTACGAGACATCACGGTGTTTACGAAACGTCACGATATCTACGAGACGTCATGACGTCTGTGGGACGTCACGAGGACGATGTATGATGCTTGTCAAGGGAAGAATGAAGATGTACAGAGAAGTAAGACAGATATCTAGGCATACATATGAGGATTCTGTACGTGTTGCGTCGCAGTGGAGCGTACACATTCTGCAAGAATGGCGAACAATGGACGCCCACCCGTGTAACATAGCGAATGGCTAAATCAAAGAAAAGCAAGTAAATCAAGTAAACCGCTAAATATAATGCGTTTCTTTATAAACAGATCGGCGTGCTTTAGAGATATACCTACGAGCCGACATTATATGTTCAGGTTTTTGTTAGAATTTTTTTTTTATTACACATAAACAAAGGTGCGCTCGCTAGAACTGCATTGTCGGCTAACATACGGGGTCTATATGAGCCCGTTTGCTGGTACCTGCACTCGGCGCCCATGTGACCGTAGTCTGTGCATACATATATATATATATATATATATATATATATATATATATCCACGGAGATAACGACCAACCCAACAGCAGACAGCCAGCACCGGCCACGGTCACCAGCACTGGTCTGATGTAACAAACTAAATACATCCGAGGCCATATATATTTTGTGGACATATATTTCACTTTATATTCTTCTCGCCCTACGTCTTTATCTTTGGACGCGGGCATGCCACCGTTGTCGCCGCGATTGACCATGCACTCGTAGCGAAATATTCCCAGGAAGGAAAAAGGAAAATTAAATGAGAGGCTATACAATTTACTGCCCTAGATTTCCGTGGATCCCTGCACTCTAGAAAGCACACCAAATCGTCGAGCACGCTCAGCGCTCGTTCCCCTATATAGTACACGTGCATATGTTCAGTTCATGCCACTCTGAGTATTTTCATGACAGCTCATAGACGAACGAGCCTCCGTCGCTACCTTGGCCGGCTATTTGCTCGATCACTTGCTTCGACAAACACGAGGTTCACCCCACCCCGTCTGCAGACGAGTAAGCGAGGGCTGGGAATGCCTGCGGTCAAGGTCGCTCTTCTGACGTCATTCCGCACGGCCAACACGTCGCCTCCGATTGTCTCGCACGGCATCGACTGAGCGTTTTATAGCCGTCATAGTTTGATACCGCCCCCCCCCCCCCCCGTTGTCTTGTTTTTCCCCCTCTTATATGAGGGACTCAACATTAATGAATAGCTACCTGCAATGGCGTCACTGCAAGCACCAAGAAAAGGCACCGAACTTTAATACGGCCGATAGTGTGATTATTTCACCTTCATACGGTATTCTTAAAGGGGGGTGCGCCGACAGATGTATGTTGTCGTTTTCCCAAGATGTTTTCTATCTTTCTGTCGCCGAACTCTTAAACTTCTACTGCTGGTGCTTCGACGACACCGCCCCTGCGTCAGTCGCAGAAACGGCAGAACGTGGGCCCTTGCGCTGTCCCTTTATTTCTTGTTCCTTTTTTGTCTGTTTTATATTTAGTTGGCTGTCCCTGCGCGTTTGCGATATCTGCTTTAGTGCCGAAATACCCCCCCCCCCCCCCCCTATCGCCTCATGCCATCATCCTTTCCTCATTCAGCAATTGATTACACGTAGAGAAGCGGGAGACGAAATAAGTAAAGCCCCTTTATGAAGAAGGCCTATATAACAACCTTCAAAAACTTTCGTTATACAGGTCACTTCATCGGAAGGATTGACCACCGTGCCGCTCGCATTAGAGCAGGCTACGCACGTTTAGCATAAGAAACCCTTTATTTAACACGCATTCAAGACTCACTTAGTGAAATAAGTCGCTAATTTCATTATCCGCTCTTCGTCAAACGCAAAGCGCGAATGCAGCCGACCTTATAAGGGCATCGAGGCTCACAGCAGGCTCCTCGGCGAAACTCGATATAGTGATGCAAGGTACAAGTGCAAAGCGCCGAATGTTGCTATGCGGCCTCCGCTGTCAGAATTCCTTATTTCTCCGCAGGTTCTTCATCCCTGACACCTCCGATGGCATTCGTCTCTGATGGTTTCGACGGTGTCGGTAATCATTTTCGAGCACATCCTCCCGTCTACGTGTGTATTTGCCGACGGGGTGTGATTACACCATGGCTACCTACTGCGGAGTTTGGACGCTCTCGCGTGGCCTCCGTTGTGGTGTCGACCGGCGCTCGCTGTGAGCGCCGCCATTTTGTGCGCAGCCGCGGATGGCAGTTGCGACATGCAGGGATGTATACGTTCGCTGCCAAACAGGTAAACCGCCGGGGATGCCTAAATTCCTTCGTTGTACAGGCAAATTCGTCGTACTGGTCTTTGCCGTAAAGACGTTCAGAATACATGTCTAGGAATCCAGCCTGGACATACGGAATCATCCATATCTACAGGTCATTTTTGTTGTAGAGGCGCGCAACATAGTCGCCAACACGTAAAATTACATCGCAATAAATCAGTTGATCGAGGCTGCCGAAAGACGCTTCGCAGTTGATACTAATTTGCTATTTATTTATTTATTTATTTATTTATTTATTTATTTATTTATTTATTTTATGTAGCAATTCTCATATTATTCTTTATTATTATTATTCATTTTACTTTTATTTTAAGCTAGCTTCGCTGTCGATTTGAGTTCTCGGAGACAGGCGCCCTATGAGGCTTTTTCGCCTTTTCGCCGGTCCCCCTATAGGCAACTGAATACATAGATCTTTTTCTAGTTGCCTAAAATAAACTTCAAACTTTGAACACTGCACTAGAACGCATTGACGACGGGCAAATTCCTGTGACCAGTGCACGATACGGTTGGCAGACGCCCGGCTTGTCACGCCAGACCCACACCAGCACTAATGGCGCCCGGAAGTCGTGGAAGGTCGACACGGCTTTCAGGCGGACGGAGGCGACAAAACAACTTCGTATAAACCGTAGTCTGACGCGGCACGCGCACTATGGATCGCACGCAACGTTTTGGGTCGGCGTGCGCTTCTATATGCGTGACATGAAGGCTGGGCTGCGCATACCAGCACAATGGCAAAGGAAGTAAACTACAATAACGTGCTAACTTGGGCTGGTTGGTACATATTCTGGAGAAGACGAGTAACAGCGCTGGACAATGGGACGGGACTGACAGCACTTGGTCTGTCGTCAGGCAAAGGAAGAGCACGGGCGGCATTGTCTTTAAATGGATGCCAAGGCCTGCATTCACGGAACTCTCAGGCAAGAGCATTTCCTTATCGAGCGCCCTTCGTGCGCACACCGGCCGTGAAAGTGATCAAAGAGATAGCAAGGTGATCATCGATTCGATTCTCAATCGGGACAAGCATTTACGGAAGAGTTTTTTTTTTTTTAATATACCGAGCCCGTATTAAAAGAAGAATAAAAAAGTTCTTACTCGGTCAGTGCACGAGGAAATGGCGATCGCGATCGCCACTTTCCGCTGTGTCTGCTGGGTGCCTTGCGGTGACCGTGGCGGCAGCTTGTTCCTTGCCGTGGGCGTCTACGGCATTCAGCGGGAAGGCTGAGCGTTCCGGATATTTTGCCGCATCCATGTAGCGGGTGTCGGGGTTCTTCGAGTAGTTTTTGTGCAGAACGAGGGTTCTCGGTTGTCTTCGCTCATTGTGGTGGATAGGGTGCATACTGCAAGGAACGGGCGCCTCCGCAATGACGTCCCATAAGTGATCTGGGATTCGCTGTTCTACTTGAATTTTCTTCTGCCGGCGCCCTCTAACCAAGACGGTGCAGTAAAGGGTTTGGCCCATCTGGATCAATTTCAGGCTTCTGGGCTTCTTGCAGTTCTTCTCACGTGTAATGGAGTCCCAGTTTATGTAGGCGGGCCGTCGAAGTTTTCTAAAAACGCCAATGGCGATATAGGTTGCTTCTTTGAAGTTGTTTAGTTTCTCTATTTATGCTTTTCTTTAGGTCGAGATAGGGAGTACCATACTTTATTCGACAGGTAACGAGTGCCAGCACGGTCCGGAGCATGTCTTGCTCTTTGAGGCCGTGCCGCCTGTTGGTGGCCCGTTTGATGAGGTATAAAATATATAAGCGAGGCCTGCAATTTGGGAAGCGTGACGGCACCCGACCCGTCTTTGTGAATGTATAGACCAAGAACACGTGGCGACTCCACTTTCTGTATGTCTGCCTTATTCAGGGTGATAATGGGGTCGTGCTGTTCGTGCGCCGGTGGTCTGCCTGGTGGGCTCGCTTTGAGAACCAGCAACCCTGGCTTTCCAGCAGCGCACTGCAAGCCGCACATTCTGAAGTAGCTTTCGGTTCGATCGACTGCTTCTTGCAGTGCCTCCTGTTGCTTGCCAGTCGTAATAACCAGCGGCTCGCAAGCGGCCTGTCGCAATTACCAAAAAGGAAAACCATATCGAAGAAAGCCCTGAGCATCCTTACCGAAACCTCTAACCTAAGAGGAGAAAATATTCTAGACCTACGTCGTCTGGACCTCGGCACACGAATCCATGGCGTGGAACGAAGCGGCCGACGCCGCAGCCCGAGAGCATGCAAGCCGGGATTTTCTGCCAAACGGGACCAGATAGGTGACGAGACAGGAAGACATCTTTAAGAAATAGAGCAATATTCAACAGCACCGTAGACTCGAATGAAGAATGCGTGAACAACCTCACCTGAAACTCAACAGAGAAGACAGTTATTATAAGAAGACTGCAAATGAACTCACATGTTAACGGCAACATATTGCATGGGATATATCGAACGCAATTCCGGTATCTCTGCAAGTTTTGCGGAGTCCCAGGCACTCTGCGCCAAATGGTAATATGAGTGCTCGGGGCCGGGGGACCCCCGTTATAACCGAATACGGCCGACGAAAAAGCAGCCGAAGAAGAGAAGACAGAAAAGGACAGTGATGAACTGTGCGAGGCCACGCTGTCTTACCCAGGGGTGGATGACCAGCGAAAGTTGGTGGACCGGGCCAGGGTTGCAGCTAGAGCCCGCGGATTCCTGGAATGAGGAAGCCGCCCACTTGAGGGCCAAGACGGATCTCTCTTTCTCTCTCTCTCTCTCTGTCGCTAGCTCAGAAATAAACGTTTATCTCTTTCCCTCTCTTTTCCACTCCATGGCCGTAAAAGGAAGTACCGGCTAACGACGTCGTCGCACATATTGTTGGCGAATGTAGCTGACCAATGACGCAAAGTATTAGGTATGCCATAACGAAAAGCCTTGCGAATTGCACGAATCATTTTGTTCAAGCAATCTGTGAATTCGGCCCCGCAATGTAGGTTGCAATTGCTCTTTCTCATTGGTTGATCATATTCGGTAATATGTGCAGCACGACGATTGGCTGGCATTTAACTATAGGAATATATTTAACGTAAGAACTTTCTTGGAAGTATACGGGCACTTATTTAACTACCGCGGTGGCCCAGTAGCAATGCTGTTCCGCTACTGAGGTCGAAAACCCGCGGATTTGATTCCGACCGCGACAGCTGCATTTTTATCCTAGGTGAGATGTAAAAATGCTCGCGACCTTCAGTTTAGGTGCACGTTAAGAGCCCTAGGTGGTCAAAATTATTCCAGAGTATCCCCCTATATCATGCCTCATATTGAGATCCTTGTTCTGTCATGTTAAACCCTACAGCCTAACTTTATTTAACGGGCCCAGATTTCCTTGTCGGGGCACTATAACTCTAAATGATGCGCGTGTTGTATACTAACGCGGCGGCACTAAAGAACCCGTGTCGCAGAAAATCTGGTGTAGGCGTCGGCGGAGTTGCACGTGAGCGAAAATTGCCGTATAAATTTAGGTATATGCACGTGCCGCGCCTTGCTACATGACATGCGGTATATGCGGGTTATATTGCCCCACCAGTTATATATCACTAGAGTTGCGCATACCTTGTCTTACATTCTTGACAAAGTTATTCCTCGGAATTGAGAACGAGGGCCCATAACAGATGTCATGAAACCAAACACCGACAGCGTATGCCGGTTATGTTAAGTATTCTCAGACTTAAATATTAAAAGTGCGAACTGTGCACTATCTCCTCTATCGTCCCACGCAAGAGGCTGCGTTTCTACCACAAAGCTCGCCTTCGTGCATAGCCTTCGCCGCCAGCGTTTCCCGGCAAACATTACGGTTACATACGCTCAAGTTGCCGGGAAGCGGGATAAGCAGTCATGGATCTTTTACTGCTATGGCGTTTCGCTCTTAAAGGCGAAGCTTAAGCATCCTACAAGTTTTTTAGCACATCAGTGGGCGCGTTTTGCACCCGCAAGCCATGAACCGATGCTCTGTAAGACGCTGGCTCAAATCAGCTAAGGATATTGGTGAGTGTACCGACGTATGTAGGTATATGTTTCGTCATGCACAATTTGTCCAGGCTCGAAAGATAGTAATGAATCCGAAATCAGCCCTCTGAATACGCAGTTCGATGTCCTAAGGCGCATTTCCGCGCAAAAGGAATGAAAAATAATTCTTCAGAATCATCTATTGTGTCACTAAGTGGACCGATATCACAGCCGCGAGCTTTGTCTTCGGTGTTGACCCTGGTCATGGACAGCATCACGGAGTGTTATGCTTGCTTCAGCGTTGTCGTTGACGATTCCCGCCGTGATGTTGCAAAATATCATTTTACCGCCAGCGAAATTGCTTAGCGCGGCTTAAATCGTGGGCATACGACGTGAATCACGGAGCTAGCGTGGCGACTACCAGTCATTCCAATTAGTGCTGAGTAGGTATTCGTGAAGGCAACTCCAAGCCATAACCGACACAGAAGAGACGCTTCACGTCGGTGCAGACCGGCTGGAGGTCTGAGTTGAAGTGACGGGTTTAGTCTGTGCAGTCTTGTGCGCCTTGTATGTACGGTATTCCACTCTGCTAAGGAGATCGTGCGTGCTAGAATGCCAAGTTGTCTCGCGGCGTCGGTCCTTGAGAGAGGAATTGCGACGCAGTGGTCTTCTTGGTTTGACGTCCGAGCTGCCTTATCGGCGTCATCATTTCCAATGATACCGCAATGACCTGGTATCCACTGAAAAGATTTATCGTGGCCTTTTTCTCTTAAGTGATGGACAGGAGGAGGAAAGAACTTTATTGGGTGCTGAGGAACCCCTTCCCACCCACTCTTGGTTTAGTGGTCGGCAGGAGTCGCGGGCCGCACCCACGTTGGGACGGGAAGCCCGTGAGCCTCCGCCCTTTCGTGAGCCCTCTGGACGGCCCGGAGCGCGATTTCGCACGTGAGCTGATCGTGAGTTCCATGTCGGAGAAACGACTGCACACATTGCAAGGCCGGCCTTGAATACTGCCCATTTTCTGGGACTTTCATCATTTATCACTTGAAGCGCATCGCGGAGAGCCGCGAGCTCTGCAGCTGTAGACGTAGTGACTTGGGAAGTCTTGAACCGCCAGGTTATTCTCATTGCTGGTATAACTACAGCGCCACCGGAACTGGTTGGTGTAGTTGATCCATCAGTGTAGACGTGTGTGCAGTCGCTGTATTTCTCGTACAAGAGAAGTAAAATTAGTTGCTTGTGCGCTGATGATGGCAAGTCCAACTTTTTCTGAAGTCCTGGGATTGTAAGGTTCACTTGAGTACGGCGCATACACCATGGAGGAATGGAAGGCCTTGCCGCAGGTGTGTAACCTGACCTGAAAGAGGCACTGACATTGTCAGTCATCTTGGTTTCGCATGGATTCAAAATAAACGTGTTCTCTGGGTGCAATCAGAGTGTGTAAACTCTTGGTTAATTCCAGAAACATCATAGAATTTGCGCTCACGCCCTTTCAAGACAGAAGACGCTATTTGGACGGCAGGTCATGTCGTCTATACACGGCTATCGTGACCACAAAATCCGACGTACTATCGGCCGTGTACGCTATACCTGCTGAATCCGCAGACACACCGTCAGCTGGCGTCGGTGTAGTGTACATAAACACCTAAAGCCTCAAAACAACGCAGATTGCACCGCACAATTTTGGCGAGCTGGGCAACAGTTTGGCTGCTAACGTCTCTTGCCAGAATCGCTATAGAAATTGCAGTGTACAAAGAGCGATTGCCTCATTATGTTCTTCAAATCGCTCATTTCCAACGATTCGAAACGTGTTCGGCTCAGTATGGGTAGCTGATTTCATTGTCGAGTGAGCATAACGTCGCAGGGAAGCCGCTGGACTATAAGAGACAGCATATGAGGACGCCGTATGAGGAAGGGCTCTGGACTAAATCTGACCACACGGAGTTCTCTCTGGCGTACGCTAATCGATAGTTCTTGCATCGAAATATAACTTCCACTGCCGGAAATCGAACCCACGACCTCGGACTCGCTATGCCAATGCTAATGGCGCCACGGTGCGAAATCCCCCCAAATCCCGGGGCTGCTATTTTATCTATGCACGTATCGGATGCTACGCGTAGATGACGTGCCGATGTCCCAGACACTGCGGTTCGACCTTCGACAGTCTGTCAGTCAGTCAGTCAGTGAAACCATGCTTTCGCTTCGATGGAAGGTGACGTGCTGCACAGGTCCGTCGGACAGTGCCGCCGCGGTGACACGCGAAAAGAGCACCGCGATTGTCAACCGGTGCTTCGGCTGCGCGCTCGTTCCGCAGCAACGGGAAGTGACAGTGGCCGCTCATGCGCGAAGTCGTCGTTGAGCTTTCATTTGCTGCGCCGAGAAGTCCATTTGTGTTCGCCGCAAGGCCGCGGGCAGGCGCTCGCTCGCTCCCATGCAACTGACTTTCCATTGAGGAGGACGGCTGAAGGACGCTGTCTCGCGCTGCAGGCGTTGATTTGCGAGGCAAGGAAGGCGGCCGCCGGCCACCGATCATGCGTGCCGTCAGTCAGTCGTGCAGCGGGAGGTGCGGGGACAATCGGCGCGCAGTCGGAAACCGAGGCAACGAACGCACGGTGGGCCGCTATTAGGGGTATGTATCGTTTCGAATGGCGCTCGCTCGCGACGGGTGCGTCGCTCGTCCGAGAAAGATCAGCCACGCGCGCACCTGAAGAACTCGATTGCGAAATAATTGCACAGTGCCAGCCGAAGGGAATCCGTAAGTGCCACCCAGAACAAAGCCAGCCGACCTGACTTTACCGACCTGGCTTTACGACGACGAGGACGGCACAAAGGACTACGAGCCACGGTATTACACGCCAGACGAAGGCGACGTGACCACGGAACGACGGCTTACGCGTCGAGGTGGAGGATCCGGAATCGAATTCACTAAGAAACACTGAGTCAGAAGAAATCACAACGGCCAGCGCTGGTAAATTCTTGTTGAAGTTCTTTACAGTCACTGAT
The DNA here is from genome assembly GCF_023375885.2 of Dermacentor andersoni. Classification (NCBI taxonomy): domain Eukaryota; kingdom Metazoa; phylum Arthropoda; class Arachnida; order Ixodida; family Ixodidae; genus Dermacentor; species Dermacentor andersoni. The sequence continues at coordinate 79,228,507 of NC_092819.1, forward strand.
ACGTCGGCTATACTCACCGTCTACCTTTCGCCTGCGTCAGTAACTAATTTTGGTCATGCTGATTGCCGTGCAAAAAGTAACTGGGCGTACGGTATATGTAAATGTTTCCGTCTCACTCAAGGCGGGAAGGGTGCCACGGCTTTCTACTGTGACGCCTCCGGCAGTGGACCCAACATTCGTGATACTCATACGACAACGGTACAGGCTTGAAAGTCGCTAATAACAAGGAGCACAATTTACAAAGCTTTTTCGTAAGAACTATTTGCAATTGGCCGGTTGCTTCGCTAATAAATGTCGAAAATCACGATTGGCGTTCATTTGTTTTGTAGTTGCACAGAAAAACAACTTCTTTGTGAATACGGGTCAAGATTTCTGTATGAAGTAACTGACGCCTAATGTTTTTTAATATGTTTTACCCTAAAGAACAGACAGCTTTATCACAGTGGATACGTTTATTTATTTATTTATTTATTTATTTATTTATTTATTTATTTATATGAAGAAAAATTAGAAGGAAGGCTTATCACTATGGACGCGCATACGGGAGAGAGACAGAGTGGAACGTAGGAAGGCAGGAATGTTAACCAGTCAAGGGTCTGGTTGGCTACCATACGCTGCAGGGAAGGCAGAAGGGGAAGAGAGAGAAGGGAGAGAGAAGCTGTACGGGAATACCAAAGGAGTCACCCGGCTACTTTTTCAAAAAACCTTTGTGAGCAGTTGTGGCTTATCAGTTTACAACGGACGTCACACCGGCTTCCAGAAAGCCAATTCCCTCGCGCACGGTGGCTGCAAGAAGACTCATGGCCACCTCATCATCTCCGATATTGCGGAAAAGGCCAGCTTATCAGCAGCAGCCCCAAATCAGCTTAAGCTGTTTCTCTTACACTGAACGCATGTGAACAGAGTCCGTAGATTGTTAGATCTACATGGTTCGGTCACCTACACAAGTGCTGTAGGAGCCGTCGCCTATGACGTGTGTCGCTCCCTTGATTTCAAACGCATCCAGAAACTAACACTTGACGACATCCAGAGGACCGCAACTTGCGGCCCTCCGTACCACGCTGTTATTACTCCGACAAGAAACCATCACAACAATATGCAGTTCTGCGACTCCAAGCTAAGTAGCCGCTGAAGTTCCGCAAGCAGCCTTGCGCCATCGAAAAGTTGATGTCGACGCGTAAGATAACTGCGCATTTGACGCTTTGAAGATATATACGGCATTATTTTTCAATGGCTGCCCAATGTTAAGAACGGCCTGCTGAGGTGCAAGTTTTGCCAGCCAGGTGCGAGAGCGGCGTCGACTTTTCCTGGAAAGCCACCATCATCCTCTAGCCAAACCGCGTCACTAAGTCTACTGTGTACCACGGACAATGCACCGCGTCCGCCACTCTGCGTCACGGGATTGCCGAGGTGAGTTCGACGAACCGGGCTTTGTGACGGAACACGCCACCGCCGATCTGGTCTGCTGTGAGCAAGGGAGATACCGAGGGAACGTAGTTGGAGGCCCCTTCCCACGCACCGTTCCTGACGTAAGCCCCGAGTTCTGCGAAGACCGTCTAGCCTCGGTGGGGTCCGTGAAACCGGTGCGGAAGTGTGTGTGTGTGTGCCCTCCCGCTCAAAGGCGGCTCGTCTACGATGACTGGTCGAACTTTTCCCTCACCTAGGGATTGAGGGAGGACCGAGTGTTTATAAACCGCTGTTGTGCGGCTGCTCAGGGTACTTTCTCTCGCAGTCATGCTAGACTGATGAACTGCAACATCCTTATGTAGATACTGTAAATAAACTCATATTCCTCGTTCTCGATGAGAAGCAGTACTTCCCTTCAACAACGTCCTCAGCGTGGATAAGTTGAACGACGGCATGGGCCAGCTACCATCTAATTCATGCCCGACTCCAATCTTGACAACTGGTTACGAACGGTGGGATTGACCTCCAAATCCTTACACCAATCACTGCGCAATTGTCAAAAATCATCTCGCCGACGAAGCTGTGCAACGTACCCATGAGAACGCGCAGCCCGTATAGACTTATGACCTTCAAGAGCGGACAGTGTATGGAAGATTCGCCTGCTTGCTTCACCTTGTCTCATTGGAACACCCTAAAAATATGCCACGGTCGTTTACGCAGCCTAAATAGTTCACCAAGGATGTCATTTATTACTTCTTTCACGCTGCATTATAAAACTGCACGCCTATACTGGTGGCGTAGCAGCCGTCACAATTTCAAGCTCCTTGCTCCCTCTAATGGCTGGCTTCCCGGCCATGTACCACCATTGCAAGTGTTTGTGACTTCGGAGGAGGAAAAACAAAGAGGCAAGAAAAAAAATTTAGTAGAATATCACTCAAAGCAAAGGCTCGAGTGTCACCCCAAAGAGTCGTAGCCGACTGGATCCCGACGACGACACTACATGCGCTCTTGGGCTCTTCGGACTACGTGCATGTATAGGTAATATGGGGCAACCCACGTAGAAGCTACCGCAACACTCCAGCGCATGTAGTACACTGCGGCGGCACGCAACTTCCTGCGCCATTACGACAAGATCGTGCATATGATACCGGCGACGTGTGCCATCGTCATCCTCATCGCAGTCATCATCATCAATCAACAACAACATTTTGGCTTGAGAGAGAGAAGAGGGGAGGTGATGGAGCCTACTTGGCATATAAAACACTCGCTCTTGGCTTCCTGCCGTGATGGACGACTTGCACCTAAGTTGCTTCGAAACAACCGACATGTTCGCATTTCGGTCACCGGAACCAATCGATGCCAAGTCGCACGTGTACGAGGCTATTATGTTGAATTCGGTAGACGTGCAGTAACGTTACAATACCCTGTCGTTAACCGTATGAAGCAAACAGACTACGAAGCCGGAGAAAGCACATGGGAAATTCATCAAAACTGAGAGCTTGGCGAATTGGTGTGGTTGGTGTGGTTAAGATGGAACAGGGGCAATTAACTGTTGGGGCGCTCAAATCTCTCATCTCATTCCCCATTCATGCGAACTTGCAGCATGTAAGCAACTATGCACACGTCGGCAGAAGCGTATGGCTTCCATGTAAGAGCTATCGCTCTCTTTGTGCTTTACTGAAGTGCAGAAATAATGAGGATACGGGAAATGAAAGTGGATGAAAAGACAACACGCCGCAGGTGGGAGTCATACCCACATCCTAACCGTCGTGGCGTATGAGTAACAAGCCAGGTAAAACGCGCTCGGTGTGCGTTTATGAGCAGCAATGTAGAACAAACCTTCGAAGAAAGCGCAACCAGTCACCAGGGGTTTTCTCCTCTTCCTGGTGTTTGTCTCCGCTGAATTCGCGTTGCGCAGTCGCGTCCGACTCGAGGGGCGGTATAGCGAGTATCCTAACGATGTCCAGGGCTTGAAGGACGCGTCGTTGCGACAGCATCGGTTATCGCTCGTAACCACTGCGCGGCCGAACGGATGTGGCAGAAATTGCAGGGCACACGACGAGCTCAAAGGGGAAATTCGCAATCGTCTTGGCTCAAACGCGCGGACCGACAGGAAACAAGAAAGGTGCAAGTTAAAGAAAATGAAAGACGGCCTGATGACTTCCCCCGCTAACTAGAGAGAGAAAATAATGCAGAGAAAGGCAGGGAGGTTAACCAGAGGTAGTTCCGGTTGGCTACCCTGCGCAGGGGGAAGGGTTAAGAGGGATAAAAAGAGAAATAGAGTGGAAGGGGGAGATAGAAAGAAAGGGAGACAAGCACGAACAAAGCGCGTACACTACAGAACGGTAGGGGGCGGCATTCTTAGAGTCTGTCGTGAAGCCCCGTAGACCGCAAGAACGTTATTAGCGCGAGTAATGCCCCAACCACTGGCACGCGCTGGAAAGCTTCGGCGCGCGCCGAAGGGTCAAATGCGTCAAAGCGTCGGTCGGGAACTCGCTGAAGCGGAACGTCGCGCAGCGATTACGTCCACTGCCGATGCTAGAAGTTTGCCGGCGCGCGGCGAAGCTGCGCCGGCGTGCACCAATGGGAGGCTGCGACTCCTCGCAGGCGTCAACCAATCGGAGGCTGCGGAGCCTCTGGCTGCTAGGACTGTAATGGCTGACCGTGCGGAGACGCCGGCACCAACGATCGTCCGAGTGTTTTGGACGCACGACGCGCGCGACAGTGTTCCTGAAAGACAGTGTTGTAAAAGTAGGCCGACAACGACACGATCAACCGACCGACGACCGTAGGTTGTGGCAGTGCGACGTGGATCCGAAGCGACTTCGAACGACGCCGACTAATCCAACCTGCCCACTGGGTTCCGCCGGGCTCGGTACGATCGTCTGCTAAAACAGCCAACCGAATCACGATTGCCGCAACGTCTGTGCTTGTTGTATGTGCATTTTGTTGTGCTCAAAACGAATGGAAACACGTTTACGAGCTCCGAAGTCTGGATAATCAACACTCGCCTATCGCCGATGTTGTTTACGTTACGCGTAGGCCTAGCGCGTCCATCGAGTTCGTAACTGGCGAGTGAACGAACTCACCTGAGAAATCTGTCGAAGGAAATGAATTTTCAGGTCCGTTTGGTGCTGCAGTGATTTAAAATATGGCACTCTTGACTTCGTGTGACCTGTGATGTGGTGAATGAAACGTGTGGAAGTTGGGTTGGTCAACCGCGGCGTGTTTCGTGTGGTGTCGGTTGACTCAAGTTTAACGGGCAAGCTCTGCGCTGTTTCCAGTGGTAAAGATAACTCCCGAAAGCGAACTACACTAGTAGCCGAACTATTGGAAGTACTTACATAATCAGCCGCGCCGCCTGTTTCAGATGACATTGCGCTCTTTTATTCGGCATGTGAATCCAGTTCAGTACAAGTTCACTGTACTCATTCACTCACTTCTTTCAAGTGCGACCGTCTTTTGGGCTAGTTGGGGATAAATCGCTCGTGTAGCAATCAAGAACACTGACGCACTGAAGCATACGTGGCAACGCAGTCATATTTGAGTCAGTGTGTCGTTATAGTTGAGCACTGCAAAAAGAAATTATCTGTTTGCAACGTGTGCCCTGTGTGCAGTGCATAGCAGGACCTGCATCATGCAAGACCTATGCATGTAGCAGCGTATACCATGACTGCTTCGATGCCCGCTTCAGAAGCAGCAAGTACTGAGTCAATGAAACTGTAATTGAATTTTTATCTCACTTTTTGCTTATGGAAAGTGTAGATGGTGTGAGTGCATTGTGGGGAAGGTGAAAAGGTGTCATCAGTGTTTTGTGCAGTCAGTATGCTTAAACTGCTGGAATCCCTTCAGCCTCTACTAAAATGTTTCTTGCTGCGATACTATAAATTGTAGTCAGGACAAAGATGTACTCAAAACCAAGTTATTAATGCATCTGCCCAGAATGTGTTTGATTAACAAGTTAACGCTTCCACAACAACAATATGCCGATGAACAGCATATGTGCTTACAATAAATACATTCCGTAAAGGTGAACGGCTGGGCCTACAATATCAAACTTTGTAGTAGCACCGTAAAAAGTGCTGCCATGCGTATCAGCCACAACGAAACTGCTGCACGTCCAACCTTCTTCCTTGGAGGCACTTCTATAAAGACTGTTCGGGCCCTTCTCATTCTGGGTGTAGCATTTAGCTGTTCTCTCAAATTTTCCACATATGTCACCAGCACTGTATGTAAGCACCGGCCCTTTCTTGGGTTTATGTCCCGTGTGTCCCTTCCCGATGACCTAAGGTTTTCCGAGCACTCTACACTTCTATCATTCTGTCACGACTTGAGTACTGCTCATCAGTATAGTTCCCGTACCAAACTCGCGAGGCTACAAAACTTCAGCTTGTTTTGTGCCGGACAATACGCACCCTTTACTCCCGTCTTTTCGGTTGTCACAAGCTCATGCCAGCCTTCGAGGATTGCCTCAAACCCCTCAAGTAGCACACCCTGCAATACCAACGCAACATTGCACTAGTCTATACTGCAGGGTGTTTGACGTCTCTCTAAACAGCACTAATCTTTTTTCACTTCATCTGAACAAGTGGTCAGCACAGCCTGAGCCCTCATCATGCCTGTATGGCCCGACACCACAACTCATGATTATATCTGGCATGCAGAGCTTTCTCTCCACCCCCCTGGCGATTTGGATTCTCCTTCTTGGAACCAGACTTCATTGGCACTCCTGTGTGTTGTGCACCTGTCGAGTGTGTGCGTGTGTGCTGTGCTGTGTTATTGAGCAAGTGTGTGCGCACGTGGAGGGGAAGGAAGTGTCTTCTGCATCCTGCAAATTCCTGCTTTAGATGGCTGGTTATCAGATTCTCTAACATACAGGCATCAGCCTTCTTGGTAGTCTAGTGTGCCAAGTTACCACTAAGATTATTATTATTATTATTATTATTATTATTAGAATCATTACTTTGACCACATTGATTGTGTTGAAGCCAGCGTGACACATAATTCAAAATATTTCTGGAGCTTTGTGGGCTCTCTCTTCTAAAAGGAGTGCCAAAGATGTACGTCTTCTTCATGAAAATAGTGGTGTTGTCTAGAACACTGCTGATGCCTTTGCAGAACATTTCTGTTTGCTATATGGCGTGAAATATGCTTCAAGTAACCTTCCTTCTCAGTCTGGCGCAGTGTATGCTAACAGTCAATGAAAACCTCGTTTCCAAGTATATGAAGTGCCTTAAACTTTGCCTTAAACTTTCCCTTTCTTGTGGTGTTGATGGTATTTCCTCCACAGAGCTTAACCCTTTGAGACGCTGTCTACACAATTGGGCACAGCAGGAGCGTGCATCAATAGCAAAAGCACTGATGAAAGTAATGGTATTTAAAATGTGTTTCATACATCTTGAAACACTTATTATTGGAACTGTGCTGCAATTTTGAATAATGTGCAGAATGTTTTAACAAAATGAGTGAGAAGGTGGACGGCTGGGTGTTGTTACTCTGTGTCAGTATGTTGTATGTAGCGGGTTCACTTCTTTCATTGTTTTTTACAATGTCGTGCACCAGGCATAATTGTCAAGTGGCTGGATAAGTGCTTTTCAAGCTTTTCAAAACATGAAATAGTACATGTTTTCATATTTTGTGTTCCTGTAGTGAGTTTTCGCATGGAGTCGAAATTTTGTAAACTTGACAAAACTCGCTAAACTATTGAAAATTCTTAATATTTGCTGCGGCTGTACACTTTCTACGATTCTGAGGATGCAAGAGATGTGGTGAAAGCAACTTTTCAATCAACGGGATAAAGTGGTGTCTGAAAGGGTTAAGATGTATGGAAGCATACTTGTTCCTCGTTCTCACAAGCATCTTCAATAGTTCCCTAAAGTCTAGTACCTTTTCTAGCACTCGGAAGGTAGCATGAACATTGCCCATGCACAAATCAGGTGCTAGATGTGCAGTTACTAACTGCCGACCTATATCTATCCTCTTCAGTGCGTCAGGTGTTTGAATCGATATGGCATTCCTCGCTTTCTGTTAGTGCTAAGAGCATTTTAATAAATGAACAGCACGACTTTGTGTGCCGACATTTCAGACTTTCAGACTGTCAACAGTGTTCACTACTGCATCGACTTCCAAAAAGACATTTTTTCACTCTCGAACTGGTGCAGAAACAATAAGTACTCTTAAATGCTTCCAACACTATGGCATTAAGTTATATGCACAAAACGCACCATGTGAAATTTTGATACACCCTACGTGATGCTCCACTCCTTAGGGTCGATGAAATGAAAGATCTTGGTGTGTACTTCGACAAAATGCTAAGCTTCTCTTCACATAGATAATTACACAAGATGTCCTTCACGCTCTTGGAATTGCATGCCGTATATTGCATGATTTCCACTCACCTGTTGTGTTTCTGAAATTCTGCTGTGTGCCTCCAACTACTAGAGTATGCCTCTGTAGGAGGGGGGTGCAATGAGCAAATCTAATTCTGACCTCATTGAACGCATCCAGAATAAATTGATGTCTATCTTCAAGCACCACTTTTGCCATTCTGGCGACCACCGTTGAGCCTTTGTTCCTGCACCTTTTGTTCCTGTATAAGGTGGTCCATGACATTACACATTCCTTAAAGCTTCTTGATCATATGCATTTGTTTGTGCCGCAACAGTATACCAGGTAGCATTCCACATTCGTTGCCTGGGCTTGTTACAAGATTGTGCTAATAAGACTCGACTCCAAAACATACTTCAGAGTTCATTTCCTGTGTTTTGTGTATCTGTAAATAATCACGTAGGATTAACTCCCTTTTACTTTTTCGCGTTTCCTTTTTTCCCTATTTGTTTCTCTATCTTCCATTTTTTTTGTCTACTGCATTCATGTTTTCTCTACATTTTGTCTCACATAGTTAGTGCTCGTTAAGTGCACCAGTACAAAGGCTCTCTAGCTGTTCTTGGGCACTACAATAAAAATTTGAATGATTGACTATTATCGTAGTATAAAATTGTGCTTTTTAAGTATGTACTAGTATACTATTTTAGTGTAGTAGCTTTCGTGCAATTAAAAAAAGGGCATGAATTAAGAAGAGAGAGAGAAAATGATAAATGAAAGGTAGGGAGGTTAACCAGGACTGAGCCCGGTTGGCTACCCTACACTGGGGAAAGGGAAAGGGGGACGGAAAGATTAAAAGAAGAGAAAGTCCACTGGGGATATCAGTCGGTCACTCAGTCTGGATCACAGACGCTGACTCAATCCGGTATCTTTCAAATATCGCAGCAGCGCTTTTGTGGCCTTTTGTAGCTGCGATATGCGAGGCCATGGTCCCAAGATCTTGTTCAAGGTGAACGGCTTTCCATCTAGCTGATTGAGAGCTCTGCAGAGGTCTTGCCTTTCATCTTCAAAAGATGGGCAGTAGCACATTAGGTGTTCTATGGTTTCCTCGACACCGCAGGCATTGCACTCGGCGCTATCAGCCATTCTAATCAAAAATGCATATGCACTGGTGAATGCGACGCCCAAACGTAAGCGGCACAGCACTGTTTCCTCATTTCGCAGAAGACCTGGTAACAGCCGCAGTTGCATAGAGGGATCGAGGGAATGCAATCGATGTAGAGTGAATCCAGGTGTGTGCCACTTTTCCAATGTCAAAAGAGTGTGCTAGCTTGCCTAAGTGTTGGGCTGTGTCAGTCTGCGATAAAGGTACAGAAATAAGGGTTGCTCCTTCGTGGGCTTTCGTAGCAGCTTCGTCAGCGAGGTCGTTGCTGGAGATACCGCAATGACCAGGCAGCCACTGAAACACGACGTCGTGTCCTTTCATGATCATGTGATGGTGCATTTCTCGTATCTCCGACACGAGTTGTTCACATGACCCGCGACGGAGAGATGACAGAAGACATTATAAGGCCGCCTTTGAATCGCAGAATATTGCCCACCGATTAGCCGGTTGGTTATTAATATAATCAACGGCACCTCGGAGGGCAACAAGCTCCGAACCGGTCGATGTTGTCAAATGAGAAATCTTGTATTGGATGCTTAGTGATCGTGATGGTATAACCACTGCGCTGGTGGAGCTGGTCTGAGTGGAAGAACTATCCGTATATATGTGGACTCGATCAAAGTAGAAAGTGTGCAAACAATCCAGAGCTGCTTGCTTCAAGGCCAAGGTAGGCAGGACGGTCTTCTTTCTTATCCCTGGAACCGTAAGACGCACTTGAGGTTGCTTTAAACACCACAGAGCTGAGGTTGAACGTGCTGAGGGTGTGAAGCCCGATGGTAAGGAGGCACGATGGATGCTGACCTTGTTGGAGAAGGACGCCTGTGGTCGTCATTCTGGCATGAATTAAGAAAGTGCAATAATATGCTATGTGCCTGATCATATGCATTGTGCTATTTATTTCTTCTGAGTTTTAATAATGGCTGGCTACTGTATGCAGTGTTGTGCAATAAAATAATATGCCACAGCAATTATTGCGGGCCTCGCAGAACAAATTGAATATATCTTTCTCAGTCAAAACATCATAGCAGGCTGAAAACAATAAACTGCAATTTTTCTTTTTGTGGTGACGAAGTGTATAAATTGTGAAAATAACCTGTATATATTTCTTATATTATGCAAATGAGCTGCTCCCATACATTCGAATAAGTGCTTCAATAGTACGACTTGGCAAAGGGCAACGAAAGTCTCCTATTAAAACCCTCTAATTCTCAAGCTTGTATTATCTGACGGTATGGCATTTGATTAATGTAAAGAAAGGCAAACTTGATATGTGGAAACCAGTTACAATAGAACATGGCCCTTACACTGTGAAAATGTTTTGTAGCAATACACTCAATGTGAAGGCCTCCGGATGGGGTGTTGATGCGTCAAAACAACCTAGAATAATAGAGGTGCTCCGTGGGCTAGATTTGGCAGAATCAAGAATTGGGGGGAGACAAGATACGAATTGCATACATTTAAGCTATTCTAGTTTTTTTTTTTTGAATGCTACAGGGGTTTCAATTCTGTTTTGCTGATTTTCTCAGAACCCACTTGTTCACGTTTCTCTCATGCACCAACAAGCATAATTATATTGACACGGATGCTTTATCTGTATCCGGTTACCGTATTTCACCGGCTAAAAAATGTTAAACGTTATCGCTCGGCGCAGGATGCACCTGAACGTATCGGAAGTTTCGCGAATGTTATCGATGGTTCTGTCTGTTGTCGACGAACCTTGCTAATCTGATTGCATACGCGACACGAATTGTGTTGTAGTTTCTGGAAGGCACGCGGACACCAGCGAATAGGCTGTAACTTTCGACGACTGCCGTATGCAAACCGACGCGCTTGACCCGCAGATGAGATTTTCTACGATTGCCGACATTGCACGCCGTTATTGTTGCGATTGAGCCGGCACTATTCATTTACCGTCACTACTACGTGGCAATATTTCCAACACAGATTTTTTTCAGTTACACATTGCACGCCTAATTCTTACATAGTTGGCTGTGCAATAAGCTACCAAAAAATGAAATGGTGCAACAGTTTTTGATATATGGCATCGTCGTGCAGGTGTTTGCAAAGCGATCTTGCAGACAGACGACGCGCGAGCGCTGATGTCGATATTTTATACACTATTGTTACTTCAAAAATAAAAACAAACTGTTGCGGCAGGTGTATATTCATTATTCAAACGTGTTTTTAATATCTAAAAGCACATACAGATCAATAACTTATTGTTTCGAGCTTAGTTTACAGCAAGCTGTTTTAGGCCGGACTTTGACGGATGAAGACGGAGTAGTCCAGCAACAGTGCGCCGCAGCCGAGGAGCGAGCTTCGGCGCGCGTCGGAGCTTTTCTCCAGTGGTTGCGCGCCCTTTACCTCCAGCCGAAGCGAAGCGACGCATTCGCTTGCCAGCGCGCGCCGAAGCTTTCGGCGCGTGCCAGTGGTTGGGGCTTAAGGCCTTCAACGCGGATGTTCTTTCGGAGCATTGGCCTAAAGCTTTTAGTTCTGAAAGTGGACGATTGTCCAGCTGGTCCAGTACCCTGCACATCACTTGTCTCTCAGCACTGTATCGCGGGCAGACACAGATAATGTGTGCGAGCGTCTCGTCGATGTTACATGTGTCGCACGTGGGGCTGTTGGCCATTCCTATGAGGAAAGCATAGGCGTTTGTAAAGGCAACGCCTAGCCACAGACGGTAAAGCATGGTCTGTTCACGTCGTGGTAATCCAGGCGGGAGGTGCATCCGTATGTCCGGAGACAACGAACGCAACCGACACATGGTGAAAACATTTGAGTCCCACAGGGGCAAAGTACACTCACGGGACATCAATCGCAGCCCAGCCGCAGCGTCTGTTCGCGAAAGCGGAATGAAAACTCGTTGACCACTTTCATGTGCCGATCGGGCGGCTTCGTCGGCTTGGTCATTCCCGCTGATGTTACAATGTCCTGGAAGCCACTGAAAGATTATGTTGTGACCCTTATCATAGCTTTGATTATATATGTGCCGAATTTCTGAGGCCAGTTGTTCATTGGGTCCATGGCGCATTGGGCTTCGTATGCACTGAAGGGCTGCCTTGGAGTCACTGAAGACTGTCCATTGTTGCGGTGGTTTCTGCTTAATGAAATCAAGTGCAGCACGGAGCGCCGCGAGTTCTGCACCCGTCGATGTGGTCACACATGAAGTTCTTAATTTGATTTCCTCAGATTGTGCCGGGATGATGACTGCAGCAGCAGCGCTGTTGAGTTTTACTGAGCCATCTGTGTATATATGTTTCCGGAATCTGTGCACGTTGTGAATGTGCTCCAAAGTTGCTTGCTTCAAAGCTTGTAATGGCGCTCCAGCTTTCTTTCTGACTCCTGGAATTGTCAGTTGCACTTGCGGCCGGTGCAGACACCACAATGGATCTGACAATCGTGAAGCGGGCGTAAATTCTGATGGCAAGTACGACTGATGTCTTACAATAGTTTTAGCAAAAGTTGAAAGTGGCCTTTTTGCTGGCAAGCAAGCAAAATGGTGTGAGGGAATCCGAGTCAGGTGTCGGATGTGCGCTCTCAGGACATCTGTATCAATGTAGACTGTCAAAGGCGCGTCTCTGGCTATGGCCACTGTCGCAATCGATGACGTTGTTTTGGGAAGACCGAGACAAGTCCTGAGTGCTTGGGCTTGCACGCTCTGGAGTTTGCGAATATTCGTAGTACAAGTATTACCTATTACAGGTAAGCTGTACCGCAGGAAGCCCAAAAACAGTGCTTGATATAGTTGCAACATTGACGGTACTGTTGCGCCCCAGGACTTCCCGCCGAGAAACGCAAGAAGGTCCACAATGGCGGCCAAACGCTTAGTCATGTACGAGATGTGAGGGCTCCAAGACAAGTCTCTATCAATGATGACGCCAAGAAATCGGTGCGTTCGTCTATATCGTATGATTTGGTCATTAATCCGCAAAGCATACGGGGACATCGATTTACGAGTAAAAGCAACGACTGCACATTTCTCAGCAGAAAGCTCCAGGCCTTGTCTTCTTAGGTATCTTGACACAGCCGTTGAGGCTTTCTGAAGTCGTGCGCGGACTTGTACACGTGTCACGCCTGAAGCCCCATATGCAGATGTCGTCTGCATATACGGAGAGCTGTACAGTTTGCGGTAACGAATCAGCGAGACCAACGAGCACCAGGTTGAAAAGGGTAGGGCTGAGTACTCCGCCTTGCGGTACACCACGACTGGTATAGCTAGATGGCGTTGGTCCGTCTTCAGTCAAAATAAAGAAAGATCTTCCATGCAAATAGTTGCATATCCAGCGAAAGGTGCGTCCACCAATCCCCACAGCTTCTAAGGCGTCCAGAATTGCCTGATGATCTACATTGTCGTACGCACCTTTAACATCAAGGAATAGGGCCGCAGTGATTCGTTTTAGATGTTTCTGGTGTTGTACGTATGTTACCAGGTCGATAACGCTATCTATTGACGAGCGGCCACGTCGAAAACCAGCCATTACCTCTGGATAGACGTTGTAGAATTCCAAGTACCATTCTAGCCGTGCAAGTATCATTCTTTCCATTACCTTGCCGACACAGCTGGCCAGTGCTATTGGACGGTAAGATGACAATTCCAACGGGGATTTGCCAGCCTTGAGGAGTGGAACAAGCCGGCTGGATTTCCACGTTGTAGGTACCAAGCCGTCACGCCATGATGCGTTGTATAGGCCAAGAAGGGCATATCTGGCCTCTTGACCAAGGTTTACAAGCGCAGAGTATGTGATGCCATCGTGTCCTGGTGACGAAGATCGCCTGCAACCAGCAAGTGCGACCTCCAGTTCTTCGATGGAGAAAGCAGCGTCCATACGAGGATCCCGGGAGCAAGGGGGCACAATGGGAATAGGTGCGCAAGGCGAATACGTGAGCGCCGGACCCGCGATCCTTGCGCAGTAATCTTCGGCCACCTCGACTTCTCGGCGTCCTTGATGTAGGGCTAGAGACTTAAATGGACGACGCTGTTGAGGAGCTGTTCGAAGACCACGGATTGTTCTCCAGACAACCGACAGAGGTTTACGTGGGTCGAGAGACTCACAAAACGACTTCCAGCGTTGATTGTGCAGTACAGCAAGACGACGCTGCATTTTCTTTTGAATGCATCTGGCCTCTCTAAGGTCGTAGAGTGGTTTAGTCCGTCGGTACCGTCACTCCGCTCGCCGGCGGATTGCACGGAGGCTCTGTATTTCCGAATCAAAATCTGTGTATTTTTCTAATGGCCGAAATGAGCGCATAGCATCCTGCATAGCCTTGGCGATCTCAAATTCTAGTGTGGACGAAATGCCTTCGTGGCATGCGTCTTCCATAAGGGATTTAAACACGGGCCAATCTATTGTTTGTTTAAAATTTGATGGAACGGATTTGGTGAGGCCTTTTATCTGCAGGTAGGTAGGAATGTGGTCGCTTCCGTGGGTTTCTATATCTGCGAACCAATGGACGCAGCGAGTGAGGCATCGCGAAACAAATGCTAAGTCTAAACAACTACTGTATGTCCGGCCGCGCAGAAACGTGGGACTGCCATCATTTAGACAACAAAGTTCATGGTCGCAAGCAAAGGACACGAGGTTTCTTCCTTTCGAATTTATCTTGTTGCTTCCCCAAAGTGAATGATGCGCGTTGAAGTCCCCAACAACAATCCATGGACCAGGTGTCGCATCTATAATGTCACTCAGTCTCTGCCTATCAAAACGACTTGATGGAGAAAGGTAAGCGCCCACTAAAGTAAACGCAAGGTTTTGTTGTTTCACGGTCAAACACACATACTGATTAGTGTCATGTGGCCGCACTGGATGAACAACATAAGTCAATTCACACCGTATGTAGATGGTCACTTTGCTAATGTCAGTACAAGTCGATGACACATGAGGTTCATAGCCTGAGATCCGGACGGGTGTCTGTAGCTTCGGTTCACAGACGACAACAATGGGGAATCGATTGGTGAAAACGTAATGGCGAAAATCACTGCGGGATTTCAGGCCACGGGCATTCCATTGCATAATAGATGCTTCCTTGACTTGTCTGAAGAACGGCTGATGCGGTAGAGCCATTGTGCTTGCTACTCGAGGCTCGCAAGAACCGGATCCAGGCCGTCCAGCACTTGTAGTGCACCTCGAGCAGATGGCGTCTGCATGTCGTTTAACAACACGCGAATGACATTCATTAGAGATCTTATTATGGCGATGACTTGCTTGTCTTGACCTCGCACGTGATCTGTGCCCTCATTGGTTCGTCGGTAGTCCACCGTCGACCTTTGTTGGGCTGGAGGACTTAATGTCGGAAGTGCAGGCCAGTCGTTTGCAGTAGAGGTATTCACTGCGTCATCAGACACCGTGTTGTTAGTGTGGGTGAGCGCCTTGGGAGCACCAGCCTCAGGAAGTATCGGCTGTCTTGCGACGGTATCAGCATTTCTAGTAGACGAGGATCGTCTACGGTGACGACGGACACTACGCCGTCGTACTTTGGCGGCGGCCGCTCTGTGAGTTGAGTTGTCTCTCACCATTTGTTTGAGGACTTTCCGCTCTGTCTTGTGTCTCGGGCAGTCTTTCGACGATGCTTCATGGGGACCGGAGCAATTGGCACATTTGAAGTGAGTCGCACGGCAAGCATCTGCACTGTGCTGCTCAGAACATCTCGCGCACACGGTCGAATTTTTGCATATGCCGCTGACATGCCCGATCTTCAAACAATTACGACACTGAAGTGGTCTTGGAACGAACGGTCGCACTGGATGACGAAAAAATCCAACTTTCACGTGGGACGGCAAGCTACCTCCCTTGAAAGTTATCCTCACACAGCGTGAATCTCCTAGGCGACGTATTTCAATAATAGGAACGTCTGCTGTGGCGGGTTTGACCAAAATAGGCAGATCGTTGTCGTCGATTGACTCATCGACATCATAAATCACACCTGATATAGTATTGCTGTCCTGTGGTATTATGGTGCGAATATTTATCTTGCCCAGCATTTTCACTGTACTCAAGATATCCAATGCTGCTCTGTTCTTGACATCAACCGCGAGAATGTTCTTACGGGTGTTAACAATCATATCCGTGATCTCATTTGGAACAACAGCCTCTAGTGTTACAGATACGGCTTGCCTGTTTAGCCGATTCAGGTTGTCGGTCGGCGTCACGGGTAAGAAGAGGATGGTATGAGCCGTGTCATGGGCCTTTGCTGCCGCCGTCGTCCTTGTTGAAGACGAGGAGGCAGTGACGATTCTCCTCTTTCCTTTTTGCCTCACAACTGTCAAGTAGTCGCCGTCATCCGACAGATCTTCTTCTGAAGCAGAGTAGTACAGTAGGGTGTCCTCGCTGCCTGTGTCGCTCATCAGGTGATTGCGCTTCCTCGGAGCGCTCGACGCTGTGACGTCGGTCTCCTCCGGACGTCTAGCTGACTCCGCTTCCATCGCCGAAGGTCTCGGAAGCGGCGCCTCCCGAAAACACGCAAAAATGCTCGCAAAATGAGAACAGTAGAAAACGGGGTTCCACACAAGAGCCACTTCTTCGTCTTTCTCTATTGGAAGCCCCCCGCTAACTAATATAACGACAACGGAACCGGACCTGTGAAAAGCGCCACCAAGAAGGTGCATGCTCTCTCTCTCTCTCTCTCTCTCTCTCTCTCTCTCTCTCTCATTTTCTTGCTTCTTCCTGGCCGGGCGTTCAGCAATCAGTAAATAGACTGCCTGGCAGGTGCTTCCCCAGCAGGCGTGTACTCAGAAACTTTAATGAAATGAATGCCAATGCTTGTAGTGCCGTTGTATTTAACCTGACACAATGTAAAGAAAAAATGAAGTTCGGCGATTATAATGTGTATGAAGCATTTCATAGAGCTCGCCAAGGCTGACAACATCCCGAAGATAAGCAAACAGGAATTTCAAAGCCTGATGCTGCCTAGAAGGACAAACCATGGGGCATAAAGTGCTTGGCACAGCGTTAGTGGTGTCTCGCGAATCGCATCTGTTGGACTTTGAAAAAATATTTATTCGTCTCTGCATTCTTTCGTCTTCTCTTCTTCTTCTTTTTTCCAGCGTTCTCTCTCACCCTCTTATGTTCTCTCAATCCCTCATCCCTCCCCCCATGCAGAGTAACACACGTTATACACATGCCGGCAGAAATCCACGTTTTCTTAAAAAGCTGTGTCTCTCTCTTTTTCTTGTAGTGTCCTCAAAGTGATGCATTTTATACTGGGTGTCCCAGTTAACATTAGTCATTCTATTGTTTGTTCAATTTGTTTAGTTCTTATTTTTTACAATCAGCCAAATATTTAGTATACAAAAGGTTCGCTGTTTCGAGCGAAAGGCGAAGCATCGATTGCGATAGATTAGTTGACAGCTATGCGAATTAAGGACAATGGTTTAATCGGCCGTATAAACTTGTAAACATTCATTTATTAACTAAATTAACAAGCATGGTGTGACGCGCACGCAAGCAGACATGACCACACCTCACTCGATGACAGCGAAAACTCGCTCTCAAAACGCTGGAGTGATGAAGCGCGTAAGCAGCAGCGAACAAATTGACCTTCGAGCTGCCTGTCGCTTCAACGCGAACCAAGCGGTGACAACACAGTGCACATGAAGCTATCAGCACTCGGCGAACTCTGTCCCCATCGCAGATCGCTTACAATATAGGGCCAACGCGGCCGCCGAAGTAGAACGCCCCCCCCCCCCCCCTTCCCTCCCATTGCTTCTGCCGGTGCACTGCGCATGACGGCAGACCGCGCGCTTCCCCCCCGCTTTCCTCGTTGCGCGCGCGAGATTGAGCCGCGGTCGTCGGTTCACCCTCGCATGCTTTCACTCAAACATACAGCATACGGTGCGCGGCGATGTTATCGCCCTTGGACTTAGTACTGACCATCACGGCGACAGCAGAAATGCGCCTGGGGTGTACAGTAATTACTATCGCAATAAAATGGTATTGGTGGCGAAAGAGGATAGATGACCGAACACGTTAGGTCTCATTGCCGTGTATATTGTACCAGTTTTTTTTTTTTTTTAAAGAGGAATCTTTAGCTCAGGTGCTCCTATCTAAATACATGTAAAAGGAGAATTCGTTTTTCTCGGCAACCAATGCGCCAAACTTGAAGAGGTTTGTTGCATTTAAAAGAAAAACTTAAAATCTAGTGATTGTTAGTTTCAAATTTTTGATTTAGGTCGTCAGCTTTTTATTAAATATTGGCAAAAATCAAAACTTTTCAAAAAACGGAACTATCATGTTTATAACTCTGTAACTCAGCAACGAACTATGATAATACAATTCTATGAATTGTATCGAATAGTACATCTAAAGCGGACAAAATTGATATGTTACACATGAATCTCAAAACATTTAATAATATATAAATACAGCTTTTGCAGAATCCTTGTAAACAACGTAACAAATTCACGTAAGATGTAAAATGACATATTGAATTTGTTCGCTTTGAATGGTCTAATGGATGCCATTTACAGAACCACGATATCTGTTCTTGAGGGAGAGCTATGAATTTGTAAACTTCATGCTAACATTTTTTTCAAACTTCCGAATTTTTGAATATCCTTGTAACAAAATTCAGGCCATAAATCGAAATTCCGCTTCCAACAGTCACTAGAATTTAACTTTCTCTCTCAAATGCAACAAATTTCATTAAAATCGGTCCAGGGGTTATCTCCGAAAAACGTTTTTGCGTTTTACATGTATTTGAATACTTCGCGTCGGAGTTGGGCCCGAGCTTAAGCGTCCAGCTCGGCTAAGGTTAGCTGAGACGCCCTATACATTGACACCACTGTAGTGTAATTTCGCTATTTACTTTCTTCTCGTAGAAAGCTATGTGACGAATACGGTTATCAAGACTGCTTTAACGTAAGTATAACATCATTATGAACAGACCTCCCAGACGACGCGCGCTACTATGACGCCATCTCGTAGTCATCGTCGCCGCAACACGCTTTTCTTCTCACGCTTTTGCTATACCCTCCCCCTCCGCTGTCCTCCTCGCGTCTTTCATCCCCCGTGCGCTCCGCGTTCGCTCTGTCACCCTTAGCTGTGCTCGTTGGCTCGGTTATGCCGACGGCGGCGCTCGCCGCATAAACGGGCTAAGATCCCTGAATAAAACTAAAGGGTAGCGGCATACTTTTATCTTGCCGCCGCCGCTGCTGCGAGGAACATCCGAGGAGGCAGGAGAGAAGGTCCGCGTCTCCCAATTGGTAAAGCCCGTCACATGGTTTTTTCGCACCCTTTTCTCTATGTTGTCTTCTTTTCGCGTCTCGGCGCACTTTCCACCATGACAGAGGCTTTCGCAAGGGATTTCGGATGTTTCGGCTAAGTTTCGTGGCTAGCCGCGTCATTGAAGAACCCAGTTTTTGTTTTATGTTAGGGATTGATTTTAAGAGTACCTGAGGTGCAAACGTGTACGAACAGAGCTTTTTTCTTTGTTGACGGTGTGCGGAGCTCATGCAATAGTCAGCTTATGCGCGGGTGCTATTCTCGGTGCTCGTTCAGATTTGTTTTCTCAGTCGCGCTGTCGTCAACAGGTGTATGAAGCTATGGAGTGCGTAGGGAGTGTTCTGTCATATATCGTGCTAGAAACGTAACACGTGTTATTCTTCTAGTACTGAGAGTGCGTAGCTTTGTCTGTCCATGCTTTCGTTAGGCGCTGCAAATATATTTTGCGAGGACAAGCTGTTCACTACCAGTGCAAATGATTTTGACTATGGTGAGTAGGCTTTCTCCGCTTCGCCGTCTCAGCAGGATAAAGTGGTGCAGACGTTTGTTGGCTCATATTGACTTGGAACTACGCGAAGGGGGAAAGTGCTCATTGATGGAAACCATTTGTATGTGTAACTTTCGTCTTTGCATAGGCTTTGTTCACAAATGAAGTACAGGTTCCACTGTGACGTTTGCGCTTGACAGCCAACGGCACTAGTTTGTCAAAAAAGCGTAGGACCACTTTTACTGCATAAAGCGATGCCAGCGTCATGACGAAACGACGAGAATAGCTAGATGTTCCGCGTTGATCGCGCACGTTTCTACATGACACTCGCGTTATCCAGGCGAATATGTCACGCGCCTTGCCTTCGGTCATCATGGTACTAAGATGATTAAATTATGAAGATGCACAAGCTGGACACGCAGCAGTCGATTGGGTACACGCTAGTACACACGTACGCACTTTGAAGCAGCTCAAGCGCATCCGAGTTGTTGAATCGGCAGCTACATAGTGCTGAACATACGCAAGCGCATCGCCTTTGGCGAGTACCGGCGAAACCTTCATCGCAGCCCTTTCACGCCCGGGCAAGTGCCTTTAGAAAGCCAAATAAAGAATCTGATCATGCAATAGAAATAACTCGCGAAGCGGGTTGATCTGTGCAAGCCGCGACAGCGTTTTTGCCTACGAGTACGGTGCATGTGCATGGTCGACATAACACTCGAACAAAGCTCTGGCATCTATATAAACATCGTGTACATTATGTATACGTTATTGGCGAGACAAAGAGTTTCCATATTTGTGCTAGTACTCGACGCTAAAAGGGATTTGTCCGCCAAACTAGCCTCAAAGGCCTTCTTCTAACTGGAAGCAGGCAGCCAACCCGATGCCACAAAACGAGCGCGCAGTTACTCGCCGAAAAAGCATAAAAAACGTCTGCTTCTGCCAGTTTCATAGTGTTTCATCATCGCTCCTGGCACAGCACACAATAATCAAGCCTTAAATACGGTAAAAATTCATGCGCAATCACTCAACAACAATTTTTAATGTGTCACCTCGTGTAAACACTTTGAGCGGCTTCCGAGCGAACGACCAAACTGCGCGGACGAGCTACAAGAGACACAGCGAGATGCGAGAAAGTCAGGAGAAGGAGAGGCCGGACGAGGAGGTATGCCGCTATCTTTTACTGGCGGGCGCCTAAAAGCTGCGTTCTAATGCAAGAAGTTGTCCTTTTTTTTTCTTGCAGGGTGTTATAGCTTTCTTTAATTGAGAGATGGGAGAGGGAGTAGAGGGCAGGAAAAATGAAGTGTTAATTAGATTACGTACACTTTACTGCCTGACACGCGTGGGGCGGTGGAGATAGATAGATAGATAGATAGATAGATAGATAGATAGATAGATAGATAGATAGATAGATAGATAGATAGATAGATAGATAGATAGATAGATAGATAGATAGATAGATAGATAGATAGATAGATAGATAGATAGATAGATAGATAGATAGATAGATAGATAGATAGATAGATAGATGGGGGGAAGAACACTATAGTTGAGATAAATCACGTGCACTATTCCAGCTCTGGGCAGGCCTTCCCTACCCCTGTTACCGAGATGTGACCTGACGAAGAAGAGAGCGAGAGAGAGAGAATGAAGAGGAAAGGCAGGGAGGTTAACCAGATATGAGTCTCCGGTTTGCTACTCTACACTGGGGATGGGGGATAGGGGTTAGAAAGATGACAGAGAGGAAAACGCTAAAAGAAAAGGAAAAAAAAAAAAAGAAACACGCACACATGGAGACACACACACAGAAGGCGAAATGCTCACATTATGCGACCCCTCAACCCATTAAACTAAACCTGTTTTAATAAAACTAAGTCAAATTCTAGTGAATGCTCAATGCATATTATTTTCCTTTTATGTCGCTTTTTTCTTTTAATAGCATTGATAAAAAGGGGATAAAGAAATTAAGAATCAGGTTCTAAAGACATTAACTGACCAATGAAAACTGATATCACAGAACTTTCCGCTAACTACGCAAAACGGTAGATAGGAAAATTATGGAACGGCAAGAAAGTCAGCCTGAGGTAAATCCTCGTATCTTGCTATACTCTGAGCCGGAGCAGTGGAATGGAAGAGGAGGAAGGCTATCATCACCACCGTCGATCCTCATTGGCCACCTTATCACGAAACAGCAATAACCTCTGGTCACGTGTTGTATTAATTATTGGTGTTCCACAAGCAGTAATAAGACATTTTTTTTCTTGTTTTGTTCAAATATTGTTTAAAGCTTGGAAGTGACATGTATGTTGCCGCGAGTAGAAACTTTCACTCAGTCTGCCAAGACCTGTAATGGATCACAACACACGGGATGTAACAATTGTTGCTTTTGATGAAGGAATGGTTACTTTTTCTTTGCCTACCCTCCGGGTTTGGTGTGGCTGCTGCTAGCTGCTGTCTGTCGCATGTTGCTGGGTATTTGCAAATACGAAACTTACATTTGTGTCAAATGCAAGCACCGGTAAACGGGCTTCTATATTCCCCGTATACACTGATCGACAAAGTAATACCAATAAGCGCGCCTTTTAAAAAGCAAAGCTTTTCTCTGCGAACCTCACCGGGTTTCGTGACCGTGGGCACTGCTGCCTGGCCGTTCCCTCGCCTAATAGGCCAACAAATCACTGCGGAGTAGGCGCGGCGCGCACGCCGCTGGGTTCCTTGCAACACCACCGGATGGCGCTCGTCTCCGCGCATCCGCGGCAGCGGCGACGCCGGCCGTGCGGGGGAAACGAAAGGAATGAAGCAGAAATCTCGCCTTAGAGCATCCGAGGCTGCACGGTAATGAGGAACTACACGCTCCTTGAGGATAGAATGGATTCGAATTGCGCTACTTACGTATACGTGCATGCTGCCTCAAAAACCATGATGCGTTCAAGGGGTCAGCCGTACTCGCGACTCGCTAGTAGTGAGCAACGCCGCTTAAAAAAAGGCTCGGTATAATTTGTGGCCTCACGCGCTTGTGTGTGTCTCAGTGTCTGTGTGTATGTGAGTGTGCTTGAATGCGTGCAATCGTGTTTCGATTCTTACTGACTCACATATCTTCGCTGTATATGGATTCCAACTCGTTGGATCTGCTGCTCTAATAAAGAGTGCTGTTTTGCTCTCTAAAGCAAACCGGCTCCTTTATGGAATAGCTCAATACATTCAACGGATTCTTCGGTTTAGCATTTCGATATCTGGGATTACCGGCCAGTCCTTCCGAAAGCGTGTGTGCCACTGTGACACGACAGGTACAGCATGTTTAAATGAAGCTGTGCATGCGCACACCCGTCATCTGCATGCTCCCATCGACAAGCACCTTACATCGCCTTCGTCCTCGTGAAATGGCTGCGTAGACGCCTTGCCCTGCGTATCTCCCTGATTTTGTGTTTGAACCTCGGCATAGCTTGTGAGCGGCGTAGTGGATAGACACCAAAGCTGTACGTATAGCGAAGCACTGGAGATAAGCTATTTTATCGGCGACGCCCTTTTTCGTGCCGACACGCATCACAATTGAGCGACAATTTATAAAGAACTGTTTGAATGCACATGTTGTAATTGTGGCATCCAAGCTGGATTGTGCTCGAGGCAAATTTATTTAGTGTAGAATGATCAGACAACCACCAGCTTCGAGATTACGTCCTATAAATATGCCACAAAACGCATTGGCGTACCTCAAAATTCTGTACAGAATAGTGTGAGTAAGGTTTTGTGGGAAAGTTCGCGTCCGTCCGTGTGTTAGCGGACTGAAATCTCTGAGTCTCGGGATATATAAGGGGTCAAGAAGAAGAGGGCGAAATGGAGAATTTTATTCGAAATAGAAGTAGTATGCGTAAGATCGCTCTAAGTTTTTGAACAATGGCTGGCTTGAATTTTGCAGTTTCGACACGTTCCCTAAATTATGAAATTAATTATAAATTTTAAGTAAAGAATTATTAGTGACTGACGGAAAATATTCTGATGTTTGCCGGCTCTTGTCGCGCAAACGAAGTAGCATTCTGTTATCTAATGCGCTGTTTTTTTTTATTTACATTTTTTCTCGATCCGCTGAAGCACTCTGTGTAGTTGTCAACGAGGTAATGTTTCGTTTTCTAATTATTATAAATATATTCTTACGCCAATCTGACGTCGTTGTCACATATTCGGCCGTACTTATGACGCTTAATAGGTAATGAATTTTGAATCACACTCTAAATGTTTGTGGCGAAATTGTTTCTGTTATTAAGTTGTCATCTCCTACTCCAGCACAGCCGAAATTAAACATTCTATACTAATCACTTCCATCCGCGATTCGCAAGTGGTCCGAGCGACGCTGCTATCGCCAGCATGGAATAGTCGTAAGCGATTGATGATACGATGATAAAAAAGGAATAGAATCAAGCGTAACGAATACTTGCATTATACCAGTCCCTGTTTACGTGGGGCAGTGTGTCAAAGCCCTGACCCCTCCTTTCGCCACCCCCCACCCTCTCCCCCACCACATAATTTACCGACTTTACGATAATTCAAATAAGGCGCCAAACACAGTTCTCTTAATCGGCGTAATAGCCTTTTGCCATCTGGCGAGCGCATTCAAAATCTCCGGTGTCGAACTCAGCGCCATCTTTTGCCAACAATAGAAGTTTACTTCTGGGTAATCTGCTGCCTCCATGACGGACGGCGGAACTCGTCCTTGGAGGCCCGCTAGAGACACGTAACGCTTGCGTCACTTGTCTCGGCGTGGGTGTCGCCATCTGTCTCTCATGTGCCAAACTAACCTTGGCGCGGTATATTTAAAACATATCTTTCGTGCCCTACCAGAAGCTTGATGTCATTGCTGTCAATAAAGTTCGCTCAGTGATTTAAAACATTTTTCGGTCTCTTTCTTTTGCGATTCCAAGGTCCGCCTTAGTATAAAAACATTAACAGTTGATAGAACGAAGTCGATAAAAAGAATCTCAGCGAAAGCGAAGCGATACTTGTCGGTCTCCCATAGGTGCAGCAACGGAGGCATGAGTAAACGGAACGCAGAAGCAGCTTAATTTTCATGGATCACCATTCACCGCTACTTGTCGATTTCCAATGAAAGTTTGGTCTCAAGTGACTTTCGTGGCGTTCTCTCCCGCTGATATTGATTGACAGAGGCAGTGATGTGCAAGCTTATTATCACTTCCCGCTCCAAGTGAACAGGCGTTCCCGACTTCTCTGTCTGTAGATGGTTAGCACCGCGGCAAGATCATTATGAGAGCCGCTTGTAAAGACCTTGATTGATCCGCCAACTCCATTAGCTGCAGGCCCACCACTACTGCTTCGTTCTTTTATGGCCGTTTTCAGATGCATTCGATCATCGGCGCATGACATTTGCGGTGCGTATACGTTCTTACAGATTTTGTTGCCTCTTGTTATAGCGTTGTGGGTACTGCTCGCGGAAAAATTGAAGCAGCGCCATTATGCTTAAAGTTGTCATTGTTTATTAAATGATTGACAATAACAATAGACCGCATAAAAATAGCACCCAAGTTCACATAAACGTGCACAAGGTATCTAGGGCGTTTTTCTACACATATGTTTTCCAAAAAGGTCGTGCGTCCTTTGCATTTATTGCTGTTATGTGTAAAAATGTCTTTGCCAACGAAAATTTTTGATTGGTTGGGGTGCCTCTATTATTTGGCAGGTTTTATTAAAAGCAGTTTTTTTTTTAGCGCCTTGGTGTGGGGATGTGTACCATTGTAACAAATAGTGTTTGCATACTTGTTATCAGTGGCTTAGTTGGTCTAGTTGGTATCATTATTGAGAAACTAGAGCCTATGCAGTAACGATGCGATATGAAGATGACACAGCGTGCTTGTTTGCGGGATCCTCTTGGTGCCTCGTCCTTCCTGCGCTCTAGTTTCCCATTCGCTTGTATGTTTTGTTATGACTTCAGTTATGGAATTTGGATGTTCATGGTTTCTGTAAGTTTGTAAAACTTATGGAAATGACCTTAATTGCCAGCTCTCGCATGTATGTATGCATGTATGTATGTATCAGGCACGTACCCGGGATCTTCTTTTGGGGGGGGGGGGGGGGGCAACCCAAGGCAATTTTTCTTTGTAAATGAGGGCGGGGGTACGTTTACTAGTACAAATGTGAATAACGCCCACCATTCCACAAAAAAACGCGTAAGTCCACAAAAGAGAAATGAAATAAGGTGTATTTTACAGGTACGTCTGTGCTATGCACCTCTCCTTTACTTGGCAAACAAAGAACCACGTCTAATGGACTCGCGCAGGAAAGAAGCGCAGGAAGAACACTGCCAAGAACAAGTAATGAAGCCCCCCGAAAGTGTAAAATAAAGATTACTTTAGTAGAATAGAACTTAAAAAACAGCAGTTGGCAACAAAGGCACACGGACCGCGCGGAGTTGTGTTACTCCGCCAGCCAACCGCAAAAGCAAGCAAAATCGTCGTCATGTGGCCTTTTCATCATGACGTCGTACTTGACACCTCCGGAACGTCTGCTGTCTTGAAGAGTCTTTTCATCGGCGGAAGCAATGAGGTGTGCAACAAACATGGACACATTGTATGGAGCCTGTGCATTTCGCATGAAACTTCACTGCCAACTGAAGTGAAACTTCACAACAAATCAGGGTGTCTACCAAGTTTACATTTCCGAATTCCCCGAGTTTTCCAGGTTTTCTCTGGGTGCCTCTGCACAATTCCCTGAGTGATGCAGAACTATGTTTTATGTCAAGACGGCCTGAAACCATATCGCCCGATGCTGTCACTCTCTAATAAGCATATGAAAAAAAAGCTATTTAATCCAATTTGAATACTAAGGAAGGAGTAGCGTTTATGTTATTCAATAAGAGAATAGAAGGGAGGGGTTAAAAAATGCACAGCAGATAAAATGTCTTCGAAAAAAGGATGCAAATGCAGTTGGGCATTCTCAAATACGAATAAAAAGGAGATGCATACAGAAGCAAATATTTTCGAATATGAACTATTTCTATCAACTGATAGCAAGCTCAGTGGTATGAAGCCCGAACTTTGTCACAATTGAGATTCTCTCTCAACAGCTCGTAAGTCAACCTCAACTGTCCTGACATACTCGCAGCCCGGGCACAACGCCGTAGGGCTGTGTTTCACTGCTTTAAAGATTTTATGTTAGTTTGGATGAGGGACACCTGCATCTCGGCATCAGCCAACACTTTGTTTTTTGAGCTCAAGCTCTTTGAAAACTCACCTTGTTCTCCACTCGTTCGCCCCACGGACAACTTGAAGCATCTTCTTGGTCAATTGCACAGACCACGTCCGATTTTTTGAACTCCCTAGGGGCCGCGAGAACATCCGAAAAATCGGGGAGTTGGATGGATGCAGAACTTTAATAAGGTCCTGAGGTACGCGACTCAGCGCGCTGCGGGCCGCTCCCACGTTGGGACAGTCAGGCCTTGCCCGACCGCCGCATCGTGGGCCCTCGGACAGCCCATAGTTGCGCCCCGGCATCGGGGCTCTTGATAGCGGAGAGCCACTTGTCTTCATTGATTCGTTCTGTGCCTCGTAACGAGGGGCAACGCCAGAGCATATGGTCTAGGCTAGCGATGTCATTGCAGTGCCTGCAAGAACTAGTGGCATAGGTGTCGGGATAAATTTTGTGAAATAAAGCCGGGTTGGGATATGAGCCTGTTTGCAATAATCTGAGGGTCAATGCCTGCGCTCTGTTTAACTTCTTGTGTGGAAGGGGAAAGTCTCTCCTGCCGAGATAAAAGTGCTGCGCAATTTCGTTGTATGTGGTCGGTTGATCTCTGTTCTCCACCACTGCGGGCCGGCGTTGGAGTTCTCCATGGTCGCGGAAAGCGAGACCTCGCGCCTTGGAGTGGGCCAGCTCGTTGAGGTTTGTGGGGCCTCCCATGATGGATCCCATGTGAGCGGGGAACCACGTGAGAGTGTGGGTGGCGATGCTTTTGCCGTCGAGGATGCGAAAGGCTTCCTTACACACGGCGCCAACGCTGAAGGCGCGGATGGCTGCCCTGGAGTCGCTAAAGATATTGGCATGTCCGTCGTCCAGGAGGGCCAAGGCAATGGCCACTTGCTCGGCCGCATGCGACGACGTGCTTCGTACCGAAGCGGCGTTAACGGTCGAACCCCTGTGGTTGATTGACACTACCGCGAAATTGTTGCTGTTGCCATACTGGGCCGCGTCAACGAAGCAGCAGCCGCCAGGGAGTTCTGTTGCGCGGCGTAGGAGCGCCACCGCTCTGGCCTTCCTTCTTTGTACGTTGCGCTGGGGATGCATATTGCGCGGGGCGGGCGATATGATGATGTTATCTTTCTGCTCTTTTGGAAGGCCCTGGTAGGCGTTTTCGACAGTGGCCGGGGGGACGCCCATCTCAGTTAGGAGTCGTCTGCCCGCCCTGGTGCCGGAGAGCCTGAGAATCTGTGCCCTTTCTTGTGCTTCTGCAATCTCTTCCAGGGTATTATGAATACCCAACTGCAGGAGTCGGTCGGTGCGTGTGTAGTTTGGTAGTCCGAGCGCGCTCTTGATCCCCCTCCTTATCATGGCATTTAGCTTGTCTCGCTCGGCCCTCTTCCAGACGTGCATGGCCGCTACGTACGTAAAATGGCACAGCAAGAAAGCGTGTACTAGCCTTAACAGATTCTCTTCGCTCAGGCCTCTCCTTCTGTTAGCTACCCGCCTGATTAGACCGATGACGCTATCCGTCTTTTTAGCTAGTTTGTGAATGGTGATGCTATTCCTGCCCGCCCCTTCGAGTGTCATTCCCAAGATTCGAATGGACGCGACTTTGGGAATGGGATCTCCGCAATTGGTGTAGAGATTAATGTCAATTTCAGTGGGGGGTTTCCAGTTCTGTGGCTTGCGGCCCTTTCTACTTGGGCTGTAGAGAAGGAGCTCCGATTTCTTTGGGGAGCACCGGAGTCCCGTGCCGGTTAGAAAGCGCTCTGTAGTGTCGACAGCTTCCTGGAGAGCGGCTTCGACTTGTCCGTCACTGCCACCCGCGCACCAGACAGTGATGTCGTCCGCGTAGATCGTGTGACCGATGCCCTGGACCTGGCCTAGATACCTTGAGAGGTCGACCATTGCGATGTTGAAGAGGAGTGGTGAGATGACTGACCCCTGGGGGGTGCCTCTTCTGCTCAGCTCCATTTTCTCCGATTCCAAATCTCCAGCCTTGAGGATGGCGCATCGGTCGCTCAAGAAAGATCTGACGAAGGCATGGAAGGACGAGCCCAGGTCGAGCTTGGAGATGGCGTCGAGGACGAACTCGTGACGGATGTTATCAAAGGCCTTCTCCAGGTCCAAACCAAGGATGGCTGTCGTGTCCCGAGTGCAGCGTTCCAGGATTTGGATCTTGATAAGCTTCATGGCGTCCTGGGTGGAGAGGCCTGGCCTGAAGCCTATCATGTTGTGAGGGAAAAGGTCGTTGGACTCGATATACTCGGCAATTCTGTTATGGATGGCGTGCTCGGCCACCTTTCCTACACATGACGTCAGCGAGATTGGGCGGAGGTTGTCCAGGCTCGGCGGTTTACCGGGCTTTGGGATTAGTATGACCTTCGCCAACTTCCATTCTTCAGGTACAATTCCCTGCTCCCAAATCCGATTTATCTCATCTGTAAGAAACTCGATCGATGCGTCCTCTAGGTTTCTGAGAGCCTTGTTGTTAATGTGATCCGGGCCGGGTGCTGACCTACCATTGAGGTCGTGTAGGGCGCGGCGGATTTCACTGATTTTGAAAGGCTCGTCCAGCGCGGAGTTCGGCTTCCCTTTGTATACTGGGTATGCCGCCTCATCGGCCACAGTTTTGAGCGGCAGGTACTTCTTAGCCAAGATCTCCAGCATGTCCTTTTCCGAAGACGACTTCTTGGCTTCGTGGAGTGCTTTAGCCAGGACAGTTCTCTGGTTTGACTTGGTGCCGAAGTCGTCGAGCAAGTGTTTGAGAAGATTCCACTTCCCTCCCGTGCGCATCTGCCCGTCGATTGAATTGCAAATTTCGTCCCATTGCTGCCTAGACAGGGCTTGGCAGTGCTCGTCGATCTGCTTGTTGATCTCGGCTATCTTTTTTCTGAGCTTGCGATTCAAGCGTTGGCTTTTCCACCTCTCGAGAAGTGATTGCTTAGCCTCGAGAAGGTGTGCTAGCCTACTATCCATTTTGTCTGTCTGTAGATCCGTCTCTATGGTTTTGGTGGTGGAGCAGACATCTTGCCGAATTAGTGCGCACCACTGGACGAGACTCTCCGGCTTTTCTCCACGGGCGGCGCGGGCCTTGCGAACCTCACGGAATTTGTCCCAGTCAGGCACCGAGAATGCCTTCTTTCTTTTCTGCTCCACTTGTAAGCTGGTGACCGTGATGTAGTGATCACTACCGAGGTCTATGAGCAGATTCGACCACATGGCTGAGACAACGTTTTTAACAAAGGCGAGATCCGGGACAGAGTCCCTGGTCGAGGAGGTGCCCCGTCTGGTGGGAAAGGCTGGGTCCGTCAATAGAGAGAGTCCCGCATCTCCCGCCTCCTGCCACAAACTTCTACCCTTGACCGTGTCGTGCGTGTAGTTCCACGCGTGAAAGGGGGCGTTGAAATCGCCGGCCACAACCAGGGGAGAGTTTCCGGCGAGTTTCGTTGCCCTAGTGATGATGGTTTTGAAACGTTGTCTGTGATCGCTCGGGCTGCTATATACGTTAAGTATAAAAATGCTAGAGATATTGGATTGGCTTGGGATGACTTCTACTAGGGAGGTCTCCGTCTTGCTAGGCCGGACCCCTAGATCGTGTGCGACAAAAGTGAACTTGCTGCTGACTAATGTGCAGATTCCTCTGCCATCCCCACGGAGAGCAAGAGCTTTGTATCCCGGGAGTGAAACCTGATCAGTCATCGTTTCTTGCAATAATATAACATGTGGCTTTTCTTTGTGAGTGCGAACAAACTGCTGCAGGGTGCATTTTTTATGGCGGAGTCCCCTGCAGTTCCACTGCCAAATCCTAAATTGGGTGTGTGGCGCCATCCTTGCTGTATAGAGCGCCTTCCGGCGTTGCTACTAGGGTCTCGAGGGAGGTGGTTCTATTAATCGGTCCGGGAATGTGCAGTGGTGGCGGCGTAGGTACCAACGCGCCATCCGTGAAGTAAACGGGACGTACGTGGGTTGACGTCCTGATGTCCATTTCCTGCACCTTGGACTCTATCTCTGGCATTCTGTTTTCTAAGCATTGAATTTTGACATTTTGCGCGTCTAACTTCTGATCCACGACCAAGAGTCGCTGATCCACTGCAGATAGTCGTTCGGTAATCTTCTTGATCTCGTAGCAGATTGAATTCAACATTTCTCTGACTTCGGACTTGGCTTTAGCCGGTACATTTTCGGGCATGCTGGGAACGGCCTTTCTTTTGGCTGGGTTGCCTGAGTGGCTCGCATCCACGACCATGGGAACATCTGCAGTTTGGGGAGAGGGGGTCCCCGAGGGGGATGAACTAGCGACTGGAACGGCGTGAGGTCCCCGAGGGGTTTGGGGAGAGGGGGTCGCCGAAGGGATTCCTGAGGGGGTTGAACTAGGGACTGGGACGTGGTGAGGTTGATTAGCCTTTCTGAGCTCTGCTATTTCGGCTCGCATTAACTCGATTATGCTGCGCATCTCGGCATTTTCTTTCCTAAGCTGAGCTATTTCAGACGAACCATGCTCTGGCGCCGCACCCCCAGTTACCTTTACGGCAGTTCTCCCTCCACTGCGCACTCTGTCTGCCCAAGTGGCACCTTGTTTCCCAGCACCTGCTGGCTCCTCGAATCGGACCCTGTTCTGTGGGCCCCGGGAGTGGCTTCCCGATCTGGAGCGGCCCCGGGACCTGGACCTGGAACGGCTCCTGGACCTGGACCGGGAACAGCTCCTGGGCCTGGACCGGGAACAGCTCCTGGACCTCGAGCGGCTTCTCGAGGGGGAGCGCCTGCTCGAAGGTCTAGCCGGTTCGCTGTCGGCGCTTGTCTGCGCTGGTGGCGGGTCTCGCTTCCTGGATTCCGCATTTCTTTCCCTTCTCCTCCGCCGAACGATGTACGGGAGTTGGAATCTTTGCTTGCAAATCTTGTCCGCTGTAGCGTGCGGGCCCCCGCAGAGGCTGCAAGTAGGCGAGCAGGTGTGGTTGTCGTCGGGGTTGTTGGCCCCACATTTCCTGCATAGCTTGTCCTCCGGCGCTGGGCAGACGTCGGCTCTGTGGCCTAGTCTACCACAGGCATAGCAGCAGTCGTGCTGCCTGAGGTACAGGGAGCACTTGACTAGCGCCGAGCCGTAGAATACGAAGTTGGGGACCTTGTAGCCGTCGAAAACGATGACTACCGTTTCGGTATTCTTGATTCGCTTGGCTCCCAGGGCTAACGGATTTCTCTCGCTGAGAATGCTTCTGTCCAGGTCGGCCTGGCTCTCCGACACATCAATTTGACGTATGACACCCTTACACGTGGCGTGCGGCGCGGCTTCGTAAGTGCTGAGTTCGTACTGTTTGATGCCCAGGGTGATGCAATTCATTTTTAGATAAGCATCTGCGTTATCGCGAGACGCGGTGCTGAGGACGATAATATTTTGTGTTGCGTTGGGGCAGACGATGTCATGGCTAGCTTGCTCGGACGTGAGTCCTGCCGCGGCGGCGACGGCCCGACCAAGCCGAGCGGAGCCCGTTTTCTGAACATCCAGACCACCCCTGGGGCGGGCGATAATCTTCCAGTGTTCCTTCGGGAGCTGAGGCATTCGCGACGACTTGATGATCTTGTGCTTTAGGCTAATGGGCTTTCTGCTGCCATGGAGACGCTCGCGGTGCCCCTGGCTGCTTGCCGCTTCACGGGTGCTGTCGCGACGAGAGACGCGCAGGGCGTTTTTCTTGACAGCGGCGGAGCGCCAGCCGTGCTCCTCACCAAATTCTTCCGGCGGAAGATCGTCTCTATCCATTACAACAACCATTCCCTCTGCCATGACGAGGCGGGACTAACCCTGCCCGGCGAGCGCTGGTTAGGCCTTGCCGTCAGACTGAGGGGAGCGTGGCGTCACGGAAGAGAAGCAGCTCGAAAAACCAACGAAAAGGCCACCCACCGTAGAAAAGTTGGTATCTGCGGGTTCCTCTCTTCCTTATGCATCCGTTGGTGCAGAAATCATAGGGATTGAGATGAATTTCTCAACGAAAATATCGAGCAAAGCAGGAGCTCAAACCACCACAGGCACATTCGAAAACGCTCTGAAGGCCTGTAGGTACATGTATTAGGCATATCGGTGCTCGTACTGTGACAGGAAATGCCGGGTGCACGCGTGTATAATTAAGGAATACATACTGTGTCCCGTGGCAATAGGCCCCTTCCCACGCCTGTTATGCTTCACTGCAATACTTTTGCGTATGCTTCACCAAGTAACATTTCTGTATCGACGCGAAGCTGACTTTCGGGAACCGGCATTATGCAACGCACCGTGCTTTACAAGCTTCTAAGCCAATCGCGAGGACCACAAAGAGTCCGTGCCATTGCTGACAGCAGCGATTTCTTTCAATAAAAAACACGGCACCCAACGGCAAGAAGCTTCATAGCGAACGTCGAAGCAGTTAGGCCTAACGTTGCCGCAGTAGTGGCTACGGCTGCTAGCGGATCTGTGTGCGAGAGCGCCGGTTCGAGGCGGTGAGGTAATCAAATGGCAGCGGTGGTGGCTTTGATTAATGCCGTTTCGGATCTGCGGTCACGGCAAAACGTCCGGAAAATCGGACGGCGAAGATTTCTTGCGTCCGAAAATTTCAGATGTTCTGATACGTTGACTCTATGAAATACGTGGTGGTGGTGCCGTGAAGTCGTCCAAATTATCGGGAACCCGGAAAGTCAGTCGCTGACTGTAAACTGGCAACTCCTCCAGCCGACGGCAGGGCGTCAAAGACGATTCATTACGATTCCTGTCTGTACTCGAGCCAGCGTTACTGCGACTTTCGACCCTTTCAATAAAATTACAGCTAATTTGCCGTGATAGAGGCACAAATTCCCTGAGTTTTCCCTGAGTTTCTCCAGACTACTCAATATCCCTGAGAATTCCCGGTTTTCCCGCTTGGTAGACACCCTGCAAAAAAGTTGTAGCGAAGCAAGCATGTTATTTCAGTTCAGTAAAGAATTAGGCATTCGCGATTCCACTATAATAGGCGAGGGAAAATTACGTGCTAATAATTTTATTTTTGTAGTTACCGCCTTATTTGGGTTACAGAAAAGGTTTGAAGTACGAATTATTTGCAGCCTCGTGCAGGAACAGTGGCTGGCGGTTATAAGGGCGTGGGCGGGGCTTCATTGCAGACCTAAGTTGTATCCGACTATAGTAGCGTTTTTTTCAATGAGCTCTGGAAGAATTATACAGAAATATATATTTGCCGAACAATCACAGTCTTTTTATGTCCCTCGTTTACTGCCCTAACAAGTGCCACAACCGACTCGTATTGTTATTTTAGAAGTTACGTAAGGATGCGTGGCCGCCAGTCGCGTACAACCGCGTATGGCGCAGGAAGCTGCGATTCTACACGTACTGAGCCCACTGCGGAAGGTAAGCAAAAACATCTACATAAGCACAGCAGAGAAGTGGCTATACGTTAGGCGGCTCGAATGATAACTGTAGCAGCGTCATTCAGAACACACGGAATTGTCCTCCACTTCTGACGGCGTTTTCTCTACTTCCTTTTTAAATAAAGAGATGTTGATCCATGAATATTTTAATAAAAAACGGCTAAATTTGTTAATTTTCGCTTTTCCTTCCGGTTTGGCTCTTGCCTTGGCACTCTCCCTTAGTAGATCGCTTAATTTCTAAAATCCTTGCGACTCTTGTTTCCAGTTGGCAATTTTGCACGAAAAGAGCTGTGCAATTAGGGAAGAACCAGACGAGTTAACGGGTGACAGTCATATTGCCTATGAGTGTAAGGGTTATTGCAGGGTTTGATGATGGACGCTGTCTCGCATTATCTTATTTTACACCTTATCTAACCTATATCGCGGTTATAAGGTTCCGAGCATCTGTCAGCGTCGCGGCGAGCCGTCACTTCAGGAAATAATGAAACAAAAAGAAAAGTTAAACACAATTGGCATTTTCTCTGAGCCCAACTCGTTCCATGTGCATACAGACCAGCTGACCACGAACCGAATCCCTTTCCTGGTCCCTGGATCAGTCTAAATGAAGAAGGTTGAATTAACGAAGCAACAACGATGCGCGTGGCCATTGAATAAACGGTGACAACTGAATGCATCTGGAGCTATTCGCGCGGGCACCGAATTGATGACGAAACTGGCCTTCACATCCCAGGAGACGCCGGTAACTACCGTCATCCAAAAGGAGTGAAAAAGGCAGCAAAATGATGACCGCCGAATAGCTGTCAAGTCTCAACATTGATTTGGCGGCGCTTTAGGAATGTGTGTGGGAAGTGGTGGCGTGGGCGGGGAGGGGGGGGGGGGGGTATGCGTCCTAATTTTGGAGGGGGGGCGGAATCCCCCGGGCCCCCCCTTGGGTACGTGCCTGATATGTATGTATGTATGTATGTATGTATGTATGTATGTATGTATGTATGTATGTATGTATGTATGTATGTATGTATGTATGTATGTATGTATGTATGTATTGCATTTTAACTGCATAGGGATCGAAATAATTTGTAATCTCGGTGACGTAAACTACCAAAAAGCAGAAATGTGCAGTTTAATGCACGTGACGACGTAATTCTCGCTCTACCCGCTGTGGTGACTCAGCTTCTGGTTTAATTGCGTCTATGTAGATAATTGCTATAACTACTCGTTTGCTCCCTAGAGTCAGGTGTAATACGAAGCGCGTAGAAATTTTCACCAGTATCCTCAGCGAACTGAATGTGGGAACTGTAGTTTATATGTGGTAGGCGTAGGGGGCAGGTTATGGGACGATGTGCAGGCAAATTTTAATGTTTATGGGTTAATTACAGCCTGTGCAGTAAGCTGCTTCTGTAAGCGCTCCATGAGAATAATAAGTGCATCTTACGAAACCACTGCTCTGGGAGAACTGTTACCACCAACATGCAATTTCAACTTTGGTGAGAAAGGCAGGGGAGGGGAGTGGGAGGGCACGTTATGGCTGATATAAGTGGAAAGTTGAAAGTGTCTCGGCTTATTACGGCATATGCAGTAAATTAGTTATACGCGTGCTCGATAGTATTTTTACAGCCACTATGCACTATGTTTATACGTTCGTATAAAAGGAAATGAAGGTGGCACCGAGGTCACATTCGGCGAAAATGCGGGGTCAACGTTATGGCTAATGTGCATGCGAAGTTTAAAGCGTGAGGAATGAATACAGCTTTTGCAGTAAATTGCTCATTCAAGTGCTCGGAAACCTCACACAGCCGCTATCCGCAATGTCTCCCAGTTACACAGGACATTCAAATCTGACACAATATTTCAGCTCAGGAAATGGGGGTCATGTAATGAGTCATGCGCTGGCGAAGATTAATCTACCTGGCAAAATGAAGGTGTTTTGCAATAAATATTCATACATGCGCTACAATGCTTTATGTCCATGCGTGTTTCTTATTTCTTGAAAAAAAAGAAAGAAATGGACAAATTCAAATGCGAAAGCTTACAGGCACTGTATTGCCCTATATCCAAAACATACTACAGCGAGGTCGTTCACAAAACTGCAGTTGACAGTCATTTGAGTAGCTAACAAAATACTTTGTATATATGGCCAAATAACGACCAAGAAACACTCAAAAATAAAATGCAAGAAAACCGATGCGATCAGGAAGGTCAAGGTGACTCAATTAGCGCACGAAAGTTCGCTCACAATTCTAGCTGGATTTTTTTTAAACAAAGAGAATTAAGCATCATGGAGGAAGGAAAAAAGAGGAGGGGGCAAACCGCAACGCGATTGAAGCAGTAATCTGCTAGGCCAGTGGTTGCCCAACACGTGATCGCACGTCAAAGTGCGATGTTGGATTTGTTGTTCCCGCTCTGCAGGCAGAGCCATGGCAGAGCAGCTGAACAGGCACGCACCGAATGAAAACTACTGGCACAGATACTGGAATCAAACGTCTTGGCAAACTTCGATTTTCGCTCCGTGAGCTCGACGCAAGAGGTCACGTGTTGGGCCACCGTTGTGGCTTCACGAAGCGTTCGCTTGCCAAGGCTGGCTGGGGGACGTACTGCTCCCTCCCATATTTTTCCTTCCTCCAAGAGAAGCATACAGCATATATATATATATATATATATATATATATATATATACAAAGAAAACGTGCATATTATTACCGATACATACAAATAAGTATGCGCATGGAACGCTTTTCTCAGTACTATACCACCGCTACTTGCTGAAAATAGCATTCTTTTAACCAGTGCGACATATTTTTGCCCTTTTTTATTTCATATCACGTATTGTTGCCCCAGATTTATACCAATATTTTCAGACAACCTCTTAACATATGCAGTCGAACGTATTT
Source organism: Dermacentor andersoni (assembly GCF_023375885.2). NCBI lineage: Eukaryota > Metazoa > Arthropoda > Arachnida > Ixodida > Ixodidae > Dermacentor > Dermacentor andersoni. Next base: position 79,265,566 of record NC_092819.1, read on the forward strand.
GTAACGAAGTGCTCGAGGCCTCCGAAATCATTCGTTATACGGGTCACTTCGTTGTAAATGTCTCGCACCACACAGCTCACAATAGAATTATTCCTTCGTTAAACGGGTCATTTTGTTGTAGAGGCGTTTGTTGTAGAGGCGCTCGACCATATGTTTCTCGTGTGAAGTGGGTATGAATGTTTCTGATGGGGAGTACTTCCAATGCCCGGCGTGCGAAGGATTGAGACACGAAGCAGGTGGTTGCTTCTGAGTGTGTTGCTAACGTATTTTTCCGCATTTAACTGGCGTGAAATGTCGCAAAGGAACATTCGTATTTTGTCGAAAATTGACTTTGCAGTATCGTTTTCCTGTGAAAATTTTATGGCACGCTAGGTATGGCTTCTGCACACATCGAGTAGGCTGGAGATGAGTCATGGAACTACATCCCCAAGACGCGATGCAATATAACACAGAGCAATTAATAACAGATTCCGTTGAAAGATCGTTTGGAAATCCTATGCCTGCCGAAACAGCGTAACATCCCAGGTAGCACACAAAGTCTTGAAAACGTCGTATTAAGGGATTCAACGTCTGAAACGGATTTTTGACCAAAATCGACGCATCAAAGACGTTCCAAACAACATAGCTTAAAAACGAGGGGTGAATACGTTTTGAAAACGACTCAAGGCGCCACCGCCACGCCACGGCGCGTCAGCCTCTTTAGCGGCTTCTACAATATTCAACAACCCATCAACGCGATCCAACCTTGCGCAAGGTGGCGATACCGTCGTCAAATCATGTGACCAAGGTGGCCACGTGATTCGTGATGCCGGGCAGCCGGGCGAGCCGGGCATAGTCGCGTCGTCATGGCGTCGTCGCGTCACCGCACTCGCATTGCGCTGTGGTGTGCGGCTGTTCTGAATGTGTGCCGCTGCCCTTTGCTATGTAAGTGTTGCAGTGTTTTGCTGTCAAGAAAACGATATTCTGTGATCAGTTTGCGTTGTGCGATATGTTTGTGTGGTTTTAATTCGGAAATCAGTAGTGTTTTCAATTGTTATGTGACCAAGGCGGCCACGTTATTCGTGAAGCCGGGCATAGTTGCGTTATCGCACTCGCATGACACTATGGTCTGTTTGCGACTGTTCTGAATGTGCTGCCGCTGCCCTTTGTCATGTAAGTGTTGCAGAGTTTTGCCGTCAAGAAAACGACGTTCTGTGATTAGTTTGGGTTGTGCGATCTGTTTGTGTAGTTTAATTTGGAAATCAGTAGTGTTTTCAATTGGAGGGCGCGGAGTGGAGGGCACTAATCAGCTCTTCAAGTTTATTGTCATGTTATGTGAGGCGCCTTTTCACTGACGCTGTAATTAAGGCGTTAAGGGCAGTATAAGGACGAAAGTTAGAGGGACGAAATCGTGCCTGTGTGTCCCTAACGTCGGGATCGGCCGCTATGCGTGATCCTAACAAGAAAGCATTTTGCAGAATGCGAAGAAAGGCGGCAAAATTTCTGTCTGTGCGCACCTTGCCGATCTCCGCAATAGAGCCGTCATCGTGGTATTTTAGTCTCCCGTTTAGCAAGAGTGTTGCAGACAAGGGAACTGGTTCAAACAGGCTTTTTTTTTTTAATGATTCAGTACTATTGCGGTATTCCAAAAGGTGAGGTCAAGTGCTCGCCCTATTTTCTTCCCTCGCGCTACAGCGCACTGACAGAATTTTGCGTGCACCATACCGTGCTTTTATCGTTTGCGCTTCAGGTTCTCGATTGTGTTTTCGCCCCCTTTACCCACGTGATGGGTTTTTCATGGTATTATCGGGTACCACATGTGTCCATATATTGTGTCCAATATATGAAACGGCCAAATTAGGTTTTATTTGACGCCTCAAATGCTAGTAATGTATTAAGTCCCTTGTAGCTTTGTGCTTGTTATCAATTTTACTATTTGGCGAATGGATATAGCATGTACGCTGCATAACTCGCTTGTGGATACTGCATACGTGAGTCGAGTATGCCCTTGGTATAAAATAACTTGTATGCTTTAGGTAGTACGATTGTTTGCAGTTTGGGACATGTGTCGGAATGTACGCTGTGCGCCCTTCGCGCTTTACTTAGTCGGCGGCCTGCCGAGTTCGTGCGGGTGCCATGTGTGCGCATGGAGTTCGCGAAGTGCTCTCGCAGTTCTTTTTTTTATATATACATGTGTTCTGTTCGCGTGCTTCGCACAACAGGGCACGTCGCAGTTCTTTGTCCTTGTGCAACACATTTTCCTAGCGTACGTCTGTGCATTATTTGATACCGGTTTCACACGGGGCTCTTTTAGCCGCTATCCAGTCCGTTACAAATCGAATTTCTCGGTCGTGATTGGCTCCTTTGCGCAAGCTACGAGAGTGAGCCAGTCGCATAGATAATTTCGATCCGGATCGGGCTTGATCGCGATCGAGAGTGGTCGTGTGACACCGGTTTTACGCATGGCTCCCACCTAGGGAACACTTTAATTTCAATGCTACTGAGTGAAGAGCAAGTGCATATATATGCCAGTGGTGGTATGTGGGCAAGTCTTTCTGGTGAAGCCAATACTTGTGCATTCAAAACATTTCAATTACCAGCATAGTGCATCAATGTGTCTACTTCGACAAAATGGAGCACCAGTGCAGATATCTGAGCATACCTGTCCAGGGCAGTAAGTGTGTCTACATTGAAACCACTACCAGCATGTGCGGCAGTTCTATTTCCAGCAGCGGGACTGCACAATAATCAGTAGGGTGCTCTCAAGCTGTTTATCTATGAAGCTCTGCCTGGACTGTGTGCCAAATATTTTTGGACGTGAAAGTGGGGGTGAATTGGTAAACATCAGTGGAACTGTGCCTGGACTTTGTGGCAAATGTTTTTGGATGTGAAAGTGTGAGTGAACTGGCAAAGAATTTGCTCTGGGCTACATGTGTTAAACTTTTTTCTCATTCAGAGTGCTTTTTTTTTTTACTTTAGGAGACTGGAGATGTGCGCAAAGTGTGACATGTCAGTGTGCTAATTAATGTATTTGCTGGTTTGCAAATTATTCGTTGCAACTTTGTTTTTGCCAGAGAGGTACAACTTTGCCTCTTGTAAAGGGCTTTTTAGATAAAACACTTACTATTTATTATGACCATTGCTTCCTTTGTTACACAAATGCAGCTTCCAGTGCATTCCAGTTTATTTCCATGTTTATGTAAGTTTCTAATATGACGCTTGCATATTCATTTCTCACGTTCTGGAGTGGCAAGATACAGCATTACTGTCTCATCGTTCGCTGTACTACAGTAGTGTTCACTTGTTACACTGAATCCCCCGTTTAAGTATTCTGTACTAATTTCACTTTATTGCTTTTTTGTTGTATGGTCATTTTTTCTCGCCATTACCTTCTTTGACATATACTAAACGCAATATTTTCAATTTTGCATTGTTCCCATTTTTCTTATTTCTGTCACAGGATTGTTTTATGATGGTATGCGGTGGTATTTCTTTTTGTGCTCTTTTCAAGCTTCTAGCTGATTGGTAACATTACTTGGAGGCAGTTACCATCCGATTCATACTCTTGCATTTTTCAGTCTACTTCTTCCATTCGCTCCGATGTCACTTCTGCATAACTCTAGTCCATCTAATAGCACGTGCACTTTACTATGATAAATTAGACACTTTAGTACACTCCAGGTTTTTCTGTTCATTTTTGTATGTGTACTTGGAATTTTGTTTATGTGCTAGTGAATGTTCACTTTCGAGTTCATTACGAATCCTTTCTGCGACTTTTGTCATTGTTGATGTACTTTTACTTCTATTTGCATTTCTCACACAGTTTGTTCGAACCTTGCATAGGCATTACATTTTAATAAAGTGTTTTTGCTTTGTCACAATGTTCTCATTTCATGCACTCTTGGCATGAAGGGCTTGGTCTGGCCACCTGCCAAGACGTGGCCATTTGTTCTTTGCAGGATGCCATTCCCATTGTGGTTGTAAGCATCGTAGCTTACTAAAGGCGGTATTAAGGATTTATTATTCCTAACAGGCTCATTTTCGTGCTACTTGGTAGAGGATGCGCCGGCCATGCGGGGAACAGTGCTTGGCACTGCGCCATGGCTCTTACAGTCAACACCGACGCTTCTACTCATCTGGGGCGGGATTGGAGATCGTTGTTCGAAACGCCCGATCAGTTTCACCTCCCGCGATTGGCCTAGGTCGTGCCAACGGGTGCGGCTGACGACGTATGCGCGGCATAGGCCAGTCGCGTGAGGCGAAACTAAACGCGTGTTTTGAACAACGATGTCTGATCGCGCCCGTCACCCGCGAAAATTAGCTTCAGATGATCGTAAACCTTTCAAGACCGCTTCTAGACCAGCTTTTTGATAACGTCCTAAAAACGTTTAGAAATTGGTTACGAATAGTTTTGGCAAAGGGATTACTTGTGTCTTTCCCAATCCTATTTCTAGACCAGCTTTTCGAATACGTCTTGCAGACCTGTTCTAGATCGTCTCAAGAAAGTAATTAAGCCGGACATTAGCAGAGATATACGACGTTTTCCCGCCGTAGTTCTCTCATTCGTGTCTTCTTTAACCCGTTTTTATCGTCTTGGATAAACGCTACGAAAACGTTACGTATCTCTTTTGTGCTACCTGGGATCCATATGTTAGGTTGGAGCAAAACGTTCCTATCTGGCACTACTAGTGCAGATGGCTGTGAAAGATAGCATCAATATAAGAATATGATTCAGTGTGTTGAAGAGGATATTGATTAATGGACATAGAGTGCCACTCTTGACAGCTTTGGATCAGGAATGAAAAATTTTGCATTAGTTGTTCTTTTTTGTGTGTTTGTATGCCCGATGTTCTTTTAATTTCTATTTGTACTCTTCTTTCTATCTTTTCAATGCTGTTACCAGCAACTATTATTGAAGCGTCATCAGCATACATGAGTATATCAGCAAAGGTTAGAACCTGGAGCAAGCCATTTAGTAAATTGTAACGTGAAACGTTTTACAAACCGCGGATAATGTTTTTGCCCTGCTCTGGGACAAGTAACAGCGGCACGGATTACATATTAAGTGGAAATGGGGATGGAAAAAAGGAATGGCGTGTCTGAGGTTCAAGAAAAATCCAGAGTCTGTAGTTTAACTACACCTCTGCATTAAATAACATATTTCACTGATGAAAAGCTTTATACGTACACTACCCGAGATTTCCTGTTGTCGCTGGAGAACAAAATGTAACGCACCCTTTTAATTTTGCGGGAAGCGGACGCCATGCTATGAGTCGTATGCGAGCAGAGCTTTAAAATGTGTAGTTTAATTACGGATATTAAAAATGGTTAATACAACGGAACTGCCCGAAAGAAAAGGTTTCACATTAGGTTGTGATTCTACAAGGTTGCACAGGGCTATGCTTCTATCTTATTCCGCCTCTCTATATCAAGACGTATTGAATATTGTGGGCGATTTTCAGCTTATCGTGCCAGGTCTTACGTTCAATGCGGTTCATACTTAAAGGGAACACCTAGCTGTTAATAAGGCCAATATAACTGAAACCCTTTAACTTTACCGAGAGAAAAAGAAAAGGCTTATAGTACGCGCTATTGGTTGATATCTGAACTTGAAGCGGTGAGGCCATCTCTGTAACAGTGGTAGAGGTCCTGAGACTCAGCCTCGTGGTAATAGCGGCCATTGCTGGCGGAACCCCACAGCTGTGCAGCAGTCGTCGTTGTCGTACATCTACACTTATATTGGTCCAATAATCCTTATTTTCCTCGATACCCCATGCAACACTCAAGTTATGAAAACTATCACGGTGGAGGTAAAAATGGTTCTTGTAGGGAGTGGGGAGCAGGTATCTCACTTCAGACAGACACGTGCGAGCAAGAGAATGTCCAAGGACGCACGAAACAAGAGTAAGGATAAGGCGCAGCGTAAAAGCCCATAATGCAGCTGAAGATAGCCGCAGGAGCGAAGACCCAAACGAACGAACGCAGGCAGACACTATGAGACGGGTTGCTATTCTTGTTCTAAATAAAAGCGGCATGATTATGGAAATAGGCGATAGTTTTTCTTTCAGTGTACATTCGATGGCACTCGCATTGGCAGGCTATCTGCACTTTCTCCTGGTAACCAAATTCTTCTTGGCCATACGTGTGATCAGAATCAACGCTCTCGTATGCAAAACCAATGACACGTCCGCCGCCAACATTGCTTACGAAAATGTACTAGGGCGATAACAACCTCATAGACCAGCAAGAAGGGGTCGCCACCATCACTGCCCTTCCCTCGCGGCCCTTGCGCTTTCGTCGGCACATCGCCGTAAGTGGCTCAGTCAACGAAGCCTGTCCTGGAACAAAAACGGACGACTTAGAAACAAAGGCGGACGGACAGGACAGGGCGGTGTTAAACGGCACTTATTCGACGCTGTGGTAATGGATACGCTATGGTGGCGCAGAGACAAAGAAGCACCGAGGTAACGCGCCGAAGCGACGACGATGGCTCGTGAGCAGGCAAACGCTCGTTCCCACGCAACGGCCTTCGCCGGAGCGCGCAGGTACGAGGCTCAACGCCGGAGAGCCACGTACGACCTTCGCGGAAAGCTGCCGCAACACAAAAGCCTCACGCGAAGGCGCGCGGAAGGCAAGGTCAACGACACCACGACGCTCGCACAGAGACGTGGGGGGAGGGGGGGTTGCTTGGGGGGTCGTGCTCATGATCTCTTCGAGGCAGCCTTGGAAGGGCTTGTCACCGATGCGCCGTCATAAGCGCCAATAATGAAAGTTTCGTAATCACCATCACCTTGTGCTAGTCGAACTTGTCACTTTCGTCCAAAGTACAAGCGGAAGAAAAGAAGGAGCCAGAACCTCCGGATGGGTCACTTAGCCGTCGACATATTGGTGTTTTCACCGCATACGTACTGCCTTCCGTACCTAGCACTGCTCCGAGAGCTGTTCTCACGCGGTTCATCATACACCGGTTACTGGTGTTGCGTACTAGACACTGTCCCGTGTCTATTCGCATTCGTATAAGCACCATTGATTGGTCCGTGAAAGATTATTAATGTCTCATCACTTGCCCCTGTATGTGCCTGTTTTCGTGTTGTTCACTATTTCGTGCAGCGCCTGCGACAACGGTGCGCATGAATCACGTGCTTGAGAGTGTCCGAATTAAGAGGCCGCGTTTTTCGGTCCTCCTTGGATCTCACCGAGAATTGTATGGCTCAGCATTGTTCATGCACTGGCCATCAACAGGGTGGAGTTCAGAGAGTCCTGCTAGTACCCCTCGCTAGTCATATATGGTCATAGAATATGGAACTCGAAAGTTTAATATTTCTCTGCGTGGATTATCCATTGAGGCATCTCAAAGCAGCGTCTCGAAACATAATTAAACAGCTACCTTCCTCAAGATGCAGTGACAACTAGAGCCTGAGGCGTGCCATCATAAGTTCAAACGGCGCCCAAGCGAGGGAGTGTTTACCCGCCTTTTGTGGGCTATCCGGAAATCGCTCCAACAAATTTACCAACGGGCAGGCACACGTCTTGTCTGTGCTACATAAAATTGTCCTTCCGAGCATGAAAGAAGCCCGCAAATGCACGCAAAATTGCCGCAAGACAGGCCGCTCAAGGCACTTTGCGTATATTAGCGGGCTTCTCTCATGCTTGGAAAAACACTTTCATGTAGCATGTAACGAGTAACCGAAACCAATATCGGGAGTCTTTCGTGTTGCTCCACAATTTTCACATTGACATTAATCATATAATTATAATATTTGAGAAGTTGAGTGCTTAATGAAGAATAATTATGTAATTAGGCAGAATGTAAGAAATAATTTGAGTATCTCGAAGTGACGGCAAACAACGAGGCCTTCGTTCTGTCCAACTACGTCGTGTTCGCATATTTATAATCTCTGGCTAAAGTTAGCTGGGATACCCTGTATATGCGAATAAGTAAAAAAAGAATCGCCGATGATTACGATGCTCCCTAATGCGAAATTTGAGTGCCGGTGTATACGTGCTTTCATATCGCGATGTGAAAGCCCGTACACAGTTTGAAAGCACGCAAGTTGTTCATCCAAGGTGACAACGACCGTTCGCTCACAGTGATAGAGAATTTAAGTATTTATTAAACCTTTTCTTTTTCTTTCTTTCTTTCTTTCTTTGAAAAGTGACCAGTTAGCGACCGGTGAAAAATTTAGCAAGCTCACAATTTATGCTCTGGTAATCATCGCTGTCGTAAAGGGTGATAGATTTCGCGAGTTTTGCCCGGCGAAGGAACGAGCATTGGAACAACCCATAGATATCAGAGGGATTGCTTATGGCAGGTAAGTGGACGAGCGGAGACAGAAAAGCTAACAGAAAAAGCTCAGAGGTCAGTCTTAAGATATGAATCTCTTGCTATGATAAAAAAAGTCTTATTTTGATAGACATTTCAGCTGAGAGGTGAGTTTTAATCAAAGTTATCGCCTACTACTCACCAGGAAGGAAAATGGGTAGGAGTAGAAAGAGACAGAAAGAAGAGCGAAGTTGTGCAGGGCTGCGTTTATCTTGACCACGTAGACACAGGGGATCGCATTAACGCAAAGAAAATTGTCAGACGTTTAAAAATGGCTTGTATAGCGCGTACAGCAGCCATTCCAAAAGTCATGAATGGCGGCATACCTATCCTTGGTAATATATAATCAGTACTAGCAGTACTAACCTAAGAGGTTGATCCTTTGCGGATAAGGAAAACATTTTATTAAAAAGCCATAGTGACTGAGCAACAAGCGGTGGAACAAAATATATACAGCGGGCGTAACTTTGTAAGACAGGAAAAGGGCAGTGTGAATTATTAGCAAACGCGTAGCTGATTTCCCAGCGAATACTAAAAGAAAGGAATGGAGTGAAGCTGTTCGTGTGGAGTATATAGAGTTGATAGCCAGTGATCTATCACTAATGAGCACCACAATGGGGGCCAATTTAAGTAAAACGCAATCGAGAGAATGATAGTGAAAATGAGAGATTATCCGCTTGTGCGGACAATCTGCCTCGTGCGGCACGTTGCAAACGGAGCGCAGTGTGGCACGACGGCCTCGCTAATGGGGAGATCGCGAGAGGAAGCGCGAGGGTGACGCGTGGACGCGATTCACAGCAGCCGCCGCAGAAAACCTCCGCTCATGCAGCGCTTTGTTTCCATACAGACGAAGCGCGCGACTCTGGCGCCATCTCATAGCCATCGCCGCTAAGTCCCTCGTGCGCGGCACCAAGCTTTTCTTCTCCCGCTTTCGCCATACCCGCCTCCGTTTTCCGCCTCATGGTTCCACTGCACCCTCCTCCTCGCGCTCTCTTCGCTCTCGCCGCTTTTTTCATCCGCCGCTGCGCTTCGCGTTCGCTCTCAGCTTTCTCTGTGCTCGTTCGCTCGGTTACGCCGACGCTCGCCGCAGTAACGGTAAGAGCTGCGCTCTAAAATGATACCGCAAGAAGACAAGGACATCAACAAGATGCACAGGGCAGGCGTGCAGGACAGCGCGTGTTCTGTGCACTGTGTCTTTCTGTCTGCGTTATGAACCAACTAAATCAGGAAAACTTTTCCCCACGGCAACATATAGTGGTGTCCTTCTGCGCGTCGCGATTCCGTGCAGGTGAGCCACGTCACGCTGCGTCCGCGGACCTCATCGCTCGTTCATTTCACGGACCGAGCGGGATCATGGCTCTGGGACACCGAATTGTGGCTCATATATAAGAGTGTAAGAGGGCCGGTCGAGGAGTAGGAGGAGGAGGAAATAACTTTATTGTGTCCTGAGGAACCCCTCCCCACCCACTCTTGGTTTAGTGGCCGGCAGGGGTCGCGGGCCACACCCACGTTGGGACGGTCGAGTCTTTGAAACAATTCCGAGGAGGGGAAAGGAAGGAGAATTGTTGAGATCACTTCATAGCGGCAACTTCTGGATTACATGCACGGCATAAAATTCTCTCAATGCATCATTTTCTCGCTCTGTTTGCGGCTTCAGGCGTCCCGTACAGAATTGGTGCTACTTTTTCCTCCTACCCCCACGAAGTAGATATCGCCCGTAGATTAACCATTGTGGCTGCTTGAGCACATGCCGTTGTTCCGGCCATCGGCTGCGCACGTTTTTATGTAGAAAGAATGATCGCAACCAAACGCGATGATGAAACTACGAATTGAACTTGGCTTGGGGATACCATGCTGCTTTTATTCCTTGCTTCTTGTTCTTTTTTTGATGCACTAGCTTGAGGAAACACAGTCTCTCATTTCAATCTGTCTGTCTATCAATTTGTGATTGTAGCCCTGCCACGGCAACTAGCACGACACCAGAACTTGTCTTTTGCTGTGTAGCTGGAGGCATAGTCCAATGTCCTCAAGCAACTACATATACTGTTATGCCACGAGCTGAGCAACGTGTGCTGCTTGACAGTGGCTGTTCGAAGCCATAGTTTTTCACCCAGCGCGCTATACTCTCTTGAAGTTACCGATAAAAAAAAATCGAAGTGTCTTTAGGCAATGTTCGTGTTGTGGATTGCTCCATCGTGGATTGCTCACTTAAGGGTTGCAGGCCCGTAACAGAAAAACACTAAGCCATAGCGCTTCCGCACTTCGCTAGCGTTGCTGCGGTCCTTGCTATATATGGACATACGCAGCGCGTATACTATTTATAAGTAATGCCCGCGCAGTCGACTTCTGACAAGGACGGTAACTGTAAGCGATAACGCAAACTAACGGGTTATGTACCGGTGTGTCCGTCGAGTTTCTTTATTCGAGAGCTTTAGGCCTGAGCGTTTCGTTAGAGGTCTGGCACTGCTGTGTTCTCGTATTATCAGTATATAGGCAAAGCGGCAAACCTTTGCTGTGGCCGTGTCGGACATTTATGCTCCGCCTGCACGCACTGCCCCAGGCGAAAAGCTTTACTGCGTTTCCGTGCGGTCAACGAGCATTATAAGGCTATACAGAGCATTGTTGGCAATACTGGGACCGTAACATTGTCCCTGCAACACGAATGCATATATTCCCGGTTTCTGAACTGGCGCTGGCTGCTCAGTGTGAATTCGCACTACCATCGATAATGCTGAGGACCGAGTCTGATGCACTATCTGGACATATTCCTAGTGGTGGGTAGCGCAACCCGAACGAAGGATAAAAGGAAGTGGACGACACGAACGCACTATACCCTGTATTAGAAGTGTAACACTTGCGCGCAGAAGCACTGGCTTCGTGGCAATATATTAGCGGAGTCCTACAGTATCTTTATTGGCAACAACCACTTAAAGGAACATCATCATCGTCGTCATTATCATAATCATATTTCATGTCAACTTGCTGGGCTGAGACACCAGATACCTCTGACTTCAGTCAGCGGTCGCTATCTTACGCGTGTGAATTGCCTAATGTCATCACACCCCTTCCTTCTCTCGATTGCGTTTTGCTTAAATTGGCCCCCATTATGGTACTCATTAGCGATAGATCACCGGTTATCAACTCTATATACTTTATACGAACAGCTTCACTCCATTCCTTTCTCTTAGTATTAGCTGGGAAGTCAGCTACGCGTTCGCTAATTGACAGTGCCTTCTTCCTGTCTTAACGTTACGCCCGCTATATATATTTCGTTTCACCGCTTGTTGCTCAGTCACTATAGCTTTTTACTAAACTTTATTCCTGATCCGCAAAGTATCAGCTTCTTAGGTTAGTACTGCTAGTACTGATTATATATTACCAAGGATAGGTTTGCCGCCGTTCATGAGTTTTGGACTGGCTGTTGTACGCGTTATACAAACCATTTTTGAACGTCTGAAAATTTTCTTTGCGTTAAGGCGATACCCTGTGTCTGCGTGGCCAAGACAAACGCACCCCTGCACAATTTCGCTCTTCTTTCTTTCTCTTTCTACTCCTACTCCTCTTCCTTCCTGGTGAGTAGTAGGCGATAACTTTGATTAAAACTCACCTTTCAGCTTAAATGTTTATCGTAATAAGACCTTTTTTCATCATGGTAAGACATTTATATCTTAAGACTGACATGGGAGTGTTTTTACCAGCTTTTCTATCTCCGCTCGTCAAATTATATACGTGCCATAAGAAATCCCTGTGCTATCTGTGGGTCGTTCCAATGTTCGTTTCTTCGCCGGGCAAAACTCACGAAATTTCTCACCCTTTACGACAGGGCTGATTACCAGAGCTTAAATTGTGAGCTTGCTAAATTTTTCACTGGTCGCTAACTGGTCACTTTTCACAGAAAGAAAGTAAAATTTAGTAAATACTTAAATTCTCGTGATCACTGTGAGCGAACGATCGTTGTCACCTCTGTTCAACAACTCTAAAACCCATTATTAATAAAAATACAGACTTTATCGCACGGCTAAATTTTCAGAAAGCGCGCATGGTGGGAAAAACTATTTTACGGCTGAAATTGAGTCACTTAGCACTAAATCTAAGCGGTCCTTCTTTTCTTCTACATTACCTGCTATGCTCAACATTAACCCTAAGCGATTTTTGAAACCACCAAACGCCAACTCTAATGGAAGCTTATAAAAAGGGAAAACGAAAGAGAGAGAGAGAGAGAGAGATAACGCAGGGGCGAAAAGTGTCTGGTTGGCTACCCTAAACTGGGGGAAGGGAAAAGGAGAATATAAATAAGAGAGAGTGAGAAGAATGCGATCAATGTGTGTGCGTGCGTTGATAACACCTAACAGCCAAAAGCGCTCACACAAGCCAGTTGTTTTCAGGAAGCACGAATGTCCCTTTACTTCCTTCTGGGCCAATGGTCGGGGATGGTGTTCCAGTAGTGTCTGTTCGCTCAGGGGTCGATCACCCAGTCGCCTCAATGCATTGGGCGTAGATTGCCTTTATGTTTCAAATTGAGGACAGTGGCACAATATGTGGTCATTTGTTCTCCTCGCAGCCGCAGACATCACATGCGGGACTGTCAGCCATTTAGATTAGTGCTGAGCAAGTTTTCGTGAATGCCACTTTCCCAACCACAAACGACACAGAAGAGACGCTTCGCGTCGGTGCAGACCGGTCGGATGTCCCGAGTTGCAGCGAAGGTTTTATTGTGTGCAGCCAGGTGCGCCTAAAGCGCGGGCTACATGGAGCGAATTGTCACGGCGAAAGCGGCGCGGCGAACAGGGACGCGGCGGCACGACGTCGAAGATTCGCTGCATAGCAATACATGAGGCGAACAGCGGGCGGACGCCGTCGCGGGTTCGCCGTGTTGGCGCCAGTGTTATCAGACTTAGCATATGCGTTGTGGTGAACGATGAAACGAATATAAGCGCTTTTAAAGGTGGCATATACCACTTTTATAACTGAAAAAATGCGTATAAACAGTAATATGAAATGATCCAGTATTTTTACTGCGTTTTAACTTTCTTTTGCGTAATGCAATGCACGGACGGCGCGTTCATTATTTTATCAGCCAACATTGTGCAGTGTTGTTGCCGTTGTTCGTCGAAGCCTGCTGAAAGCGTGTGCGAGTTGCCCTATTTTAAATAGTGCCTAGGCGCCACTTCTACCGCTTCTCCGCATTCCTGCGAGTTCATCTTTTGTTCGGCGCACACATCAACACTAGCGCAGACACCAACGTGGTTGCAGAAGACGAGAAAAGACCCGCGCGCGAAGGACCAGCATGCCTAGCGACCGGAACTGGCGCCTCCTGATTGGCTGCCGTCCGCCGCTGCGCGCTCGACGCTTCCGGCGGCCCGACGAAAATATTTGGACAGGCAGGTCGGCGGCGGCCGTCAAATTTTTGGACGCCGGCCGTCGGGCGTTCGCCGCCCGACGAAGTTCGTCGCTCGGACGCCGGTTATTCGCTCCATGTATTCCGGGCTTAATGTGCGCAGTGTTTCAGTCAGCTAACGAGAGTGTGCGTGACAGAAGCCGAAGCTGTCTAGCAGCGTCTGTCGGAGAGAGTGAAATCGGGACGCAGCGGTCTCTTCGTGTGATGTCCGAGCAGCCCTACCTGCGTCACCATCCCCAGTGATACTGCGATGGACGGTTACCCGTTGAAAAGAAATATCGTTGCCTTTTTCTCTCAAGTGGTGGTTAAGTTCCACCATTTCCTACGTTACTTGGTCGTGAGTTCCATGTCGGATGAACTACTGCATAGATTGTCACGCCTGCATTGCATAGCCGAAGAGATCCCATATTCCAGTACTCTCTGCACTGATCATAAATGAACCGAGGAGAGCTCCGAGCTCTGCAGCTGTGGCCGCATACTGATATGGGAAGTCTTGAATCGTTGGGTTATTCCTGTTATTCCTCTTGTCAGTATAACTATACGGCACCGCCGGAATTGGGCCATGTAGTCAGCGTAGACGTGTGTGCAGTCGCTTTATTTCTCATACAAGAGGCGTAAACGAAGTTGCCAGAGTGCATATGACGGTAAGCCCGACATTTCCTACGTCTGCACACACAGCGCGACTATTTCAGCGGTTTAGTGGCTAGAATCTTTGAGACCGATTAGAACAGAGTGATCGGCACCAAAGACCTTTTCGGCTTCGACGAAATACCTCGATTCGACGCCACTGTCGAAACACTTGAGCACAGAACCAAGCGAAGGTGTCGCCGGGATCCTTAATATCGTAGCCATCTTTGTTTATCTGAACAGTGTTGACAGCACAAGCAACAGATTACGGAGTTGCGAACAGCTTATCTAACACGGGTACGTCCGAAGGTGGAGTACGCAAGTGTAATATGCGAGTAACATCTTTGTAACCTGTCTGAAGCCCTTGAACCTATTAAAAACCGCGCAGCTGGGTTTATTTACTCGGTTTATTCCGTTCAGAGTAGCGTAACAAAACTTAAGTCACGTGATAATCTTGTCAGTAGGAAAACTAAGAGTAATATCTGTCGGCGTTGCAGTTCTGTGCAAGTTCGCAAGGTGGAGGAAAGTAGTACATGAAAGTATCACGAATTGTAGCAAGAAGCTACGAAGGAAACCCATACGGGTTCCTCAAAAATGAATCTTTGCAGTTGAAGTAAAAAAAAATCCGGACCAGGATTTCATCATCGCCACACAGTCGTCGTCATACCGCCGTCGTAATGATGTCGCCGTCACGCTGTCGTTTAACGATCATCATCACTTCAGTAACGTTATCCCATTGTCGTGATGTCATTGTCGCCATATCGCCTTCGTCCTCCCAGCGACGTCGATCTTTCTTCGTCATTTGATTGTAATTATTGTGCTGTCTATCAATCGCGATTATGCTGCCACTGTCAGACCGTCGCTACCATGCATCCAGTGTTGTGCCTGACGATGGCTCAGAACAAAGGATGCCTCACCGGCAGACATGCGGCTGTCACGGGCGCAGATCAAGTCTCATCGTTCACTCAAGGCAGCTCAAGCAGCGTCACCTGAGTCTTATGGACAGGCAGTCAGGTTCCAGATCTTCAGCTTTTCGAGCGCCCAGAAAGGACAACTCGCTTCAATACAACAACGTCGCCCCTCCTGACCGTCACGAAGAGGCCACTCATTGATGACAGGGTCACTGTCGAAAACTCCCGGGAAACGTCGTCGACGGCCGGTTCACAGTTTGCCACGTGGTTGTCTCGTATTGTGCAACGTTGGAGACAGACGGAACGTTGGGTAGCGGGAGATGGGGAACAATTCCGCGTTTGTGATCGGCCAGCGAATTCCCTCGACGAGGGAAAGAGGGAAATAAACGGCATGAGAAGCGGATCCGGACGGCTGTGAGAGGGACGCTCGGACATGCAAAGACTCTAGCATGTGGTGTGCTCCAAGAGTTGGAGCCAATCTTGTAAAACTTGATCATGTACCTTTTTTTTAATATAATCCTTTTTCGGTTCTCTTAACCGTCGCTCGGTACCCTTCTTCCTCCCGGCACCTGGCACGGCACCATACGTTGAACCCTCGTGGCCGCACGGACTCCCGGCTTCAACACAGTAGTCAGACCGTAGCTTTCATGCCGTCGTGGACGTGCCATTGTAATCACTCCAGCATGGTCATCAGACTCTCGTCACTCCGTTGTCATACACGCTGCATAATACGTTCGTCGTCATCCCGTTGCCCTCATACCGTTGTCATGCCGTCGTCGCAATACAGTCATCGCGATGCCGTTGCAGTAGGTCACTCGTCGTTATTCTACCTTTCACATCCGAGTCTCATCATGCGCCAGCGTAGTCAACCAGTAATCATGCCATTCTCGTCACGCCATCTTCATCACGTTGTCGTTTTACCGTCGTCATCACTTCAGTAATGACCTTCCATTGTCATCATACTTTCGTTGCCATACCGCCTTCGTCGATCCATCGACGTCATTCCTTGTTCATCCTTCTATGATGATCATGCTGTCGTAATTCGATCGTGATTAATTACGCCGCCGCGTTGTCATACTACTGTCGTCATTGCGTCGTCGTAAGGATGTTGCTATCATGGATCCTTTATGACACCGTAATCGTCATGCCGTCGCGACTGTGCCGTTAACGTCATTCCAGCTTCGTCGTCCGGTTGTCTTCTTATACCGTCATCGTCACGTCATCGTCGTCATACACTCGTGGTCGTCTCCTTGTCCTCATCTCGTCGTCACGCTGTACCCGTTATACCACCGTCAACATTTAAGAACCGACATTTTGTTGTCTTCGTTGTTCCATCGACGCCATTCCTTCGTCACCATTCCGTCGCCGTCACTGCGTTGGCGTCACGCAGTCGGGATCTTTTTTATGTTTAGAACTACAGAAAGCTGAGCTAGTTGGTAAGGATTCATAATGCAAAAAAGAGGTGAGGCGTGCAGACAGGACACAAGAGTAGAGAAGTGGATTATCCACTTCTCTACTCTTGTGTCCTGTCTGCACGCCTCACCTCTTTTTTGCATTATGAATCTTCTTATGCCCGCATTTATTTATTCGCACGTAAATACATGCAATTGTTTTACGTAAGGCTTAAATATACTTATGCATCGTGGATGACACATGAGTATGTGAAAAAACATTTAATCATTTAATCATTTATTAACGCACTATCAAATGGTACGTTTGCTTATGCCAGTTGGATGTGAAAAGCGATATTGACATTAAAGACGTGCGTATGGCACAAATGTGCTTCAGAGCACACAGTTCTTGCGCCCTAAGTATGTGTGTTAGGAAATGCAATGTGTTTTGTGCTCACAAGATGCTGCCACTTCATAAATTAAAGAAATAATCCCCCGATGGTTTAATTTGCGAATTCCCCAATAGACTCGCTCTTAATAGCCCTGATTAATGCAAATCACGTCACTTCTACAAGATTCGCTTCACAGAATAGCTTATTATTGCCTAAGCCAAGAACTAATTAGGCAATACTGGAATCCAGTTTCCCTTCAGCTTCCTTATGAAATGTCTTATCCTGGTTCTCCACTAACCTTAAGGAATATTCTACCATTAGTTCACTTAAACTCGATTTGCGCGCTTGCTTCCTGTATCTGTTTGAATTAGTATACGCGTGTCCCAGCTAACGCGGGCCAAGCTGGTTAAAACGAAAGTCTATAAGGTACTACGACGTTGTTTCGTATATTTATAATCGCTTGCGCTAAGCTCGACTGTCAAATTGTGCGTCGCACGCGAAAACGTAATATTCAACACTTCCCAGTTGTCCTCGTTTTCTCTATTTACTTTTACCGCGTTTTAACGTTGCGGCTCAAAACGCGAAGAAGAATGCGAAGGCCGGCCGGGCCCGCTCGTCTCGCCCACGCGACAGCAGCAATCTCTTGATGGGTTTCAGCAAATCAACGCTACCCAATGGCTGACTCGGCGACCACGAAAAAGCCATGACGCGGCATGACACAGCATGAGGTGGCATGACACAGTATGACGCGGCTGCTGCTACGAGCAAGCAGCTGCGCCACGCTGTTTGCTAGAGCGCTGCACAACGTCTTGGGGCGGCGACAAGAAATACGACTGAAGCGAAGCGAACGAAAGAAAGAAGAAAAATAACGCCCACGAACTGTTTGCTAGTAGCAGCAAGCAGCCTTCAAGCACCCTAGTATCCCTTTCTCTATGAGCCTAGCAAGTGCATTCGATAAAGGCAGAACGATTGATTGTATACTTCTTGATTTCAAGAAAGATGTTGTGCAGCATGATTTCTTAATAGAAAAGTTGTAAATGTGTGGTATTGACATTACTGTAACTGGATAAAAAATTATCCGCAGTTTGACATTTGAGCATTGTTAACTTGTTATTAACGGAGAGAAATCGGGTGAGGCTGACGTGACGTTATGAGTGCCACAAGGGTCGCTGCTTGGCCCACTGCTCTTTTTAATCTATGTGAATGACATTGGTGATTATATTAATTCTGCTTCGTGTGCATGTTCGCAGACGACAGTGTATCGTACAGGGTATAAATTAAATGATTGAGTAACATTGCAAGGTGTCATCTGCAGAACAGTGGTGCGCCACATGGAATACGAACCTTCACGTAAAAAAGAAGAAAAAGAACAACAACAGTGCACATGTGCTTTAAAAAGAGAAAAGAAACAATCTCAGTCTAATTGCAATATTAATGAGATGCAACTGTTGCCTGTGTCTGAATTTAAACATTTGGGAGTGTATTTCACCACTGATTTATCTTGGACTCGTCACATTGATAACATTACTGCCAAAGCCTCTCGTGTTCTATGTTTTATGAAAAGAAACGCAAAACAATTTCCAATCAAAACAAAGACTCCACTCTATCTTTCCAGTGCGCGGTCAATACTTGAATATTTATCTATTTATGCGAATACCTGCAGCGCCACAAGGGCATTGTAGCAGGGGGCACTACAGAGAGTCATTGGTCCAGAAAGGACTGACTCCGGAAAGAAAACATACATATACATATAATATGCCAACACGGTTTGGGATCGTTGAAGCCGAACTAACATAGACAAACTGGAAAGAATATAGAGTTGGGCTGTGGGGTTTGTACTTGGTAATTACAGAATAAATTTTTGTGTAACAGAGGCCAAAAATAAGTTTGTGTGGCCCATGCTGCGAAACGACGTATAATTCTTAGATTATAGCTGTTCCACGATATTCTTTCTTCAAGAACAGGTATCGATCGCATGTCGTGTTTAGATATGCCTGACTACGCGTCTAAGAGAGTTGACCGCGAACTCAAAGTGAAAGAAACTTTGTGTAAAACTAACGTGTTTAGCAAGTCATTTTTCCCCAGAACAACTCGAGGCTGGAACCGGTTAGCAAGTGATATTGTCAAAATAACTTCAAATGACATGTTCGTACAGTCGCTTCATGATGTAATAGTATACGCATGAATATGCTGTGGTGTTTTATTCTGTGTTGCCTGTATTATGTTTGTCCTTTTTTCCCTTTCGTACACGCGAATGTCTATAAATATCACGTTAAATGAGTTCGCACCTTTGTTCAAAATCCCGTGTCACCTCTGGGTCCTGTGCTAAACAGCATCGCTGGTCATCCGCCTTCACAGAGTAGAATGGCTCACGTTTTTTTTTTTTTCTTTAAGCAGGTTGGCCCACGTCAGCTGGGACGCGCTGTATATATCCTTATGTAGTATTCTTCTATGCTGCATGCTCTCAATTCAGCACTTGCAAGTCCTGAGTAAGCATCATGGCTCACCCACAGCATTCTATTCGCAAGACGGCTTGGGTTCCCTCTAACCATACTGCCACGTACTGAAACGTACTGCTGACGACCAGTGGCTCCTTGGTCTTCGCAGGTGACTTCAACGTGCACCACCAGCTATGGGGAAGCACCAAGATTAGCTTCAGACAGCAGAATGATGGCAGCCCAATGTATATGCTTGGACTTGACTGATTTCAAGGCGCTTTGCTGCGTTCACACACAGCGTTCCCTCTGTCCCGCTTTCCTCTTTCTGTTCCCCCTTTCCCTTCCCCCATTGTAGGGTAGCAAACTGAATGATCGTCTGGTTGACCTCCCTGCCTTTCCTCTCTTTTAAACTTCTCTCTCTATTTTCATAGTTATATTTTATTGCTTATTTCTCTATTTACGCTGACATTTGTATAATGTATGTATAACGCTTTGCTCTCCACAACAATATTTGGTTTTCCTGTTTGTAAGCATGAACAGCAGGTCTCACACTTAGTCCTTGATGATATATGAGACCTCCCTCTTCATATATTTGATACCCAAATGCACTTAAACTATACGTAATAAGTAAACAAACAAACAAATAAATAAATAAATAAATAACCACGTCAGTTGAATATGTTATTAATATTCCACACTCGGGACGGCATGACGCGCGAACGTGCTTTACACGCCGTTAGTCAAACGCATGAAAGGTGCGTCGATCTTATGCATGACCTTTCACGTACAAACATGGATATTGCTAACTGCTCGCAAAGGTAAGCGTGGTAGCCCGCTTTATCGTGTGATCTGGCTGTTGCAAAAGCGACAGGTTGTGACTGTGCTATACTTTCTACTCTATCAGGCTGTATGTCTCGGTGTGTGACGCTATGTCGTTGCGTGTGGCAGGGCTCACACCTATAGGGAGGTGCGGAAACTCCCTATACGTCCCTTGGGACATTCTGTCCCATGCCAAAGCGTGGCGGCAGCGCCGCTTTCCCCACTGGCGGTTGCCGGATATCCAACTGGAAATAATTCACAAACAAAACAATGCCCCCCCCTCC
Source organism: Dermacentor andersoni (assembly GCF_023375885.2). Lineage (NCBI taxonomy): Eukaryota > Metazoa > Arthropoda > Arachnida > Ixodida > Ixodidae > Dermacentor > Dermacentor andersoni. The sequence continues at coordinate 79,286,128 of NC_092819.1, forward strand.
ATGACGTCACTGATGAGTCCAGAATGTAGAGGGAGGGAGGGCGCGGTTGGGAGGAGGAGGAGGCTTGTTGCGAAGCCCTCCTTTCCCACTTCGCATGCGAGCGGGGTGTGTTCGCGCTCTCTTGCAGGTCCGCTGGCCGCGTGGCGACATTGGCCAAATCGCGGAGCAGAACCCACTAAAGTGTGCCGTGATTATGAAGCGCTTTTTTTTTGCCGCGTTTGCCTAGGAAGCTTCTATTATATTTTTTAAAGCACTGGTACAGCGCTCGTAGGCACCAGTGCCAAGCAATTATAATGAGAAAGATTTATATAGAAAACCGTAGTTAACTACCAGTATTCGCAGGTAATATATTACATTTCGTCATTTCATGAAAATAGTCGCTTTGAAATTCCTAATGCCCCAACCACTGGCACGCGTCGGCAAGCTTCGGCGCGCGCCGACAAGCGAAACGCTTCGCTTCGCGTTGGTCGGAGGAAGAGGGCACGCAACCACTGGAGCGAAGCTCCGACGCGCGCCGAAGCTCGCTCCTTGGCTGCGGCGCACTGTTGCTGGACTATCCTGTCCTCATCCGTCAAAGTCCAGCCTAAAACAACCTGCTGTAAACTAAGCTTGAAACAATAAGTTAGTGATCTGTATGCGCTTTTAGATATAAAAAAACACGTTTGAATAATGAATATACGCCTGCCGTAACAGTTTGTTTTTATTTTTGAAGTAAAAATAGTGCACAAGATATCGACATCAGTGCTCGCGAGTCGTCTGCCTGCAAGATCGCTTTGCAAACACCTGCACGACGATGCCATATCATATCAAAAACTGTTATACAATTTCATTTTTGGTAGCTCATTGCACAGCCAACTATGTAAGAATCAGGCGTGCAAAGTATCACTGAAAAAATCTGTGTTGGAAATATTGTCACGTAGTAGAGACGGCAAATAAATAGTGCAGACTCAATCGCAACGATAGCGGTGAGCAATGTCGGCAATTGTCGAAAATCTCGTCTGCGGGTCAAGCGCGTCGGTTTGCATACATCAGTCGACGAAAGTTACAGCCTATTCGCTGGTGCCCGCGCGCCTTCCAGAAACTACTATACAATTCGTTTCGCGTATGCAATCAGATTAACAGGGTTCGTCGACAACAGAGATAACCATCGATAACATTCGCGAAACTTCCGATACGTTCAGGCGCATCCTGCACCGAGCGATAACGTTTAACATTTTTTAGCCCGTGAAATACGGTAACCAGATGCAGATAAAGCATCCGTGTCAATATGATTATGCTTGTTGGTGCATGAAAGGAACGTGAAAAAGTGGGTTCTGAGAAAATCAGCAAAAAAGAATTGAAACACCTATAGCACTCACAAAAAAAATCTAGAATAGCTAAAATTTATGTAATTCGTAGCTTGTCTCCCCCCGATTCTTGATTCTGTTAAATCTAGCCCATGGATCACCTCTATTATTCTGGGTCGTTTTGATGCATCAACACAGCATCCGGAGGCCTTCACATTGAGTGTATTGCTACAAAACATTTTCACAGTGTAAGGGCCATGTTCTATTGTTATTGGTTTCCACATGTCAAGTTTGTCTTTCTTTACATTAATGAAGTGACATACCGTCAGATAATACAAGCTTGAGAATTGGAGGGCTTTAATAGGGGTCTTTCGTTGCTCTTTGCCAAGTCGTACTACTGAAGCACTTATTCGGATGTATGGGAGCAGCTCATTTGCATAGTATAAGAAAAATATAAACAGGTTATTTTCACAATTTATACACTTCGCCACCACAAAAAAAAATTGTTTTATTATTTTCAGCCTGCTATGATGTTTTGATTGAGAAAGATATATTCAATTTGTTCTGCGAGGCACGCAATAATTGCTGTGGCATATTTTATTGCACAACACTGGATACAGTTGCTAACCATTATTATTACTCAGACGAAATTAATAGCACAATGCATATGATCAGGCACATATCATATTATTATTGTACTTTTTTAATTCATGCCCTTTCTTTAATTGCACAAAAGCTACTGCACTGAAATAGTATACTAGCACATACTTAAAAAGCACGATTTTATACTACGATAATAATAATCATTCAAATGTTTATTGTAGTGCCCAGGAACAGCTAGAGAGCCTTTGTACTGGTGCACTTAACGAGCACTATGCGAGACAAAATGTACAGAAAACATGAATGTGGTAGACAAAAAAATGCACGATAGAGAAACAAATAAGGCAAAAAGGAAAAGAGGAAAAGTAAACGGGAGTTAATCCTACGTGATTATCTATAGATACACAAAACACAGGAAACGAACTCTGAAGTATGTTTTGGAGTCGAGTCTTATACAGCACAATCTTGCAACAAGGCCAGGCAACGAATGTGGAATGCTACCTGGTATACTGTTGCGGCAGGAACAATTGCATATGATCAAGAAGCTTTAGGGAATGCATAATGTAATGGACCACCTTATACAGGAACAAAAGGTTTGATTAAGTCTTGAATCTAGAGGTGCGAGTTGAAGTATATTGGAGAAGGCTCAACTGTGGTCGCCAGAATGGCAAAAGTGGTGCTTTAAGATAGATATCAATTTATTCTGGATGCGTTCAATGAGGTCAGAATTAGATTTGCTCGTTGCACCCCCTCTTACAGAGGCATACTCTAGTAGTTGGCGGCATATAGCAGAATTTCAGAAACGCAATAGGCGAGTGAAAATCATGCAATATACGGCATGCAATTCCAAGAGCGTGAAAAGCATGTTGTGTAATTATCTATGTGAAGAGAAGCTTAGCATTTTGTCGAAGTACACACCAAGATCCTTCATTTCATGACCATAAGGAGTGGAGCATCACATAGGGTGTATCAAAGTTTCACATAGTGCGTTTTCTGCATATAACTTGATGCCATAGTATTGGAAGCATTTAGAAGTACTTATTGTTTCTGCACCAGTTTGAGAGTGAAAAAATGTCTTTTTGGAAGTCGATGCAGTGGTGAACACTGTTCACAGTCTCAAATAGTTTTAAGTTGTCGGCATACAAAGTCATGCTGTCCATTTATTAAAATGCTCTTAGCACTAACAGAAAGCAAGGAATCCAATATCGATTCAAACACTTTTGACGCACTGCAGAGGATAGATATAGGTCGGCAGTTAGTAACTGCACATCTAGCACCTGATTTGTGCATGGGCAGTGTCCATGCTACCTTCCGAGTGCTAGAAAAGGTACTAAACTTTAGGGAACTATTGAAGATGTTTGTGAGAACAGGGAACAAGTATGCTTCCATACGTCTTGACCCTTTCAGATGCTACTTTATCCTGTTGATTGAAAAGTTGCTTTCACCCAATCTCTTGCATTTTCAGAATTGTAGAAAGTGTACAGCTGCAGAAAGTATTAAGAATTTTCAATTGTTTAGCGAATTTTGTCAAGTTTACAAAATTTCAACTCCATGTGAAAACTCACTACAGGAACACAAAATATGAGAACATGTACTATTTCGTGTTTTGAAAAGCTTGAAAAGCACTTATCCAGCCACTTGAAAATTATGCCTGGTGCATGATATTGTAAAAAAAAACAATGAAAGAAGTGAACCCGCTACATACAACATACTGACACAGAGTAAAAACACCCAGCCGTCTACCTTACCATTCATTTTGCTAAAACATTCTGCACGTTATTCAAAATTGCAGCACAGTTCCAATAATAAATGATTCAAGATGTATGAAACACATTTTAAATACCATTACTTTCATCAGTGCTTTTGCTATTGATGCACTCTCCTGCTGTGCACAATTGTGTAGACAGCGTCTCAAAGGGTTAAGCTCTGCGGAAGAAATACCATCAACACCACAAGAAAGGGAAGGTTTAAGGCAAAGTTTAAGGCACTTCATATACTTGGAAACAAGGTTTTCATTGACTGATAGCGTACACACTGTGCCAGACTGAGAAGGAAAGTTACTTGAAGCATATTTTACACCATATAGCAAACAGAAATGCTCTGCAAAGGCATCAGCAGTGTTCGAAACAACACCACCATTTTCACGAAGAAGACGTACATCTTTGGCACTCTTTTTAGAAGAGTGAGAGCGCACAAAGCTCCAGAAATATTTTGAGTTATGTGTCACGCTGGCTTCAACACAATCAATGTGGTCGTAGTGATGATTATACTACTACTACTACTACTACTACTACTACTACTAATAATAATAATAATAATAATAATAATAATAATAATCTTAGTGGTAACTTGGCACACTAGACTAAAAGAAAGGCTGATGCCTGTATGTTAAAGCGTCTGATAACCAGCCATCTAGAGCAGGAATTTGCAGGATGCAGACGACACCTCCTTCCCCTCCACGTGCACACACACACACACACACACACACACACACACACACACACACACACACACACACACACACACACACGCACTTGCTCAATAACACAGCACGGCACACACGCACACATTCAACGGGTGCACAACACACAGGAGTGCCAATTCAGTCTGGTTCCAAGGAAGGAGAATCCAAATGGCCAAGGGGGGTGAAGAGAAAGCTCTGTATGCCAGATATAATCATGGAGTTGTGGTGTCGGGCCATAGAGGCACGATGAGGGCTCGGGCTGTGCTGACCACTTGTTCAGACGAACTGAAGAAAGATTAGTGCTGTTCAGAGAGCCGTCAAGCACCCTGCAGTATAGACTAGTGCAATGTTGCGCTGGTATTGCAGGGTGTGCTACTTGAGGGGTTTGAGGCAATCCTCGTAGGCTGGCATGAGCTTGCGACAACCGAAAAGACGAGAGCAGAGGGTGCGTGTTGTCCGGCGCTGAACAAGCTTAAAGGGACACTAAAGGTTACCAGAAACTCAAGTTAAAGTGGTAGAGCAATGTTCTAGAACGTCTAAGGGGTCAATATAATCGCGAACAGAGCTTTAGTAACCGAGAAATTGAGGTAAATGCATGACACGATTTGAGACCCCCCAGCGACATTCCGGTACTAGCCCGATGACGAAAGCACTCCTCATAATTTGTGTTACTAATACTCAACTACTCGTATTAAAGATATCATTTCATTCGATTATAAGACGAAAAAAAATGCTACTTGTCTACGTCTATTCGATTCTAAGAAAAAATAACATTTTGACGTTACCCTTCAGTAATATGGGTGTTCGAAAGGTTTCGTTTTCGCTCGACTCTGCGCCGCGCACGCTTTGGAGTTTCAGTAGTTTCGTTATCACGTCGTGCTGTGAGGGTTCTGCTGGCTCGCGAAACCTTCATTTGGAACAAGCAGCGAGAATGCCACGTCCATGTGATGTCGTGGGAAGCCCTCGTTGCTTTCCCGCTCCGGAGAGCCGGTGTCGAGGCCTCCGTCGTAGTACGCAACGACGCCGGCAGCGCGAGCCCTCAGCAGCAGGTCACGCTCGTCGGTGCTCAAATCGCTGAAGTTGAGCCCACCATCGCCAGCCAATCTGTCGGTGTCAGGGTCCATTGCGACGAGCGTCGAAGTTTGCGTCATAGAATGAAGTACCAGCTTATGGGCGTCTTGCGCTGGAGTTAGAGGTATAGTAGCGGCGCCTGGTGGCGGTGCGGGAAACGACTTCTGGGTCGTGCCAGCTTGGGTCGTATTGAGCCCTGGCTGTGGCGAAGCACGTTTCTAGGCCGAGTTTTGCGTCGATTCGCACTTTTTTATGCCCTGTTGCGAGTGCGAAAGGTTCGTCACTTCTCACAGACCACGCCGACCACGCTGCGAGCTCGCCGCAGCCTATAGTTTAACGAAAACGGACTCTCCGTGTGCCGTGGGACTTAATGCTTGGATCAGAAGGAATCGGTGATGCCGATCTGGAGAGACCTAGCCCAGCCTCGAAAAGGCGTCACCGTCATTACTTCTGCGTCGTGGGCTGCCATGAACAAGAAGGCCTGAATCCCAACATCAGATTCTACCGTTTTCCTTCTAGGCCTCACGAAGTGGAGCGTCGGGCGCGCTGCATAGCTGCAGTTCGTCGCGCTGAGTAAGCGAAACTTCGTGCCATGCTGACTGCTTCGCCTGTCTTGAAGCTTGCTTGATTATCTGCGTTCGAAATTTCGGTCTTTTGCACCTACAGTACCGACAGCAGACCGACATAGCAGCAGGCATGGCTGGCAATTCACGATTCCAGACCCGGCCACAGCGACAATTAACAATTCGACCGATGCGAAGTGGTGAAGTGTGTGCAAATGAGCACAAATGGTCGGGCTCATTCGATGACAATTCACTACTACTCTACGAGCAGCACAGGTTAAGAGAGTTAAATGCGCCCATCCTTGATCTCAAGCCAGCACGCTGAGGCAGCGCAGCAAGGCAATATTGATTGCAGCACATCGATGTTCGAGCGCTGTCATTAAAAGCTATATCAAGCGAGCAGCGCATGAGCTCACGCTGCAGCGCGATTCGCACGTACGTGCGAGCTCACATGCATTACATCAGTTTAGCGGCATGCAGTCAACAAAGATTGCAGGAGGCCCGCCGTTTGGCGGCATGTCGAAAGACCGCTGCCGTCGCGGCGCGTATGATCGTGCGCTCGAGCAGTTCCGTACACATTATGTCTGCTTATCGCTGCTGTGGATTCATTTATAGCACGCATTTCCTCGCGTTTTCGCGCCTGAATCTAGCAGCTAGCGTGCAAACCTTACCTGTAGTTCCACTTCGTACGCGACTCGCTTCAGTTGCGATTGACACCGTGCTAAAACTTCGCCGCCTAATTCTTGAACGGCGTACACGTATTCGGCACTGCATAATTTCTTGCCTTTACGCAGCGTGCCACCCCTGAAAAATCTTCGGCGTCCGGTATACGCAGCAGGCCGTGCTACAACACAACCGAAAGTGGCGGGTCCATGTTGTAAACGTGCTTTCCGAAGCAGACGACCGAGCTTGGTACGACCCATTTTAGGACAGAGGGCGCTTTTTAGCACCTTTCTCGCAGCGCCCCCTGGGCAATACAAGAGCCCCATGGTCGCGCGTTTCTCTTCCGCTAGCCACCATACTGCCGCTTTCGCTCTGCTGTCGGCTCTGTCTTGGCTCTGTTTCTGGCCGCGCGTTTGCGTTTTGCGCAGAAAAGCCGTAGCGCCGTCTGCGGACGCCATTCTACTCACCGATGGCGCAACGTCACTATGAGACCATGATGTCAGTACTCCTCGATCGGAGGGCGGGCGATTTGAACAGCGCTAGAGGTACGCGGACGCTTCAGAACGCATTTTCTCTTAGAATAAGTCTCTCCTTGGCACGAAACAAGCGTTTCGAGGTTTCTGTGATGGTATTTCAACAGTCCACGTTGACTTAATAGTAATAGTGGTACGGGAATTATGCTGATGAGCAGTACTCAAGTCGTGACAGAATGATAGAAGCGTAGAGTGCTCGGAAAACCTTACGTCATCAGGGAAGGGAGACACGGGACATAAACCCAAGAATGGGCCGATGCTTAGATACAGTGCTGGTGACATATGCGGAAAAGTTGAGAGAAGAGCTAAATGTTACACCCAGAATGGGAAGGGCCCGAACCGTCTTTACAGAGGTGCCTCCATGGAAGTAGGTTCGACGTGCAGCAGTTTTGTTGTGGCTGATACGCATAGCAGCACTTTTCGCAGTGCTACTACACAGTTTGTTATTGTAGGCCCAGTCGTTCACCTTTACGGAATGTATTTATTGCAAGCACATATGCTGTGCATCGGCATATTGTTGTTGTAGAAGTGTTAACTTGTTAATCAAACACATTCTGCGCAGATGCATCAGTAACTTAGTTTTGAGTAGATCTTTGTCCTGACTACAATTTATAGTATCGCAGCAAGAAACATTTTAGTAGAAGCTGAAGGGATTCCAGCAGTTTAAGCATACCCACTGCACTCACCAAATGCACTCACACCAGCTACACTTTCCATAAACAAAAAGTGAGATAAAAAATCATTTACACTTTCACTGACTTAGTACTTGCTGCTTCTGAAGCAGGCATCGAAGCAATCATGGTATGCGCTGCAACATGCATAGGTCTTGCATGATGCAGGTCCTGCTATGCACTGCACACGGGGCACAGGTTTCAAACAGATTTCTTTTTGCAGTGCTCAAGTATAAGGACACACTGAATCAAACATGACTGCGTTGTCACGTATGCTTCAGTGCGTCAGTGTTCTTGATTGCTACACGAGCGATTTATCTCCAACTAGCCCAAAAGACGGACGCACTTGAAAGAAGTCAGTGAAGGAGCACAGTGAACTTGCACTGAACTGTATTCACATGCCGAATAGAAGAGCGCAGTGTCAGCTGAAACGGGCGGCATGGCTGATAATGTAAGTACTTCCCATTGTTCGGCTACTAGTGTCTTTCGCTTTCGGAAGTTATATTTGCCACTGGAAACAGCGCAGAACTTGCCCGTTAAACTTGAGTCACCCGACACCACACGAAACACGCCGCGGTTGACCACCCTAAGTTCCACACGGTTCATTCACCACATCACACATCACACGACGTCAGGAGTGCCATATTTCGAATCACTGTAGCACCAAACGGACCAGAAAATTAATTTCCTTCGACAGAGTTTCTCAGCTGGGTTCCTTCACTCGCCAGTTACGAACTCGATGGACGCGCTAGGCCTACGCGTAACGTAAACAACATCGGCGATAGGCGAGTGCTGATTGTCCAGACTTCGGAGCTCGTAAACATGTCTCCATTCGTTTTGAGCACAAGAAAATACACATACAACAAGCACAGACGTTGCGGCAATCGTGATTCGGTTGGCTGTTTTAGCATACGATCGTACCGAGCCCGGCGGAACCCAGTGGGCAGGTTGGATTAGTCGGCGTCGTTCGAAGTCGCTTCGGATCCACGTCGCGCTGCCACAACCCACGATCGTCGGTCGGTCGGTCGGTCGGTCGTGTCGTTGTCGGCCTACTATTACAACACTGTCTTTCAGGAACACTGTCGCGCGCGTCGTGCGTCCAAAGAACTTGGACGATCGTTGGTGCCGGCGCCTTCGCACGGTCGGCCATCATAGGCATAGCAGCCGGAGGATTCGCAGCCTCCGATTGGTTGACGCTTGCGACGCGTCGCAGCCTCTCATTGGTGCACGCCGGCGCAGCGTCGCCTCGCGTCGGCAAACTTCTAGCAACGGTAGTAGACATAATCACTGCGCGTCGTCACGCTTCGCGGTGTTCCCGACCGACGTTTTTGACGCTTTTGACGCTTCGGCGCGTGCCGAAGCTTTCCGACGCGTGCCAGTGGTTGGGGCATAACTTGTGATTAAGTTTCGGGCTACGGTTCAACTAGCCCACAGCTATAGTCGAGGGTAGCACAAAGAAAACTTCCTGGCACCATCAATCGTTAATTTTGTCCGTGTGTTGTGAAGCGGATTAATTAAAGCTGCGCGATTTCTCAGTCAGCCAGAACTCAACACAAGTAAAAGTTGAACGTTTTTGTTTTTATTCACACATACCGTGCTGGAAAAAAGACTGATCTATACGCAGTGCGACAGTGTCATTCTGCAGAAGCAATTTTCATTCACAACTGAAATTTGTACATAATGAGTGAACATTGATTCCAGAAGATCCAAACCAATGCGAAAATTAACCATCACGGGCTGATCACACGGAACTTGTCTATCACGTATATTTATGACGACGACACATTTTGTGGCTTACAGAAAGAAAGTAGAGTACAGTACCTGTATTTCATTGACATTATGAGAAGTCAGGACCCACACAATTTTAAACTGGCTACATGCGCCTGCATGAACAGGATGTAGCTTGTAATTGCCCTCATTATTTGAACGACATGCAGAATGAGAGAGCATATTTCTATAACGTTTACAAGCGCATATAATGTGCCGGTCTACATACTTTGCTTCATATTAATATACATAAGAAAGCACGGTGAGTATTAGGACACTATTTTGGCACGACAGCAACGCAAGAAACCGGCCATTCTAAAAAGCTTAATAGCACTCTTCATCGCAAAGGGAATTACCAGTTGGCACTTAATTATCATTAAATAGTCTATACTTGTATTACTGGTATTAATAGATACATTTTGCCGGCAAAACAAATAACATTGCGCCTCGTCTATAGTACAGGTGCTCAAAAACTTGCACACACCGAATCTGAGACTAAAGCAAGGTAATGGGGCAATAAAAACAAACACGCACTCAAGCCCTTCAGTACAAGTATTTCACCGACAGCAGATGGGCTGCCGTCATGACGGGTTGAGACACTGCTCCTATGTCAGTCCACTCAGGCTTTCACTGAAGTGGTTTACTCATGCAAAATTTACTCAGAAAATAAAGTGAAATACTTGTGCTTACCTGCTGCCGATAGGAAACTTGAAAAAGTTCGCATAACTGGAATTCCCGGTGTTAGAACACCACAGAGCCGCGCGACACATATGATGCCCCGTTTTAGCCATCTTCGTCTATTGCTAGGGTGACCTGGTTTCGTGCGCCTTCCGTTCGTTGCACGCCTGATCGAGCTTTTCTGTCTTATATTTTCCATCTTGATACTTGGGACGACAACCGAAGCAGATGACCAAGCGCGATCCGACTTGTGATATCGCTGAGTGATATCGCAAGGGTGAGCTGAGGTAAGCTCGACGGACGCACGAAGACAACCACTTCCCGCGCTTCGCCCGACTTATAATTCACAAAAAGAGAAATAAAAAATAAGTTAGGATGTCTGGCAACCGCTTGGAGCGCCCATGCTTCTTGAAACGGAAACTAGCGCTCGCCTTCCGAGGGTTGCCTATGGTTTCAGATTATGCTTTGTTTCCTCTTATTCTTTTCTATCACCATTTGTACTATTTTTCCATTTCCCAGCACAGGGTGGCCAATTCGTTTTCTCGTTAAGATTTATGAATCCCCTCCCCCCGTTTTTTCTTTTTAGATCCCTCCCTTTTGCGGAAATGGATGCGTACGTGCGACAGTATAGCTTCGTGCAGAGGAAGTCCATCGTATTGTTGATGAAGGAGCGCTACAAGGCTGTGAAGCACAGTTAACTGAACAGAAGTCTTGAGAGATTCGCCCGCAGCTTCCCATCCAGAATTTTACGGCCGGCATCCTTTTGCCAAAGTGCGTGAGCACCTGAACGGCTGGCGAAGAAGGATGCGACCGCCGACACGCCACTTCCTAATTCTCAGGGCTATTTTCTTCTCCTAAGATCGTTTACTCTGGGAGAATAAGCGCCTCGCGTCATTTCACGCTTGCGAAACGATTCCGGAAAATCTGAACTCGCGCGGCATTCGTCCCTATATCGAGGAAACTGTGCCGAGGCACACACACGCCTTGGCGCGCATTGTCGGCAAAGCTTTCGCGCGCATTTGTCCCGTGCACCGTCCTTGCGGTTCGTTTGGCGACCGTGAACTTCCTACTCATCGAGACCAATTGAAAGAAATTCTTTCCCATCTGGCTTCCGCCTCGAACAACCTTCGGAGGCAAGCACTTGGCACACAGGCCCGAGCCGCTTTTCAGCTGCGTGCGTGTCCGAAGTCACGCAAGAGAGAGACTGGTCTCGTGGGCGCCGCCGGTCACGTGGCCGTCTGGGTGAGTCTCCGTGAGTGATGGGTCTCCCCTGCAGTCGGCGACGGCTGCTAGGCTCTGGCACGCCGGTGCGTCGGGGCGCTTCGGCGCAACCTCGACGATCGGGTCACCGAGGTCGGGCTCTTCCCAGAAGCCGGCATCTGATATACATGCGGGGAGGTGTACGGGGCGCCGCAGCTCTGCTGCCAGTCGAAGCCTCCACCGCGCTGCCGATCGAGGCTGACTGCAACGGGGACGCCGGATGTTGAAAGCACATGCATGACATCCAGCACAAGCTGCCCTTTAATCAGAGTTTTGCAAATGAGTTGTACGACAGGCTGCCGATTAATGCGATCTGTCAGACTATCTGGGCGGGGACAAATCCAAAGCGGTCGCGAAGTAGCGTTGTTGCAAATTCGTCGAGGCTGAAAAGCGAGAAGTCCTTAACGTGTACGCAGAACGCCACGCGCGCTTGTCGAGGTCAGACGTGCCTAAACACTGCTCCACGGCACGCACTTCGGCCCGAACCGCCGCCCCCAGCCGGGGGCCCCCGAGGCACCGCGAGCGGCACGGCTCGCCTCGAAACCCCGGTGACTCCGGCTCCCCAGCTCCGGCGAGACGCTCGGCCGCCGCGACGGCGAAAACTGCCGGTCGCTGCTATCTCGAGTGCGCACGACTACACCAGGCACACAGACCTGTTCAGCGGTCAGCGAACCCGCTGTGGAACTCCACTACCTACCTTAATCAACGCAGCAAGCATGCAGGTCACAGTGTCTGCAGAGGACTTGAACCCGTCCGAATACAACCCCCGGGACTGGAAGCATGTCCTGTCCATGCACGCGTCCCGTCGGAACACGACCGGAGCCTCCAAATCGTCTCCCGCATGCCCAGGATCCAGCATGGGGACGCCACAGAACGCAAACGCCACGACGCCATCGCCGCCCGCGTTCCAGCCTCGCCAAGAACAGCTGCACGCTGCGAGAGCAGCAGCGTTCAAAGGTCGCCAACTCGCGCCGTTGCCTGCCGACGCTTACAAGGTTGTCTACCGATCGCAGGGAGGGCTCGCGCTTCTCGACATCCCACCGCGCCCGCTACTCGCCACAATCACACAGGCAGCGCAGCTACAAGGCCAACAAGACATCCAGATCCGAGTTCATCCCACCAACAACACATGCACCATCGCCACCACGTGCCAAGAGACCGCCCTCAAGCTCGTCAATCTCAAGGAAATTACACTACGCGACCGAAAATATGCTATCACAGCCTACATCGCCCCACCAGCCGGGGCGGTGCGCGGAGTGATCACGAACGCATTTTGGGATGAAACCCCCAGCGAGGTCATCACAGACCTTCAGGCCCGAAATTCCGAAGTCCCCATCATTGATGCCCGACGTATGGGGAAAACACGCTCAATCCTTATCACCTTTGCCTACGGACCAGTTCCGAGGAAAATCATCTACGGCGGCGGTGTCCACCTATGCACGGTCTACCGGGGACACATCGACGCCTGTGCGAACTGCAGAAAGCCAGGACATCGAGCAGATGTATGTACCCTGCCCCGCTCCCATCGATGCCCAAGATGTGGCGAAACTCATGAAAGAGTGGACCCCCCAACCTGCGCTCCACAATGCATTCTCTGCGGTGGAGGACACATGACCGGAACAAGTGGATGCAAAGCAAATCGAAGAAGTCCTACTACACGCCAGCCGCGATCCACTCAAAAGAAGACAGAACATCAACAACACCATCGATTCAGTCCCAGCCCGCGTCGACGCTCCGGCAGCACAGCTTCTCGCTCTTCGGACGCTCGACATCTCACATGGGCCGACCTGGTCGCCGGAAGACATAACCCCCCGCTCACCCAGACTCCCGAAGCGCTGCAACAGGAACGGGAGCTCCAGGCCCTCAGGGAAGAGGTAAGTCGCCTTGCTTCCCTCGTCCATACCCAACCTCCGACACAATCAGGCCTCCCTAACTCCACTCCACCCACCGAGAAGGAATCTCCCAGCACACCTCCCACGAAAAAACAGCGAACCGCACAGGAAATACCACCCCCTCAGTTGACAGACATAGATGCCAAACTCGCAGCGCTTGAGGCTAAATTCGATCGTAAACTACAAGAACTCGAAACACGCCTCGAGACTAAACTCACTCACCTCGTAGAAACCCTCACGGAGAAATTAGAGCACCGCATGGATGTTATGCTTAACAAGATGCTCGAAAACATAGAACACCGCTTCACACAAATGCGTCCTTCCATACCCTCGCAACCCACCCTTCAGCCTACACAATTCACCCCTCCTGTCCAACACATTCCAATGGACACGCAACTAACCCCCCCTCTCCGCCCCCCCCCGCTCCAGTATGGCGGCGCGGGGAAATAATTACCTACAAATTCTAACTTGGAATTGCCGTGGCTTCCGGGGCAAGCGTGCACCTCTGCAGCTTTTACTTCCCACACTCACTCCTCAGCCCCAAATACTTTTACTCCAAGACGCTGCACATTGCGCAACACTTCCCAGCTACACCTCAGTACATTCGGACGCCACAGACAAGCCCAGGGCGTCCACACTCATACACCGTAGCATCACTCACAGGGTACACCATATCACTTCAGAGACGCCCTGCGTGATCACTGAAATCATACACCATAAACACACGTTACCATCCATATTTATTGTCAACATTTATCACCTCCCATCACACCCGATGGCGTCTCTGGAGTCCCTACTTCGATCGGTGCACCGGCTGGCAGGAAAGCACCCCCTGTTAGTCGGCGGAGACTTCAACAGTCAACATACAGACTGGGGATACAAAACAACAACACACCGAGGTCGCAGGCTCTGGCTGCTCCTCCAGAACCTCCACCTCACCGTACACAACAACTTCCTGACGCCCACTCGGATCGGAAATAGCGTCAGCATGGACACCAGCCCGGACCTGGTGCTGACCCACTCCCTCCGAGGCGTCACCTGGACCAGAACACAATACACACTAGGCAGCGATCATTACATTATACAGGTCACTGTCCCATACAAACAACCCCGTCACACTTACATGACACACAAACTCATAAACTGGGACTCTCTCCGCACCACTCGGGCGGCCCGCTCTGACACCCCTATTTCCGATATCGACACCTGGGTGAAATCACTCCAGGATGACGTCCAATGCAACACAAAACTCATTGAAACCCCTACCGAAACCCCTACATTAGACACCCGACTGGCCCACCTCTGGGAGGCCTATCACAGCCTCCTAGAACGGTGGAAGAGGAATAAGCTAAACAGGACACTTAAAAAGCGGCTGGCCGCGCTGCAAACCCAAATCCAACATTCTGAGGAGCTTTGCCGGTCCAACTGGGGCCAGATATGCGACGGCATTGCTGGGAACCTGTCCACCAAGCGGGCCTGGCAACTCCTCCGCCACCTTATAGACCCGACGCAGACAAAAACAGCAACACAACACCATGTAACAAGACTCGTCCACGCACACATGGACAACCCTGACAGCCTCATAGATACACTTCAGAAAACCTACACCTCCCCAGGCATACCGACTCGCTTACCTAGCTCCCTACACAGGGCAGCCCAACCCCACACTCGACACGGACATAACGGAGACGGAAGTCAGAGCGGCCCTCCTGACTCTCCGTACCAGCTCCGCACCTGGCGCCGACCAGGTAACCAAATCTATGCTTCGTAATCTGGATGATCAATCCATCACACAGATTACGGACTACTTCAACCAGTGTTGGAGGGAGGGCACCCTCCCCCAGTCCTGGCGTCATGCGAAGGTTATTTTCATACCCAAACCCAACAAACCACTTACACTCCAAAACCTTCGCCCGATCTCGCTAACCTCATGCCTCGGAAAGCTTTTCGAGCATGTAGTGTTATCGAGACTCACACAACACATGGCGGAAAACGACCTTTACCCTCACAGCATGGTGGGCTTCCGCCCGCATTTATCCGCGCAGGATGCCATGCTACAACTTACGCACGACATTTTCGACCCCCTTATCCCGGGTCACACAAAGGCAGTCTTGGCTTTGGACCTCTCCAAAGCCTTTGATCGCGTAAAACACCATGCGATCATGACTGCCCTCTCGCCACTGAATGTGGGTGCACGTACCTACACCTACATTCAAGCATTCCTGACCGACCGCACTGCTCAGATACACTTTGGCCCACTCACCTCCCTCTCTTTTACTTTACGGAGTGTTGGCACACCGCAAGGGTCCGTCCTGTCCCCCTTTCTATTTAATATCACCCTAATCCCCCTGGCCCGACAATTGGCAATCATACCCCATCTCAAACACACCCTCTATGCCGACGACATCACGCTGTGGACTACCCACGGCAGTGACGGCGGCATAGAGGATACTCTCCAATCTGCAGCCACCCTGACCCAAAATTATGCTGCCAGTATCGGTCTTTCTTGCTCCCCAGAAAAATCCGAACTACTACTCATCAGACCTCGTAATCGCTGCTCCCCATGCTCCCCCATCACGATCGAGCTGGACGGACGCCCAGTGCCGGAGGTTGAAACCCTCCGAGTACTGGGACTCCATATCCAGAGTGACGGTAAAAACACCACCACCCTGAAGAAACTCAAGCAGATTGCAGGTGCGATCTCGCACCTCATTCGCCGGGTTTCAGCCCACCACAGAGGCATGAAGGAGCGCGACCTATGTCGCCTCATCCATGCCTTCGTCCTCAGCCGTGTGCTTTACACAACCCCATATTTACACTTATCCCGACACGATACTAATGCCCTAGATGCATTAATACGCAAGGCGTACAAAGTAGCATTAAAACTACCCATTAATACACCCACAGACAGACTACTCGGCCTGGGCCTCCACAACACTATCGGGGAACTTGTAGAAGCCCACCGGATGGCGCAATACATTCGCCTGACACGAACATTCACTGGGCGGCACATCCTGGACTCCCTCGGGATCCGGATACCGGCCAACGACCCTACACAACTCGCCACCCCACGCCACATCCACCGGGAGCTGCTTATTAAACCGCTCCCGAGGAACATGCATCCACAACACCACGAGGCGCGCCGCCGAGCTCGAGCTAAGGCGCTCCATCGCTATTACGGCCCCGAACCGGACGCCGTATGGGTGGACGCCGCATGCATGGGAGAGCAAGCGGTTGCCGCCGTGGTGGACTCCTCCCTCTCTCCACTCATCACACTACCCCTACCCGCACACACTTCCCCAGAAGCTGCAGAGGAAGCTGCCATTGCCATTGCCATCACCCATACGGAAGCCCGGTACATAATAACAGATTCAAAAACAGCTATACTAAATTTTGCACGAGGCCGAGTCCATGTTCCTGCTTTTTGCATACTGGACTCGCCCGTTGCACCTCCACCCCGCCATGTGGAGCTGATATGGGTGCCTGCGCACTCCGGGAATCCCGAAAACGAGGCTGCCAACCTTTTAGCCCGAGGTTCTATTAACCGGGCTCAGGTGGCCTCCGATCCCGGATTCACGAAGGAGCGCATGCACTCTTTCAGCGATCTGACGCAGGCTTATAGAGCAGCACGTCAGATCTACCCCCCACCTAACCCATCCCTAGACAACAGGCATGCGACACTGTGGAGGCGACTCCAGACCCACACACTCCCCTCCCCTGTCACCCTATCCCATTACCATCCCTCTTTCCCCACGCCCGCCTGCGCCCTCTGTCCCGAACCGTTCGCATCCGCCATCCACATCCTCTCGCTTTGCCCGGCGGACCCTCTCCCGCGGGGCCTGGAGCACCTGACATCGTGGGAGGACTGGGAGACCGTGCTCCGCTCTGAGGACCCGGCAACGCAAAACATCGCGACCAGCCGGGCTGCCAGTGTTATGGACCTACGGAACATAAACACTTGAGTGGACTACGGTCGTGCGGGGGCCCAGGGGCCTACGTGGCCCGAACACCTCTGTTTAAATAAAGTTTTTAACAACATCAATTAACGTGTACGTACAACAGCTTGTGAACGGATGAATAGGCTTACCATGACACGCCAGGATAACTTACTTCCAATTATAAAATTTTTTAAGAAACTATGGGGTTTTACGTGCCAAAACCACTTTCTCATTATGAGGCACGCCGTAGTGAGGGACTCCGGAAATTTGGACCACCTGGGGTTCTTTAACGTGCACCTAAATCGAAGTACACGGGTGTTTTCGCATTTCGCCCACATCGAAATGAGGCCGCCGTGGCCGGGATTCGAACCCGCGACCTCGTGCTTAGCAGCCCAACACCATAGCCACTAAGCAATCGCGGCGCGTATCTTTAATTATAACCTATTAATCTCCAGCCCCCCCCCCCCCTTCCCAAACCGTTCTATAACCACTGGATTCTCGGTAATTCGTACTTAGTGGGCGAGCTCCATTATACGAACAAACCATACTTCAATCAAGACCATACTTCTGTAAAGACGCATTATTAGCATTATACTTTTCCTTCATTCACAGTCACATTAACTATGGCATTGTTTCCTGGGGAAACACATATAACTGTCATATCTCATCTATTCAGCACTTACAAAACCAAGCAATACGCATTATCACTAACAGTGGGTTTTTCACGAGTGCTACTCCTTTACTTCGAGAAAATAGCATCCTTGTTGTTGCAAAGAACTTGTTCAAATATCATCTAATAATTATGTTTTATAAATTGCTTACTAGACAGCTCTCATACCAATTCATTGATTCCAGGCACCTCATCAATAACAATAATACCAGGTTTGCACGTAACTCTAATTTTCTAATACCTATGGTTCATTCTAACTATGGGAAAATAACATCATCATTCGCTGCTATAAAACTGTGGAATGGTTTACACGTTAGCATTAACTCTTCATCCTTTCATACATTTAGTCATGGTCTTAAGCTATTCTATATGTGTAAATAAGTTTGCCTCATTCATTACACTATATTTGTCATTTGTATATATTGACAGCTTTTTTATGCACTATAGGCTTATATAAATACAATTTGCTTTCATTTATATTATTTTTCTATGTTGTATTTTCGCGATTGTGTTCGTTTGTTTTAGTTAGCTTGCTCTTCTTTAATACATCTCTACATTGTTATTATCAACCGAGGGTCCCGTTGCAGTCTTTGACTTTGGGACCCTGGTCTGTATATTGTATCTTACCAATGCATTGTATTTAAAGAATAATAAGCTGAAACTGAAACTGAAACTGAAACAAGCAAGCAGACAACAGTGAAGTCTCCACTGGGACAGTATTGTACTATCGCAGCAAATGAATTCAGGGACTAAGAAATACTGAAGTCTGCTGCTTGCTTGCTTGTTTGCTTGCTTGCTTGCTTGCTTGCTTGCTTGCTTCAGGCGAGAGATTTCATTCACCAAAACGTCGTCCATTGTGCTTCGTTCAACACTGGTTGTAACCCCTTTCGTTGCTCTCGGCACTCTAGGCAGGCCTATAGTAACAGCTGACACCGTCAGTAAACTGATTTCGGTTCGACACCTGCACTTCGAGAGCGTCGCAGAAGCGGACTAAACCGGTGTGATAATGTTTGTTTCCGTTCAGCGAACGAACGAAAAACAAAATGCATTGTAAAGTGGAACGCCCTTGCGGGCTGCTGTCAACGTTTGACGGCTATCCCATTGTTCGCTAAAAGGCAGCCTTCAGTCTCGTACCACTTCTCTGTTTCCGTGCCAACACCGGCGCGTTTACGCCGGAATATATGGCGTCCCACTTCTTCACGAGCGTCATATACGCTTCCGCAAGATGGCACGGCTCCGCGCTACTAGCGAATTTTGACAGAACAACGTAGTATTACGCAGCATTACGCTTGGGGTCGTGTGTCATGCTTCGCTCTCTTTCGTAAATTCTTTCAATGTTCCTGCGAGCGTGTGTACAGCCGGCTGCAAAAGTTTACGGGACGCGGAAACCACGACAGATATGAATTTCTGCACGTTTAAGGCTTGGTGCTCCCAATTTAACGGATCACTGTTTAGGTCGCTAGAACGAGACTACAAACTGAAACTTTGAAATCGAAGCTGCATGCCCTCGCCTCGTTTTCGTAAATAATTTGTCTCGTTGACTTTTGTGACTGACTGTCCTTGCTCGTGTTTATTTTGTGGAAGTATTATTGGGTGTGCGAATATCCTTCGCTATTCGATTTGGATTCGATTCGAGAACTAGCGATTCGTAGTTGTTGAATATTCATTTCTATTCGAGTACTTTAAGGGACAACAACAGTTGTCACAGTCTACAGGCAGAAGAACCGATACAAGTGGATATTCTTCCGAATAATTAGGTTGCAGGAAAACCGCGGTTGCGCAGACGCCCCAGTTCGTAAGCAAACACATGAAGGAGTCGTGGATTCATGGTCACGAAAATTCAGCGCGAAGACAAGGGGAAAAAAAGGCCTGCGCCTGTGTCGTGTGGTTCTTTCTCTGTCTTGTTCTTTTTTGCGCAGTTTTTCGTTGTTCGCATAATGTCATACCAACTAGCCCCTCACCGTACGCTTCTAGAAAAAAAGGAAATGCACAATATGGGCGCTGTCTCACAAGGGAAGCTTTATTGGGACCTTTGCAGATGAGCAGTATCGAGATTTCTTTTTAAAGAAGGGGCTCCACTGTATTGAAGGATAAAAGCAAGCCCAGACTGGCAGCGTTTGTGAGTTTATCTTGCATAAGAAGTGACCGAATATGCAAAAGTACCACGACATATGCGCGCCGTCACCGTTACGTCATAGGCGCAGCGCTGTGCCAACACTACCTATATACAAGGCCTGTTCCCTCTGATCCATGACGTCAAGCCCAAAATTTCCATTGCTAAGGGTGGCGTGACGAAAGCTGTGACGTCAAAATCACCATGGCTTATCGGGAACATCCCCATTAGATTCTATGGATCGGAGTGAACAGGCCTTGTGCTACCCTGGTGGTGTTGGCTGTGTGTGCTCAATTCAAACAAACATGTGTTAAAAAAGAGGAAGGCTTGTTGTACTTTTCCTTTCCTAATAAGCGATTGTATTGAACCTAATAAGCGCACATTAATAAAGTGATCTGATACTCAAAATAGGGAAGGTAAAGGGAAGTTAGGAGTGAGAACAAGGGGGATGGGTTCATGGTCAACGTAAAGCTGATGCCAGGATACCGTTAAAGTATATTCGGTATAGGGGTGTACGAATAGTAGAATTTCCGAATCGAATTTAATGCGAATATTCTAGAGAAATTAGCTGCGAATATCCGATCCAATATGGAATATTTTCTCATTTCTATAAGCAAAGTTAAATATGAAGTTTGCACGGAGTCCGTCGAATAAATATAACGAGGCTTATCTGCGTTACTTGATACATTCGCAGCCGGACATCCGGTTATTTTAAGAGCTTGGAAATGAGGAGCAACTGCTTTCATTTATCTGGTGTACCATGACAACGAGTAACGAGACAAGCGATCGAGTAGCACTTCATCAGATGCATGTACAGTATCGTGTACGTTGAAGGGGAGATCTAGTGATGCTGCAGCATCGTGCATTGTTGAAATGGATGCAAACATGTTGAGACAGGCCAAATAATAATTGAATTCTGGGGTTTCATGTACCAAAACCATGATTTGGTAATGACGCACGCCGTAGTGGTGGACTCCGGATTAATTTTGACCACCAGGGGATCTTTAACGTGTCCCCAATGCACGGGACACGGCCGTTTTTGCATTCTGCCCCCATCGAAATGCGGCCGCCGCGGACGGGATTCGATCCCGCGACTTCGTGCTTAGCAGCGCAACACCATTGCCGCTATGGCACCGCGGGGGGGGGGGGGGGGGGGGTAAAAAAAAGACAGTAAATTGGAATTGCTGTGTTTTATAACATTCGAATATAATTCTCGGTTGAGCGTTACTAACGTCAAAGCTTCGATTGGTCTAACCCCCCTGGCATCCCGTCGTAAGATAGCCAGTCTCTGCCTTTTTCATGAGCTTTATTATCATTTTCCTCATTTACGTGAGAGCCTAATTCTGCCGCCCATGAGATCATCACGACGTCTGTTTAATTGTCACAGTGCTCAACGCATTCATGGTTCAACTAATGCTTTCAATAAATCATTTCTGCCCCGACTGCCATATCGGATTGGAATGTACTTCCTGACGGTATCGTCAATGAAACAAATTCTGTAGAATTTAAACTGTTATTATTTCACCAGTGTTATCCATAGTCCCAGTAGTGAGCCCTTTTATCCGCTTTTTTTCATTTTCATGTGTTTACTTTGTTTACCAGTTCTTGCAATCTGTATTAATGTGTTTTGTCTTTGTGAGCCGTGGTTACCATTTGTTACCCCCCCCTTATGTGATGCCCCATCAGAGGCCCTTAAGGGTAAATAAATGATGATGATGATGAAGAGGAGGAGGAACATAGGCTGCCTAAAGGTGAGCCATTCTCATAGAATTACTGAATGAGAGAGAGAATGAAACTTTTATTTGAAGTAGTGATTTGTGAGTCGACGTGGGAGGGTCCCTTATTCCAGGAGCCCTCTGGCTTGGATCGCCCTCCGGGCCCGGGCGACTAGTTCGCGCTGGTCGACCAGGTCCGGCTTGGAGATCGCAGCCTCCCACGTTTCAGCGAGGTGGTTTGGATCTGCGTCTGCTGCTATTAGTTGTGTCGCTGTGATGCTTTCTCGGGTGTTCTTGCATTGCAGGAGGAGGTGCGCCAGGGTGTCATTTAGCAGAAATAGAGTGCCGTTCTACCACTCAGCAACTAGTACCTCCTGCGCAGCAACCAATGTTATCCCTCCGTAAAATCATTCGGAACACTCCTCACTTCAATCGTTCCCTCTCCCTTGAAACTCCAATAGTGTTATTTGTCTCTTATACATTCGAAAGAAACGAATAGTCGACAATTCCATAATAGTGCATTCTTGAATCAAATACAAATCGAGCATAAGGGGCTGTTCGATTTGTATTATAAATTTCGAATATTCACACACAGACCTGATTTTTCAGCATTTGTTTATAGCTGTTGTACATGCAGCTTGAAGCAAAATTCGTTGTTGAAAAAGAAAGCGTACATACCCAATGTACTTGTTGGTATCTACGTGAAACGAAGATTTAGTGAAGCCGCGGCAATGAAATGCTATAGAACTGTTCGCCTTCTGCAGCGCGTTTTGCAGTATGGCGATCATTTGTCTGGCCGGCAAGACGCGAAGACCCCCCTAGCAACCCACTCCATTGCGGATTGCACTGCCTCCAGGATCGGCCCACGTACTTTTCTTGGCGATAAACCGAACGAGCAGACGTTTCATACGCCGGGGGAAGTAGGCGTAGAAAGATTCGTTTTAATAAAGAAATTGTGTGCTTGAACGCGTATATTAGTGCAGTGAGGACGTTTAGGTACCCGTTGTTGTTTCACTGCGCAATTCTGAGAAAACGGAACCGGTTAATCGGCACATATGTTAGGACAGAACAGATGGCTATGTATAAGCCGATTCGTTATGTGTCAGCCACGGTTAGCAAAGTCCGGGAAGGTTCACAAGGAAAGCCTTGCTTTAGAATCCCACTGTGATAACAGCTACATCGATCATTTGCCACGCCGGTGCAATGCTCGTCCCGCTGGTAGCTCTCGTCGATGCACGTACGTACCACCAAAGGAGTGCATTCAGTGCTTTTTTTCGCGCGATACATGCACCGTAAACTATCCACGGAGACTGTACTTAGCGTTGAGGTTCCGGTGCGAAAATTAAACAATGAAGGGAAAGTTGGGGTAGGTTTTCTTACGGTAATAATAAACATTCATCGATCACAAAAATGGAAACAATCTTGAAAGTTCAACTCCTTTATTATGCTCACCTGTAACGTCGCTTCAAAAACACTGTGGTAGACAAACGCTGTATGTATATATATATATATATATATATATATATATATATATATATATATATATATATATATATATATGTGTGTGTGTGTGTGTGTGTGTGTGTGTGTGTGTGTGTGTGTGTGTGTGTGTGTATGCATGCAGGACCGCTGGAGGCTTGGGCCTCGTCCAACGATAAAAATGAAAATTCTGGTTACGTCCCTCGTAGTGGTTGTCTTTTCTACATGTGACTCGAACCTTTTCGCGTGGATTGTACACACTAAATCAAGATTTCATTATTTTGCCATTACGATGAGTCGATAGAAAATGCACTCGGCATCATCCTATCTGCCTGAATTTCTTGTGAAGCTCTATTGAATAAAATTATGTAACCTTGGGCGCTATAACGTAAATCTATTCCAAACATTCTTATGCAGTGCATGAATGAATGCATTCCTATGCATCACTACAGACAAGGGCACTCAACTATGGGCTGTCCAGTAGGCCGGGGGTGCGCTCGAAAAGCACAAGCCTCACGACCCACCATAAACGGGCCCAACTAGGGAAGTGCAGGGTAGGGCATAACCCCGGGTCGACGCTTGGGCAACATCACGACGCGTTAAACCGTCGGTTGCCGGCATTTTAATAAAGTTATTCCTATCCTATCCTATCCTACCCTACCCTATCCTATTTCAATTCTGCAATCAGCCCTCCCCGATTGGTCAAAAGCTTTCCTGGACCACCGCCACTTCGCCGGTCTGTCACGTGACGACACGAAAACCGCGATAGCTCCCCATCTGATATGACGTGTACACACTGATTATGCATGATTGGATCGAACAAAAGAGAAAGAGTTATTTTTGATTCGACGCCTTTTCGCCATTAGCCCTCTACTATTGGTCAAAAGGTTTCGGGCTGCAGACGCTTCACCTGCCTGTCAAATGACGTCACAAAACCACGAAAACTCACCGCGTCAAAGCGACGTGTACGCGTTAAAGATGCATTAATATGGTGAACAAAACTGAATTATTTCCTGAATAGCCGCAGGCTGCCCCATTCCGTAAGGAATAAGAGATGGCTGCCGCCGATCGCTAAGGCACTGGCTATACTCGCACCTGCCGGAAAGCACGGGTTTATTAGCGTATAATAAAACTTCTTGCGTGGCCGTGTAACGCTTTCGAGCACTTTCGGCACGTTTATGACCTCGCTCTACCAACTATTCTATGCTTAGGATCCGTTTTAGCGGCATTCTTAACCTTCCGTCGCACCCCGCCACGATTTTCGACCAGCCACCGCAAGCTAAGAAGGGGAAGCGGACCAACCGCAGACGGCAGCACCACCTTCTTCATCCGGTTATCTATTTTCAGTGCACTGGCTCGAGCCCATAGATACCCTCTCCACTTGAACGTGCTCCTCCCCTCCTGGCAACCAACTACAAGCGAAAAACCACTCAATGTAGGCAATGTTACTCATTTTGAAAGCAAAGTGACCCCCTATAAACCAGGAGATCGTTGTATACGTCTATTCAGGCAACGCTGCGGGTCATCGCCCGATGCTTGCATCGGTGGTTACGCAAATTTGACATCAGAAGATTGGAATAAAAGCATATTGGAATAGTTTAACGTTATAGGGCTACTTGATCCGTTTATCAACAGTACATCATGATTGCTGACTGGAAGGGATAAATGATGTGTTACCGAAAACGTATTTTTCTCCCGCACTATATTTAAGTATTACCCGAAGTAGCCGCTACTGTCAGAGTTGTCGGACGGTCCTACCGCTGTCGACCAGATGTAGGAGTCGTCGGACTATCTCGCCGCTGCCACCATTTGAAGGAGATGAAGGTCGTAGACAGGAACTCGGTGAACAGGATTTATTTACATATTAACAGTTTAAGCAGGATACATTGGCAGACTAGCGCGACTCCCATATGGAGCCCGCAAAACTAACATACAGCAAACAGTTTATGAGCACACAGCTCACTAGTACATTTCTAGTATGACAGAGCACTCAGCTCCCGACAACGAGCACGACACGAGCACCCCCTAGCAACCGGCAAACGCTGCTTATAAGCCCTTGCTCGACGTCATAGTTCGACGTCATTCAAGATGGCCCGCCTTTTTTGGAGGATGAGGTGTGTCGACTTGGAGGATGAGGGCTCACATACACGTGCCGCACATACACACAGGTGAAAAGGCCGGACAGTTCTCGGTACCGCCCAGCTTTCAGTGCCGACGTCAGAGGGCTTCGTAGAACTCTGCTTTGTCCCGGGTGGCTCGGCCAAGTACCAATTTCCTGAGTTGATCGCGCGCCACGTGGCTGCCGGCCCTTCGCAGTTCTCCGAAGGGCGCCCCGTCTGGTGGGCTTGGAACACGTGCAGCGGGCTGAAAGCTGGCACGTTGCCACCCCGTACGGCCATTCTTAACACTACCAACAGATGAAATTGCGCTGTTTCTCGCATCAGTGCGGCGAGAGTGTGACACGCCCGATTTCTGTTAAGCCTTTGTGACGATCGGTCAATGGGAACGACACTGCTAAAGTTCCCGGAGCGTGTCGGCCTTGTCGCATGAGCAGCAACGCGTGCGAGAAAAAAGAAAACATAGTGGAGGACTTCGGGAGCAGAAGGAATCTAACGTTTCTTTTATTGAATGCCGGGACGTTCTTTGTCTATCGAGGCTCCGCGGCATCTAGAGCGACGTCGACGAGAAATCGTATTATTTATTGCGTTAGTTTGCCTTGGGGCATAAAAAGGAAGCGTTACACGTAAGTGTGAAGCTTTGTCTCTTGCATAAAGTTCAAAAAGGAGAGGTGATGAGGGCCCGAGATCTAATTGTGTAGGTCTGGCGGTCGATTAGGGTGGAGACCCATACGGCTCAGGTGACGTCGTCGAGCCGATCGCAGACCAAGGCATGTCCAAAGCAAGTGATGTAGGTCTGCCTCCCGTACTGGCGCAAGACAGTATGGGCATCTAGAGGAAGGGTCGATATATATCCGTACTGCGCGCGAATGGACGGTGCGACAGCCGCACTCACGCGAACTCTTCGGAGCGACACCTCCTCTTGACGGGTGAGGCCACCCAGGAGGTCCGAACCACACGGAGATAGAGAGCTCGCGTGGTGTGCCGAAGAATTTCTTTCTGAATATCCATTGTTTCAGAATGCGGGAGCATGAGCAGAGGAAACGGGTGCACAACCGTCAAGGGATAGCATGCAGCGTCTGCCGCGGTATGAGCTGGTACACTTGATTGACGAATAAAACAGACTCGAACCGAGAGTGGACAAGTCGTCGCACAACGGTGAAAGTCCATCACTGCACCAGCTGAACGATCGACGCGACGGAGTGAGCGCACCGCTCGCGTCGAATCGGCGTAGAGGATCACGCTTCCTGGGCTTTGCACCTTGGCGATGGCCACAGAGCGGTCAGGCCATCGCGGAGTGCAACTATAGCTCCGCCAGTACCGAGTGTAAGAGTTGGGGTCAGGCATGAAATAAGTGGTAGCTGGCCCATGCCGTCGTCCGACTCATCCACGCTGAGGACGTTGTTGAATGTAGGGACTTGTTCTCATTGAGAACGAGGAATATGGGATTTATTTACAATAGCTACATGAAGGGTAGAACGTTACATTTCATCAGTCTAGCATGACTGAAAGAGAATGCAAAACGAACAGCCGACAACGGCTGCTTAAAAACACTCTGTGCTCCCTAGATCCCTAGGTGAGGGAAAACTGCCGTTCAACCTTCGACCAATGGGAACGTCCAAAGTCATCGTAATCGACCCGCCTTTGAGGGGGAGGGTTCACCCACTCACTTCCGCACTTTGGTTTCACTGAACACACCGAGGTGAGAAGGTTCTCGTAGACAGAGGTCTTGACCCGAGCAGGCGCCTCTTGATCCCAGAGCTGACCCCGCAGTCAGTAGCCGCCGCGTCTGTCCATTGACTGTGACGACTTCTGGGGCCCGTGAGAAAGCACCGCAAAACACCATTTTCCAGGAGCTCTCGCTCCAAGCAAACCGTGAAGGCGTCAGCAATTCAACTAACAATACTCGGCCCGCCGAACGTGGCTAGACATGCCGGCGCCGTTGGGCTGTTGAGGCGGCTCATTGTTGTCTTTACAAAGTGAGTCGTCGTAGCGGGCTGGGAAGGGGTCGGAGGTCGCGTATCCAAAGATCGCCAGTCCCCGCAGGCCGATCGTAACAAGGGGTAGCATGCGAGGTGACACCGTAGAGGCGTGGGAGCAAGTTAGTCTTCTGAAACAAAGCCCAGACCACCCAGACAGAAAGTTTGTTCATTCAAATGCGCTGGTTGAGCGCACCAATTTTTCCTGTCAAGCCTCGACAGTTCCATTGAATGACACCTGGAAGCGACATGCTGGTGATGAGGCAAGCTATATTCGAAAGTTAGCGGCTAGAACAGCCGACAGATTTTGCAGCTGTGGAGCTACAAAATGGAGGAGTTTTGTTGTAGACAGAGCACCAGAAGAGACAGGCACAGATTGAGATGACAGCGATTCCTATTCGTGCATATTCATGCTTGATCGAGTGACTCGTTGGCGTATTAGGGCTCGACGCTGCATTAGGCGACGAAGTTCTTGCAGCGATCCTATAGGCGTTGATCTAGCTCAGCTAACGCGGACTCCGTGTCAAGTTCGTACATCGGCGTTGGAGCAGGCACGTCAGATGTGCCTTTTCGGCTACATCACTATAAGTCGGCTTGCTAAGAGACGTAATGATGGCTTCAACTTGCTTAACGTCAGTATAGTCTTCCTCAAGTAGTGCGAAGCGGTTGGATGTGGGAACCCCACCAGTCGGTGTAAATCAGTTCGCCCTCTTGGTGTTTCTCCGGTGACTCTTAAGCTTAGCCTCATTGGCGCGTCACTTCGTGGGGCAGGCCTTGTCAGTGATTCCCTTGGTCATTCGATTTACATACGCCACACTTGTACGTGGTAGCTTCTTCCGGTGCCATGCTGGAGTCTGATACATGTGGACAAAAGGTGCGCTTATGTCCTAGTCGGAAACATTTGTAGCAATTGACTACTGCTGGCCGATAAGGGTGCAACTGTTCAAGACAGCCGTAGTAAACAATGCACTCATAAGGCTTGGTAGGATTCCGAGAGGTGACTATACATGTGCGTCCTTGTCCCATGTAACGGGCACAACCACCTGTTGCGAGGAGCAGATTAGATCCTTCACCAAGCTCTGTGGGTTTTCACCAGGGTCCACACCGGCCACAACATAGCGCCGAAGGTCCGAACCAGATGTCAGGTAAGCTTGTATTGGTACTGAGGATGTTTCAGAAGTGGCCACAGACTGCAGCGTCCGTGTACGCTCCACGTCCTGGAGAGAGCGCACCCAAACAGATACAGTGTTCGTACCTCAGTGGGTGGTAAAGCCTTGAAAGTTAATAGTCTTGAGGCAGGAATTCAGGGCATGTTGGAGCACCCGGTTAGAGAACAACGTAACGTCAAAGCAAGCCAGGTGCTAGATGGCCACTTTGTAAAGCGGCTCCGACAAACGTAACGAGGGGAACGCTTCTGGAGCACCTATACATCCCCGCTTAGACCCCAGGGGTGCCATCGATGTGGCTGATGCAGGAGACGACGCGTCTATTCGGGGTTCGTCAGCAGTGGTAGAACATCGTACATCCTCCGTCGGCACAGAAATGTCCATGTTTGTAGGTGTTGCAGAACAGTGATGAGACACTGTCGGCGTTGCATTCACGGCAGCCATAAGCGGCGAGGCTGTCGAGCACAATTGGAGAATCGCTGACACGCACGAAGTCAACGCACCTTGTCGACTGCGGGGCCGAGCGACGCTGCTGGGAGCCAGGCTTCTGATTCTCAGAGCGGCCGGAGCTCCCCCTTAGGCCTTGATCCGCGCTGATGACCACTCGAAGAGGTGCCAAGCGGTGTCTGCATGCCGCACAATTCCTCGGTATTTTTTTTTTTTTTTTTTACTGCAACGTAATTCCCAGAGGTAGAACACTGCGCATCGAAGGGAACGAGACACCTCTGCAATATTAAAACGACTCGAAAAAAGGAAGATAAAGGTAAGTTGGATTCGTAAACTATACTGATGCAATGCTGAGAACGTCAGTCTTAACCGTTAGCAGAATCTACCGCATATGCTCACAATCTGTTTTGCAGTGGCGTGAAAGCGGTGTCTGCATGCCGCACAATTCCTCGGTATTTTTTTTTTTTTTTACTGCAACGTAATTCCCAGAGGTAGAACACTGCGCATCGAAGGGAACGAGACACCTCTGCAATATTAAAACGACTCGAAAAAAGGAAGATAAAGGTAAGTTGGATTCGTAAACTATACTGATGCAATGCTGAGAACGTCAGTCTTAACCGTTAGCAGAATCTACCGCATATGCTCACAATCTGTTTTGCAGTGGCGTGAAAGCTACGTGGCGCGTCAGGCAATCAGAGGAACCAATTTGCGGATGGTGTCAATCGGCGACGTATCAATCCGCCCCTCTTCCACGCCGCTGTCACTATTATGCTAAAAAGTAACGTATTATAGAGGCAATTATTTAGGATGTTTGAAATTAGACAGACATTCACGCATGCGTTTGGCTGTACTATGTATCTGCAACATAACTGTCGCCCGAAGCACGGAACTACAGAACACTTCCAACAGTCTACTTTCAAGGGCTGCGCAGTCTCACAGGGAAGAAAAAAAATCACGGTTATAGGCACTGCTACGCCTCACACCATCTCAACCCTGAAGAAGGAGCCGGTCAAGCTACGAAACATCGGGTTTTACAATAAGTTTTCGTTGAAGTTCCTTTACTATTTCATTCGGATGTTACCAGCTGCGGGCAGGGGGGAGGGCCCTGATTTCTGCCGAAAGTTTACCTTTCATCCTATTGCGTGCTACAGGCCGATTTTGAGGCGTAGATAGTTAAACAATGAACAAGAACTAACTTGCATTCTGAAGTACGAAATTCCGGAAAGAGAACATTCCTCTTCATTTTCCGCGCTTGTAAACCATACCTTTTCTTCCTAATAAATTAAAATCAAGTAGCCAAAGAATGTGCCGCTTGACTAAAAAGCCGATTTAGTGCTGTATCCCGCAGCTTGCAGCAACTGGCGTAGTTCACGCTCCGTTCTTACGCGGACGCGGACTGCGGTCTTGAGGGAAATCTTTGATTGTACAGTAACAGCTATAGCCGTAAAGCCGGAACCGTCTCTGAGCGGTTGAAGGCCAAAGGAACCTGTCTTATCCTTAGGGTAACGCTAAACTTGGGCAAAAGTTCGTTTCAATGCTTCCCTCCAATGCCTTTAGCTATCGCGCGTGTTATGGAAGGTCAAGTGGTTCTTCGAATGAGCTCACCATTGCGATGGCCCTGCCGATCGCTAGGAGCCGGTCAAGCTACGAAACATCGGGTTTTACAATAAGTTTTCGTTGAAGTTCCTTTACTATTTCATTCGGATGTTACCAGCTGCGGGCAGGGGGGAGGGCACTGATTTCTGCCGAAAGTTCACCTTTCATCCTATTGCGTGCTGCAGGCCGATTTTGAGGCGTAGATAGTTAAACAATGAACAAGAACTAACTTGCATTCTGAAGTACGAAATTCCGGAAAGAGAACATTCCTCTTCATTTTCTGCGCTTGTAAACCATACCTTTTCTTCCTAATAAATTAAAATCAAGTAGCCAAAGAATGTGCCGCTTGACTAAAAAGCCGATTTAGTGCTGTATCCCGCAGCTTGCAGCAACTGGCGTAGTTCACGCTCCGTTCTTACGCGGACGCGGACTGCGGTCTTGAGGGAAATCTTTGATTGTACAGTAACAGCTATAGCCGTAAAGCCGGAACCGTCTCTGAGCGGTTGAAGGCCAAAGGAACCTGTCTTATCCTTAGGGTAACGCTAAACTTGGGCAAAAGTTCGTTTCAATGCTCCCCTCCAATGCCTTTAGCTATCGCGCGTGTTATGGAAGGTTAAGTGGTTCTTCGAATGAGCTCACCATTGCGATGGCCCTGCCGATCTCTTGTTGAAAAGCAAGCTGTTTCTTTCTGAAGGCATGGTGACCACGACGCCAGACGTTGAAGTAATGCAGGGGCTACGGCCAGGGGCGTAGCCAAGGGGGGGGGGGGGGGGGGCTTATGAGGCTTCAGCCCCCCCCCCCCGTAATTTTTTCGTGCTGTCCATGCGCCGCCGCTCAGAACAACCCCCGGCGCCGGAAATCATGCTCGATTTTGTCTAAAATGTCCGTTTCACGCTCGAAAAGACATTTTAGTGCGAACATTGCGAAATTGGGCCGGATTTCGCGGCAACGCTCATGCACCGGGAGTCACGTGCATATCGTAACGCAAGGAGCTCCATCCGAGCACAAAATACCAAAGCCGTGGCGGGCGGGCTCGTCGCGGCATCTCGAGGAGGCCGCGGAATCGGGAGCGCGTGGATTTCACTTATGACACTTTATGGGCATAAAGTTCTAATAAACTTTTGATGCAAAAGGTGCATTTTTATTTCCAAAGTCGTGCTTTAGATTTTCAATTCCGGAACTTTGTGGGCCTAATGTTGTTATAAACATTTGACGCCAAAGGTGCACTGACTTTTCTAGTCTTAGATCGGAACATACAACGAGACAAGCCAAATCAATACACTATCAGACAAGTTGACAAAACACGCAGCGAGATACGATGAGACGAAGCGTTGTGGTGGTTCATTTGTGCCGTCATGTCGCATAAAAAATATAAACTTTTGTTTTTCACCTACGCCAAAGGATCCATGTCAAGACACTAAAGCCAGCCAGGGTAACTACGTTCTCATTTATTTTTTTTCCTTTGACTTTTATTCGTGAGGACACATTGAGCCTCTTAAATGTTTTTATTCTCGCTACCCTACCCGCGGGCTGCCAGAGCGAGCCAGAGCGCATGCGTTTTTCTTGTGTTGCCCCGAAAACACCGCGCGGCGTACTTCGGTGCGGGTGTGGTTTTCTCTGACCGAGTGAATTTTCGCCTGGCAGGGGTTTGGACGCCTTCTGGCTTGCAGACGAGAAAAAGAAACAATGG
The DNA here is from genome assembly GCF_023375885.2 of Dermacentor andersoni. NCBI lineage: Eukaryota > Metazoa > Arthropoda > Arachnida > Ixodida > Ixodidae > Dermacentor > Dermacentor andersoni. The sequence goes on from NC_092819.1 coordinate 79,318,486, forward strand.
TCGCTTACCGCCATCACTGGTAAGACCTGACGGATTACACCGTGTTCACTTGAGCTCAACCTCTCCGGGAAGTCTTGTCTCGCCGGTGTAAAATACCGAGCACTATGCGTTTCGTTCTCGGCGGACCAAGCGTCTCACGTTTTCTTCGATATTCATTCGGTAGCCAAATTAGGTGCCCAAAGTAGGCATTGGATTGTGACCAACATACTCTGTTTTGCGTTTTTTTTTTCATTTCGGTGCCCCCGCCCCACAAAAGGAAAAAGAAAGATACATTGTAGCGGCACAGCGAATTGTCGCATGGTGATAGTTTGTTACTTCATTTGCGGAAAGTAATCGGCCACGGCACGCTTCAGTTGCCGGATACTATTATTATATTATTGTGATAGCAGCTATATAAATACTCCAGGCGCAATCCTGCTGTCGCCGTCGCCCTCATGTTTCGTATGAAGTCTCAGGGTAAATAACGTCGTAAATGCGCGCCGCATGCTGTATGTGCGAGTGAAAGAGTAGGGGGGGGGGGGGGTGGAATGGGTGAGCCGACGATGGTGGCTCAGTCTTGCGTGCGCAAAGGAGAAAAGCGGGGAGCAAGCGCGCCGCCTTCCGTCACACGCGATACATCGGATGGAGTGGATGGAAAGGGGGTGGGATCTAAGATTCTGTGAATCTGTGATTGCGCTACATGTTTATTTGCCTTGTTTGACACATTATATACAGTGACTTTTTCTTAGATACGTAGATTTATTGGAGACTTATACGTATATTTAAATATCTTGTTGCGAGGTTTTGTGTATACGTGCAGTGAACTTTCTTTCCAGTGACAGTTTTTTGCCCTTTATCAAGCATTTGTATATTCCATTCTATCTTCGCATTTCTAACGAACGAGGGCGAGTTAAATGAAAGTGAGCCTACCCACCCCGCGCAATAATGGTTCGGTTCATTATCTGCGAGGCATGCGCGTAGCACACAGGCATCTTTCATTTACAAAAGTGACCCGCAGATGTGAGAGTAAATGTTCTTTAATGCTCTCATACACTGGATTGAACATGGTTGCGTGACGTAATGGACACTTCAGAAGTTCAGCAGTGGGGTGCCGTGAATGTTTTGACAGCTGAAGATGCTTCCCAAAAGGAAATTATTCGCCGTATGGCTGCCGTGTACGTTGAACTGCATTTCATTGGACACTGTGAAGCATTGGAGCAAACGGTTTAAAAAGGACGTGAAAGTTGCAAAGACGATCCAACACCGGGCCAAAGCCATCGTGCAATCACCCCCAACACAAGTGCAAAAGTTGATGAGTTGATGAGACAAGAACGGAGGATAAAGATCGATGAACTGGCAGAGCGTGCGAACATCAGTCGCAGTTCGGTTCACACCATAATTCATGAACATCTCGGTCATCGGCTCTTGTGTGCGCAATGGTTGCCCAGGATTTTGAACCACCGCCAGAAGAAGGTTCTGCGCTGCCTTGACTCGTCTGATCCGGTATCACAATGAGGGTGACGACTTCTTGTCTGCAATTGTGATCCGGGACGAACCATGGTGGCACTACTACTAGCCTGAAACACGACGGCAAAGCTTACAGTGGGAACATTCGAATTCACCGCCCCCAAAGAAAGCAAAGGCCGTCATTTCCACCGGAAAGGTGTTGTTTATTTTTTTTTTCGATCATCAGGGGCCCATTACTGACAGAATTTTCTAAAGCCGGAGAGACTATCAATCGTTCCCGATATTGTGAAACGCCGGATCGGCTGCATGTCGCAATCAAGAACAAACGACGTGGAAAATTGACGAATGGGGTCATCTTGTTCCACGACCTGGCTATGGTGTTGGGCTGCTGAATACGAGGTCGCGGAATCGAATCCCGGCCACGGCGGCCGCATTTCGATGGGGGCGAAATGCGAAAACACCCGTGTACTTAGATTTAGGCCTACGTTAAAAAACCTCAGGTGGTCGAAATTTCCGTAGCCCTCCACTACGGCGTGCCTCATAATCAGAAAGTGGCTTTGACACGTAAAACTCAATAATTTAATTTTTAATTATTCCACAATGCCCGTCCCCACGTCGCTGATGTGGTTAATACAAAACTGGCAAAGTTCAAGTGGGAAACGCTGCAACATCCGCCATAAAGCTAAGACCTGTCACCTTGCGACTTCCACATTTTGGGGCAAATTAAAAAAACAGCTTAAGGTAAACGGATTCATGTCGGACGATGGCGTGAAAGGGTCAGTTGCAGATTTGTTGAAGCAGCAACCTAAGGAGTTTTATGAGACGGGAATCACCCGACTCGTTAGTCAATGGGATAAATGTCTAGATGCTCATGGAGGCGACTTTTAAATTAAGTACCCCGTTTGTCATATATTTGCATTGGCTCACTTTCATTTGACTCGCCCTCGTATATTCTGCAGAACTTCTGCTTTTTATACGTGCTCTCTGCTGCGACTATAATTTCGGTGCAATTACTCACGATACACGACCGGTGACAGCTGCTCCTGCGTAATACAGTGGAATAAATGACAGCGTCATTGAGATTTTTCACTGGCCGTTGCATATGTACAAGAATGTAAACAAGGTTGCTGAATGACAAAGTTTCATTAACATATTTGTCCTCAACTTGTTCATTTCATGGCCTTTACATTTGTTATATCAGTGGCATGCACTGCTTTGCCGGTTTCGAACTGATATAGTTCTAAGGATCGTGTGATATTTTCTTTACTTATTAAATAGAAAAAAACATGGAAGCATTGATATCAGTTATTTTGAACATAATTTCTGGCACATACGAGTACATATTTTTATTAAAAAATACATATATTACTTGTTTTGACTTTGACTTGCTTTGAATTCGTTTGTAGCATCTTTGGCAATGGTAATGCAGTTATTATTCATTATTTGATCTCTCGACAAATTGTTTAAGAGGAAGCTTTAGCTCGGGCCAAACTCCGACGCGGCCTGTTCAAATAAATGTAAAACGCAGAAATGCTTTTCCGAGATAACACCTGGATCACTTTTAATGGAATTTGTTGAATTTGAGAAAGTTAACTTCTAGTATCTGTTGGAAGCGGAAGTTCGATTTAGGGCCTGAATTTTGTTTAAAATATTTTGAAAAATTTGAAAGTGCAAAAAAAATAGAAGCACGACGTTTACAAACTAAAAGCTCTTCATCAAAAACAGATATCACGGTTCTTCAAACGGCATCTATTATAAGCGTCAAAGCGGACAAATTCGGTATGTCAATTTGTATCTTACGTGAATTAGTTACGTGGTCCACAAGGGCTTTGCGAAAGCCTTATTTCGATAATGCTAAATTGTTTGAGATTCATTTATAACATATCAATTTTGTGCGCTGTAGATGTACTATCAGATGCAATTCACAAAATTGTGATATTATTTTTCATTGTTGAGTTAGAGTTTCAAACGTGATAGTTTCGTTTCCTGAAAATTTGAGATTTGTGCCAATTTTTTATAAAACATTTACAACCTTACTGAAAAAGTTGAAACCAGAAGACAGTAGAAATTAAGTTTTTCTTTTAAATGCAACAAGCCTCATCAAATTTTGTGCAGTGGCTGCCGAGAAAAACTAATTCACCTTCTACATGTATTTAGATAGGAGCATCCGAAATAAAGCTTCCTCTTAAGGAGGAGGCCAAGCTGCAACTTGAGCCCCCCCCCTCCCCCCCCCCCCCCGAACGAAATTTCTGGCTACGCCACTGGCTACGGCACCAGGAGAGCCTGAATGACCCACTCGCGAGCTGGAATCTGCTCGTTTAGGACTAACTGCGACTGCGCAGAGACGCGGACGACAGGGCTACATGCGCACGCAGGAGTCAATTTTTCTTGAAGCTGTAATACAGATTTATTTGCGCTTAAAAAGACACCGAAACCTATTAGGCCAAGCTGAAGGGGCAGGCAATCGATTTAAGGTGCGCAAACTGTCGTTTTTTCTTAGAAGGAGCTTACACACTCTCACAACGTTCTAAATGTAGGGCACGTTTCGTGCCGCCACTGTGATGTCAGCTACCATAACGTACATTGTCGCGTTCGTAAATGTCGAATTGCAGTCAACCACTGGGCAACCACCGAACGCTGTGGAATACGTAGGGCACATTTACCAAGACGCGGTGGAAGGCGGCCTCATAGCCACTATTACCTCCGGGTCCATAATTTCTTGAACGGGTCCTGTCGCAGTAGCATGGTTCGCTTGTGTTCCCTACAGTGTGGTGTTTCTTTTGTTGGGATAACAATTATAAGGACACTTCGAACGAATGTTTGCCTTCCTTGTCGCCGTCGTTGTGACGTTCTTTCAGCATAAATTCTAAGTGCAATATGATTCCATTACACTTTCGCGCCGTATGCTGTGAGCGCGAGGATGAGCCGAGGGTGATGGCGCGCTACATGTTGAAAGCGCGGTAGAAGGGAGGCGGGAGAGCACGCGCGTATCGTGGTCTAGCCAACACCACCTAGATAGCACAAGGCCTGTTTACTCCGATCCATGAAGTCCCGCTACATGGGCCGAAATTTCCACAGAGAAGGCTGGCGTGATGAAAGCAGTGACGTCAAAATCACTGTTGCCTACTCGCGAGCCTCCCCATTAGATTCTTAGGCAGTTGGACCAGGTAACATGACGTCATGGATAGGAGTGACAAGGCCTTGTGCTTCTAGGTAATGTTGATCTAGCCCGGCCGTGGGAGCGCATGGCGCGGCTGAGCGCATACGCTGCCTGCGCGCCCTAGCTTGGAGGTAGTCTGCAGCGGGTGCAAAGATAGGCGAGCCGAGATGTCTGGTGGTTACATGTGTGCCATATTCCCGGGAGCCTACTGTTAGGTGTCTCAAGTTTCGGAGACGCTTTTTTGAATGTTAGCAGTCATCGAGTGAAATCTGTTCACGTTGGCCTCTGCGCGCGTGACACCATGCTTGGTAATTAGCGAATGTTTACTGCAATCCGTAAGACCGATGAAACTACGAAACTTTCTTAAATGTAGATGTGCAATGTTTTGCTGTCGCTATTAATGCTCCGCCTTTCAGAAGCGATGGCGGCTTTTCTTGCTTTGGCAGCAAATTTTTATTATAATTGGTTCCTTGTACTTTCTCGTGTTACTATGAGCTTTACACAATGGGAAAGCTATGATGCTTAGCCTTCTTACATACCCTCACACAACTGTCACAGTAGCTCTGTACAGCTGCATTTTTTGAGCATCTGCGATAAGCATGCAATACATTGAGCAGTAATATAAGCTATCTTTCATAGTGGTGTCTTGTAACCAAATCTGTTAATTACTGCTATTGCAAGAGTGATCTGTGACTGCACCAATGAGAAACATAATGCCCAGTAACACTGCGCCCTAGAGACACTAATACATTCGAAGCAGCCAAATCTCATTGCCTACACTCCAGCCTGTTCAAGTAACTTGGCTCCAGTGTTTGTGATATGTGTAGATTATAAGGTTCCAGGGGGCATCACATGATACAACAATGGCCATATATTTTTCTTTATTACTAAGAAAAAACATCCATCATTGAGGAGAACACGAGTCACGCAGAGCTATAAGGCATTGCATGACAGTACAAGTCTCATATAGAAAACCATGTGTAATCCAAAAACCATGTACAAGTTCACAATACACAACCACAGCGCTCAAAATTTTTTCCATTCTTAATATCATACCAACGTGAACAGCTCATGCATACCGGTGACCACAAGACATATTGCAGGTATTTACTTGTACCTATTACTTGGACATGCCAAGCATCAAGATGGATATGTAATGAAGAAAAAATGGTCCCCCTTATACATAAGTAAACAATGAAAGGCTTCCACAGATGAAATCAAATATGAACTAGCCCCAGACAATGATTGATGACACATCAAAAAAATTTGTTCCAAGCTTGGCATAAAAATAACAAATGAGGGAACTTGAAAATGAAGAACAGAAACTAGATGAACAGTTCTGTATTGGCTCAGGACTGTTGCATTCATTTCTTGTGTCACAAAATCTACAGATTCAATGGAAGACTACATTGTTCGCTTCGCTCTGGTCAGAGGAAATGAGTATGTGTGCATATTGAAAAAAGAAAGATAAAAACAACAAACATATACTGGATGCTACTTGTCACCTGAATAAATAGAACCACAGCGAACATGAAACACAGAAACCTTTACCACAAAAAAGTGACCATTCCCATAGCTTGGTTGGCTGAGAAAAACAGCTTGTTATTTGTCGTGCCACAGGCTTACAAGAATGGTTAATTTTGCGACTTTGCAAGTTATAAGAATATAAGAAAAAATGACAGAGGAAACAAGTGTGCTCACCAACACTCGGCAATGTGGACATGATATCTGTGTAGCTTCACATTCATGGCTACACATAAATGTCAGGAAATTGTCACAAAACATTTTTCAAAAGATGCATCACCCTGTCTGTGAGATATGATTAGCATGCAACCGGGGCAGTAGCCAGCCACTTACCATCCTGCATCATTGGATATGAATACTTGCATGACCACCCCTTATAGCTGCTAGCAAACACCCATTGAGATTTCTCATGCAGTCATGTACAAACTGCTTTTTACTCTTGAGCACTGGCAGGTTAGCTTTTGTATATAAGGCAAAGAAGACATGTCTCTTCACATGTTTAAAAATTTCTCAAAATACACTAAGTGTCATATTCACAGAATTGTCCGTGGTGTCAGAGAATTGTTCGTGGTAACATGTAAATTGTCCCATGTCAAACGGGCAAATTTAGTGACACTTCAAGTACATGCCCTTTGCCTCGCTGAGTGTCGTTTCAGAGGTGTGGTGCTCAACAGCAAAATGAAGTGTCATTTGGGATTGATGAGAATGAAGACTTAAAATTGTACAGCTTGATATAACTTAGCATTTAAAATTTTAGAAGCAGTTACTCTTTTATTACAAAAATAAATGCTTATTTAGAATAAATCTTGCAATAAAAATAAAGATATCATAATGTTGTTAACACACCTATTTGCTTTGAGTCAATACATGCACGGAACATATAGAAAATCTAAAGAGTCAAAAATGGCGAAATCCGCCTGGAATGAGTGTTTCAAGCTTATTCTGGCTTCATTAATACTATAGAGATGTTCATAAGCTCTGAAATTATGAAAAAGTGGTCTTAGAATTAGTGCCGATTCTGTGGTGAGCATTTATTTAATATTACTGATGCACTGTTACCGAGGCTACACACTTCAGCCCAATGAAGTGAGTTCATTGGACGCAATCCCTGGCAAGTGCACTCCACACCAAGTGTTATTAGACATTTCTATCTGACAGCCTGGGAGTGACACTAAAGGCAAAGTGCATTCGCTTGAAGTGTCACTAAATTTGCCTGTCTGAGGTATAAGGTGCACCTTAATGAAATGAAATGGGACTTACCAACCAACAAAACATAGTAACAACATGGACAACTACACACATATGTCACAACAAGAACATCACTGCTTCATGATATCAATTACTCAATTGTAGTTCTACTGTCAGCATCTGTATAGCATTACAGTTTAAGAAACTCAGCACTGGACTGTAATATGCTGTGTACAGTATAATGGCCAGGGCTTTTTAGAAAGCTGTGTTGGGAATGTTCAGATATTGGTCACACAGAGGTTGGAAATTTGCATAAAAACTGCAGCACAGCAAAAACTTAACTCTAGTGCCTACACAACAGGCACTGATTGGTCCTTGATTATTGCTTACATACACGAATGAGAATGAGTTCATGAAAGTAACCAAACTTGCCACATACCATGAACAATTCCCACGGACAGCTCTCGACAGTGTGAGAGCATCGGAGACAGCATACATCATAACAGCTCCACTCATGCAACATACACAGAGAACTAAAGCAAAAATTTCCACCAAACTTCAAACCTTCACTTAATTGCATGATGCATCCACTACATGATAAACAAAACACGAACTGAGCATTGCACCCACTTTTTGGTATTGCAGATGCTGAGAATTTGATAATATATACACTAAAAAGGCATCGAGAATGATAACATCTATATTAAACTGCATTCCACTCACTCTGTGTTTCAAGCATGAAGTATCACACTATCTGCAACATGGCTGAACTTTGGGAAAAGTGGCAGTGTTCACAGAAGGCTACAATGCCCTGAAGTTACAAGGTTGACGATGGGAGTGCTGTAAACATCTTTCGACAGTGATATGAATCAGGTCTCCAGAAATGGCCAAAGATGGCAAAAGCTACACATTCAACAGCTACTTCAGAGCCTGCTGAAGTCACAGTACACTCAATCATACAATGCATGAAAATTTCAAAAACAAACATAGATTGTCTCCACTTGCATTACTGATATAGCAACCCACTGAAACTATTCCCACTCCACAGTGTCACTGCTTGCAGGGAAGAGGGCATTCCCTTTGCAGCCTCAGAATCCTCAGCGCTTAAACCAAGTGAAAAAATAACTTGGCTGTTTCATTGCATTAGTTTATATGGAAAACAAAAACTTTGAATGGTAACAGTGCTAAGTTGCTAGAATTAAACATAAACATGATGAGTAAAGAAGCACCTAAGTGCTCTAATGGTATTTTGACTGCACATGGCAGCAAGATAAATGGCCAAAAAGTGCAGTGGTAATAGAATCCCTATTTTAAGTTACAGCACAAAATAGCCAAAGCTTGGAAAATGAACCTTCTTTCGGACTCGTGTCAGCCTTACTTTTTTTTCTTCACACTTCATTGCTCTCCAACTGCACTTGATGTTCCAAAACTACAAGTACACTCACTCACCCACTCACTCACTCCCTTTTCAAAAAACTGTGAATGCACAACTACAGTTGCCTAAAACATTCTATAGGATATGACTTCTGACTTTGAATTAACTATGACAACCTCTGCACAGACAAATCTATCTTGAGCTCATGCAGTGATTCAGCAAGAGTACAATATACACTTGGACACAATGTTAGCTGGCCTGTTCGCATTTCATCAGTTAGTTGTGTTTTGTATTTTGAAAGGTTCTTGGACTACCCTGGATAAGAACTGGGCACTATAAGAACCCATCATGCATTACACAATGGCTGCTTCAATGCCAGCAACTGCAACATCTCAGCAAATTATGTAATCAGTGGTAGGTCCAAACCAGCAGTTCTAATGTGCATGTTTATATGGCAATGTAGCAGATGCTGAGCAATCAAAGAAATCGCCAGTTGTGCATCTCTGAATACCTCACAGCCCTACATTAGACACCTTACAGCTTTGTTCTTACAAACATACAAGGTTGATCAAGTGTTAACTACAAAGAAACACCTCAATTGACTGCTTTCTAGATAGTCCTGTGACCTTAGCACACCCATTGCATCTATACCACTTGGGAAGTGTTGCAAGTACAGACTGTTTCATGAGAGGAATGTGTTCCTGCCCAATCACTTTGGAGCATGAACTACCTACTATCATAGGTCATACTGCGAGTAAGTGCTCATGACCATTTGTTGAAAGTCATTGCTGAAATATCATTTTCAGTGCCTGTTATCGATGGTGCATTTTTTTTTTTTGCACTCTCGCATGTTTCCATTTCCACTCCACAAAGAAAGAGCATGCCGAAAAAGGGTGTAGTGTGGTGTGTCTCAAATTGCAGTAGAGAAGCGATTGAAAAGTTCTCCAACATAGCAAAAAGAACGTGTTGCTTTTGTTGTCTTCACGCATGCCACTAACTTCCGTAGTGACGTTGAAAAGAAAAGTTCATTTTCTGGCATATTAATTAATGTATTGGCTGCACTAATAAAGGCCAGTACTCGATTCAGCATTTTCCAGTTTCGTGCCGATCGTTTACCAGATTCTCAGTACCTGCGCCAAGACATCTCGCCGCCACCTCACACCGCGTATCATTTCCTAGAGTCATCGCCAGCCAGCTACTACGCCACAGGTGGAGAAACCCATTTCTACGGCCGGATACTAGTTTCAACGCCTACTGAATTTTCCGCGCACTAAATTCTAGTCGCGTGCGCTGGCCTCAGCGAGTGTAGGCTGTCGTCTCCTCTCTCGAGACAAGCGGTGGGTAAAGACGGAGTCGCAGCCAGGACAACGTGGGCGCGTCCGTTGCGAGTCAGAAGCAAAGCCACGTCGCGCGTGACACCACAAGCTACGCACGATTCGCCGGGGCCGCGAGCTGCCAGGCCACCTTGAGCGCAAAAAATCCTTGGAGCGATTGCGTCATCCGCAAAACGTCATGCGCCGCGAGGCCCTCGCTTCCGCGTAGCGAGCGAGCGTGGCCGATGTCGCTTGCTCTCTCTCTGCGCACGTTGGCGTAGGCACGGCTCGGTAACGCCGAAGCTGATTGCGATCTCGCTTTCGGATTCATTAAACGCCACCGAACAAGGGAAACTGCGGCGGATCGGGCGGATGCCGCCTGCTTGCTTTTTAGGCCTGGCGCGCGTCGCTCTCGGCATCCTGTCCGCGTTGAGGACAATGAGCGTGATGGGACCCTGCAGGATGCGGGGGATGGGATGGCGATGGGAAGAGAGACCCCAGGTGCGACAAGAAAAGGGCTTTCTTCTTTCAATACCTCTTCTTTTTCTTTTTTTAATCTTTAGCTCTTTTAACGTCTTGCATTGAACACGGTTCTCGGTGTCTGTCCCCCTAAAGCAGTGCGTGAGTCGGGGTCTGCGACGACGGAGGAACGACAAGCAAGCACACAAAACGGCGACTGACAGAACAGATGGAAACCTGCACGAAGAGGGGAGAAAAGAAAAGCAAAACGAAGTCACGCCGCGTCCCACATGGCTGGTAAGCTGCGTGGCGCGTGAACTGAACCCGACCAAGAGCGCGTCACGCAAGTGGGGGGCCTACAAAGGGACGGCGACGCAGGAACAAAACACAGAAACGAATAACGCGTCTTTGTGTTGCCAGCGCAAAACTCTGTTTTGGCACGGAGCAATGACTGCTAAATCACGAAGCGGCGGTCTACGTTTTTTCGGTCAGTGTGTAGGTGAAATCCTTGGTCCCCTCCACATTCCTGCGTTGTTCCTTGTTTTGAGGTAAGGTCGCAGGCTATGATTTAGACAAACAAAAAAAAAAAAAAACCGGACAAACAGCGTGAGAAAGAAGGCGACCTAAAATAACAACTAACACATTTGGGGTCGACACAAATAACTGCCATGCATTCGCTAATGGAGGAGGTACGGGTAAATATTTTCGTGACTTTAACGTCATCTTCAGGGCGCTCAATGGGAGGTTGAGGCTGCAACGACTGGGAGAGCCCTACAAAGGCTCAATGTGAAAGTAAAATGTGCCTGCTCACAACCGCGCTGTTCAATTTCCTTTCTTTTTTTAATCGAAAGGGCAGCCGTGCAAGCAGCTGCTTCTCTGCATGACGTCGCCACTGGCAGGTTATATCGTTTGGCGTTTCTTTTTGCGGCGCCCATCAGGGAAACAATTTTGGGCGACCATAATGCATGGCCCGCACAGGAAGAGTAGAAAACAAAGAAAAGGAACGCTACACCGAAATTATGTACATTGGTCAAACGTCGCTATCTGGGGATCATTACCGCAAGTAAATATTTTCGGCAACAATAGCCTCAGCAATCTACTTCGAGTGTACGCGGTCAGTCAGCCCAATGAGGCCGCCGTAGTACTTCTCTACGTGGGTCAAACACACGAGATGTTCGAGTGCTCGAGTAGCGCGTGCGAAAAAACGACTAGCGCAATACATTTGCGAACCTACCCACATGGTGAGGCGAACTCTTGTGTTCACCATTTTCTTTTCCGATAGAAGTTGTCTCCGGGCACTAAACGAACAGCGTTCTGATGGACGCTGCAACGAACGCAAGCTCGTATTCCAAAAGCGACGCGGCGGAGGCGGGACGTTTCGGCGCCATGGAAAGCGGAGCCCGCGACGCCGAGCACCGTTGTTGCCTCGTATATCGATCTCCGCCTGGCAGTGTCAGGTGAGCTCCCAATGGCGACGACGGGATGCAGCCCGAGAGCGCGGTCGGCTATACGGTATCGCGTTGCCGCCCTGTCAACGAGGCCAGGGTGAGCGAATGCATAAGGCACTGGAAAGAGCGACGTGACACTAGTGCGCGCGTGTGCACACTCCCAACTTGCGGCCCGCTACTTATTTCCCTGTGAGCAAGGTCGAGCTTCAACTGAGGCGGAACAACCATCCTCCCCCTCCTAGTTGCGACACACTAACCTCCAAAGCTTCGCTTCCGCAAAAGCTCGTTTACGCTATCGACCGCTGTCGTAGCTCAAATTGAACGTTTCACCAAATGCCTTCAAGTACTTCGTTCGGAAACGTTGCCGGCGTTTAATCAGCGTGTTGGAGTTATCCCTTCTGCATTGCAATGAGCAGTGCGAAAACTTCTAGGAGCATGAGTGCTCAAAATCGAAAACTGCACAGGCTACCGCGATATCGTACAAAAACCATTTGATATGAATGCAGGAAGTCCGCGGACACTAGAAGACATCGCAACTAAGGAAAAAGAGTGGGTAATCAGACGAGCTCAAGGCTCTTGCCTTCCAAGTGCTTCTCCAGGTCTGAGATAAGGTCCCTGTAGTGGACGGGGTCTAGGTTCTTGGCGAGCAAGTCGAGCAGGAACCACTCGCCCACTTTGCAGCGATCCAGCACGCGTTCCAGGTAGGTGACGTTTGCCAGACGCGCCCGGGATTTGAGCACGTGAAACCTGGCCGGAGCCCAGATGAACAGCACCGAGCGGTACACAAGCACGAGACCGGAGAGCACTGCGAGGATGACGAACCAGAACCAGAGGAAGACGTAGATCTTCTCGTTGATGATGTTTATGGGCAGGATGCACATGGCGTCGTGCTTCTGCACATCGCCGGACGAACCGTACATGTGGAAAGTGCACTTCGTTAGCCTCGGGAAGACCTTGATCATGGGATCGAAGCGGACTGACCAATCCCAATCGGTGAACTCAAGGACCTTGGTGCCGTAGGTCGAGAACTCGCCGCCCAAGAAGTCGTCCATGAGGTAGATCTGGCCGATGACGTTGACGAAGTTGAGGATCTCGCAGAGGAAATAGTAGAAAGTGTACATCCTGTGGTGACCGATGTTGTTCATGAAGTACTCAACCAGAAGCTTGCGGCTGCTCTTCCGCTTGTCGTCGCACAGGATGGGACAGTTGAGGTCAAGCACGAGCGTGCTGATCTTGTTGCCCTCGCAGGCGAGCCACAAGTAGCGGGGCACGTAGAACAACACCGCTTGCAAGAACAACACGAAGCACACCCACTGATAATAGCCGTGGTACACTCGCTGCTCGCCCGGTGTGTACTTGTCCACGCCGGGGTAAGGTACTTGGACGCCAACCTTCTTGTGCCAGGCATCCTTAACGCTGAACGTCGAGTGGATCCAACAGAAGGTGTCCAACACTCGCGTGGGCACGCTGTCCTTGCTAATGCAGTCGATGGGGTCGCCGATGTACTGCCGACTCGTGACCAGGATGCTAAAGGCGATGAGGAGCGCGCACGTCACCTTGTAGTGCAACCTAAACACATGGTTGTCGGTGACGATCGTCTCGATCTTGATGAGACTCTTGAGTCCTCCGAATATTTTATCCATGGCGGAGACGGCTTCGTTTTCGGCAGCGACCAGTTAAAAAAATACACGGTTGTTTCGTTCGTTGCTAAAGCGGCGCGGCGACGCACACAAAGTACGCTCGCCGCCGGCAGCCAGACAAAAAGGCGGTACGACGCTCTCTCTTTCGCGCACTACGCAGACCGCTGTACGCCGCAGCGACGCAGCTGTCAAAAGAGAACGGCCTGCCGGCGAGCAGCGAAGTTGGAACGTCGGCGGCGCGCAGCGTACCCTGCGCGCAACCAACCGTAACGCTCTCAGACAGACCACGTGACTTGCGACGACCAATCGAGTTGGGGCGAGAAGCGCGCCTCGTTTTGAACTATTGTGCGTCCCAAGCGCGTTGCCCGCTTCCTCCTCTCTCGTGAGAACATACGGAAAGGCTGTTGTCGGGAGGAGGATAGCTCGAGAGACGGACGGAACCTTTCTTGTCAGCGGAGTTCCCCCGACCCTCACCAGGAGGGCAAATGCGGGAGGCTCTTGGGGGTTGGGGGGGAGTTTGCTCGGAGGATGCCACGATAATCTGGTGCACTCTCTCTCTCCTCTTCCGAGGAAATGGCGTCGCCTCCGACTCTGCTGCTGAGCCATGCCACCATAGCTTGGCGGCGGGGAGGGCGGGCGAAGCGGAGGGGTCGTCCACCAACTTGCCAGCGGTTTCCCCGCGCTTGGGGCCTTGCTTGCCGATGGCTCGTTGCTGCCCGCTCGTTGTGTGGCCGCCGGTACCAAAAAGCGCGGGTCGATTTCGTCACTTGGAAACGGTTGGGCAAAACGCGGCCAGAGACTCGGTTGCACGTGTGACGACGGCGTGCGTTGGCTTGTCGGTGCGGCAACTTGTCGTCATCGTCGCATCGTCTCGGCGCCGTTCGTTAAAAGAATGCGTCGCGTCTCCGAGTCAAGCGATGCGTAGCCAAGGTCGAACCGAAGGAAAGCAGTCGCCGGGTCGCAGAAATTCCGGGCGGCTGTCACTGCGCTGCCTATTAAAGGCGGGACCGCTCTGGGCGTTGTTTGTTTTGGTGTTGCTGCCGCTGTCACGCTGCCCTATTTTGTCAGAATCTTTGATAAGCCCAACTCTGATAAGGCATGTGTGGGTGGCTTAGTGAGAACGTTGGTAACTGGCAACACAAGAAATTCGGACGCGCATCTTCGTTTTGCGTAAATTGATGTGTCAGAACAGTAAATGAAGAAACTACGCCTGTCAGCGCACTAGTTTTTCTTTCATGTTGCGGAACATCCTTTCTGCCACAGGCGTCACTGACGTAATACGTGAACATTTTGGATGAAGGCAACTGGTCAATCAACCCACACATGGCTACCCGAAGACACCAAAGCTGCCGGATTAGAGACCCCTGCTATGTAATGAAGGAGAAGAGAGGAAACCGAGGGATATTTAATTGAATTAAATAAATGATAAATAAACGGAAATGAAACTTTCTTTCATGTTTCTTCCTTGCTTCCAAGCAGTCGAAGAAGTTTGCCGAAAAGCGCTTTGATACCTGTTGCAATGGGGCTCATGATTTCACCATCTGTTCGTTCGCATGTGAACCGATACGTGGTTCAGTATGTAGGCGCGTAGTAACGGTGAGGAATGTTGGGCACGACGTATCGAAAACTTATTTCGAGTTTTTTCGAAAACAAAAGCTCTAATCTCGATTCTGTAATAAGTGCACTGAAGCGTTTCTTTCTTCTTTCTTTCTTTTGCCTATGCATGAAGAATGTTTAGTCTCATCAGTGAGACAAAGCTATTAGAAAAGCAACAGCGGTTTGAACCAGCGTAACCAAGAGGCTCTTTGTTGAACGCAGCTAGCGTATTAACTCCACGACTCGAATGAGTATCGTTAACGAGCATGCGCGTGTTTACAGTACAGCTTGTGCGCTTCACTACTTTGAATTATTCACATGTTCATTTGCTAGAAGCAGTCTCTTGAGATAATTATCCTCCGCGTTTTTCTTTTTTTCGCCTTTTCTTTTAGCCAGAAGTTTCTGGAGCACACAATATAACAAAAGAAAATATTGCAGTAGTACACGCATTCTCCATCGAATCGGTACGCGTGGTGGATACTTTCCCGTGCGGTCGCCACATCGCTTCACCACATCGACCGCAAGTTCTCCGCGAGCACCAGCCGCAGCTAAGCACGCTAACTATCCATGCTAAGCCAATTACGCAATGGGTCGTTCTCAAAATGACGGCTGCTTGGACTCCATCCTCATAAGTTGGCTACAAGAGCACCGCTTCGATTCGCATGCAGCTCCTTACTAAGTTTAGCTTTTGCAAACAGGCAGCAGTGACGATTGTCTCTGCAAAGTGTTACAATAGAGAGTTTTAGAATAGGGGCCCCAAACGTTTTGGGGCCTCAAAGAATTAGCGTCGAAGCCACTGCGCATGCGCGAGACGCAAACTGCGTTTGGGTTTTGCGTTGGGAACGCTATTTCACCGATTTAGCGGGAGCTCAAATAGCGTTCCCAAAAGCTTTGCGTCAACAAACATGGCGGCACCCATCGAAGCGACGGCTCTAACCTAGCACCAAACTGGGTTCGATTCGCGATAATGCGTGAAGTTCGCAAGCTAGGAGAAGTGACTGCAGTTATCGCTTTCTCTCAACTAGCGTGTGTTATGAAGATTGATTCATTAGACGCCGCTGATTCCGAATTCGAGTGTGGATTTTATGGCTCGTAGGCCTAACACGGCTAAGCTTGGCTGGTGAAGGCACGTAAAGTTGATTTTGTTGCTCCAAACTAAGCACAACCAATTGTTTGCTGCTTAAAGAATAACCTCTAAATTGTAATTAAACGCGAATACACGCAAGTCAAAATTACTATTCATATCTTAAGATGGTATATTTTATTTTATTATTTTTAATCGTTTTTCTTAGACGCCGTAGTGGCGCTGTCAGCGCAAGACGCTATCTGCAAACGCAAAGCCCTATTCTAAAACCCTTCATTCCTGCGTGCCCCAACGCTAACAGCCGCAAAGCTCTTTGGGGCCCCAAAATATTGGGGCCCCAAAACTCTCTAATGACGTACGACGCGCAAGCAGCTGAAAACTCAAACGACCCACGCGCCCTTCTCGGAGACGCCACTCTTCTGGGCAGCAGAGACGACGTCACAGGCAGTCGCCTCTGCGTCACACGCACCGCTCGCAGTGCGCGAATAGCCAAGAGCAAATTAGTTTCGGTTTTGCTTCCTCGTCACTCTTGTGAAGCAGTGAACGACGCGGACCTCGGGAAGGAATTGACAGAATTGTCAGCCTAGGATAGGAATAACTTTAATAAAGTGCCGGCAAACGACGATTTAACGAGTCGTGACGCTGGCCAAGCGTCGACCCGGGGTTATACTCTGCACTAGCCCAGTTGGGCCCGTTTGTAGTGGGTCATGAGGCTTGTGCTTTTCGAGCGCACCCCGGGCCTGCTGGACGGCCCATAGTTGTGAGTCCTTGTCTGCAGACTGCAGTGCACTTTGAAGTTCTGGCGGGTAAGTCCTGGAGGTAGCTGCCGTCGGAAACCTGGCACAGTCCCACATGATGTGCCATTGGTCCGCCGGACCCGCTGCACAAACACTGCACAGCCCACTCGGATAGAGCTCTGGGTGAAGCACGTGCAGCATTGCGGGGGCAAGGAGTGACGCGGTCTGTATTTGTCTTAGGATTACGCCCTCCTCCCGACTGAGTGCCGGGTGGGGAGGCGGCATTGTCCGTCGAGCTAAGCGGTAACACTTGGTTACTTCGACATAACTAGTTTCGAACCACCACACGGAACGGTCACTCTCGGGGGTGCGGAAGGTAAGCGCTCGCGCCGCCGAATGGGCCGTCTCGTTGTGGTTCGGTGAGGATGCACACTCGCCGGCGTGCGCCGGGAACCACTTGATACGGACGGTGCTGCCGCGGTCTTGAAGTTGGAGCTTGCCGATGATGGCGGCCGCCGGCGCGCATATTCGCCCCTTGGCAAAGTTGCGCACGGCATTCCTCGAGTCGCTGAGCACGGTGCCACACTCGGCCTCGGTGATCGCCAGAGCGATGGCAACCTCCTCGGCGTCTGTGGCGTTCGTGCACCACACGCTCGCTGCCGTTGTCTTGGTGCCGGTATCTGCCGCAACGACCACTGCCGCGAAGCCTTCCCGCTTGTATTCCGCGGCGTCCACGTACCGGGCGTGCGGGTCTTGGGCGTGTTGCTCGGCGAGGGCCTTGGCCCGCGTCTGCCGCCGTTCTTGGTTGTATTCTGGGTGCATGTTCTTCGGGATGGGGTCCACGTAAATGTGGGCCCGCGCCTCATCTGTGATCTCGCACGGTTGCCGGCTGGGAGCTTGGGGTTTGTAACCCAGGGACGTCAGTATACTGAGGCCCGTCTTGGTGGTAGAGAGGCGCTCGAATCGCGCGGTGAGCTGCGCCTCGGCTATTTCTTTTAGGGTGTTATGGACGCCGAGCTGCAAGAGCCGAGCCGTACTCGTGGTCTCCATTAAACCCAGCGCTGTCTTGTAAGCCCGTCTGATCAGCGTGTTGATCTTGGTCCTGTCAGTGACGTGCCAGTTAAAGTAGGGCGCAACGTAGGCGATGTGACTGATCACGAACGACTGGACAAGGCGCACGAGACTGTCTTCACGCATGCCCGCCCGTCGTGTAGAGACTCGATGTATGAGCCGGATCGATGGCGTCCATTGCCTTGGTGGTAAGCTTGTTGATGGTCTCGTCGTTGCGGCCGCTCTTGTTGAGCAGCAGGCCCAGGACCCCTGATCTTGGGAACTTCGGGGATGCGTTGCCCCGATGCAGTCACAATTTTGATGTGATCACACGCCCGAAGCCTATATGCCAATTGTCAGCCTATATGCCAATTGTCAGCCTATATGCCAATTCAGCAACGTGTACGTGCATATCCCATGCAATCGCATGAGACAGGTCGCAATAGTTTCTATCGTAACAAGAAGTGACATTGTGTAGCTTTCGTCAGATGGGACGTGTCAGACAAAAAGTGCTGGCAGGAGATGTAGAAACGACGTCGGCATGCGTAGAGGTTGTGACGGCTCTCTGGTTTCATTATATACGCTATCCTCGTAGTTTTTACCTCATAATGAGCTAATTAGCTAAGCTGAGCGCGACGCGTAACGCTGCACGACAGGTTATTGGGCACTGACCGACTCCACTGCGACCTGTTTTCTTCAAAACCCTCGCAGCACTGTCGTCAAGCCTTTATCTGCCTCTTCTCCTCTTCGTCGCGTCCTGGCAAATTTACGACTGATGGCTTCAACAGCGTTTCTTTGTCCTCGAACTTCTCCTTGCAGCGCAGCTAAGCTGGGAAACGCAGCCGCCCCCAGCTCTAGACACATACGAAACTGGTGAAGACATGAAACCTTTCACCGCCGCCATATTCCCGACGTGTATAGAATGTCGCAAGTCAGAAAGCAGAAGGTCATTCCACTGCTCAGGAGAAGGCTACAGGTTCGCTTCTGGGCCGCGGCGGATACCATACGAAGATGGCTGAGTGAAAAGGAACGGAAGATAAAAAGAAAAGAAACCGAAGAAACTCCGCTGGCTAAGATTTCTGAACATCTGGCAGGATCTCTCGCTCATCGCCTCGGAAACTTATGTAACCTGTTGAAAACTTGCGTAGTGTCATTGCGCAAGTTAGCAGGTTACGCAAGAGAACCTAGAGATAAATGAAGTGGCAATTAACACCGATTTCCAACTCGAACGTGCCTATATAGTTTGAATAGATGAGCCAACCCATTACGTTTGCTCAGTTCATTGACGTCATGCTTGAGTAGAGCAAGTACTTTAAGTATCGGCGTCTATCGGGAACTATATTTCGGAGTGCGGAGGCAAAAGAGTAGAAGCACTTCGGTTGTGTGGGCGGAGCTTGCAGCGTATTCTCAGGTTATCACCGAGTCAGTCGTGCGGCGAACCACACAGCATTAGAACTGCAGAAAGATGAGCGAGTTCGTAAGGGTTCATAGTTTGAATGGTTAGGCGTAGAACACACAAACCATAAGAGGAACAAAAATGGTAAGACGGAGTCCGGTGTAGGATGTCTTCAATGCACAGCCTTCAAGCTATGAATCGCATAGTGTCCACACTGCCATGAATAGCGTTCGCGACGCCTTTTTCGATTATCAGGTCCAAAGTTGTTTTCTTGAAGCTCAACATTCATGTTGAGCTTCCATTCCAAGTTCGCCCCTCTCTCGAAACGGTGAACTGCAGGTTCCGGGACACCCCACATTTCTCAGTGTACAGGGTGTCCCAACTATGATGCTCCAAGATCTGAAACTATGCAAATGCCACGTAGCTGGACAGAACCAAGGTAATGTTGTTTGCCGTCGCTTGGAGGTACTCAGCTCTCTCTTTTTTTTTTTTGCATTCCGCCTAATTACATAATTAGTATGAATTAATCAACTTCTCCAATATTTCATTAAATGAAAAGTAGCAATGAGAAAATTGTACAGCAACATGAAAAACTCCCGCTACAGCTTACTGTTGCTCAATACGGGCTACATAAAAGTGTTTTTCCGAGCGTGAAAGTAGCCCGCGATACACGCAAAATTGCCGCGCGACTGGCCGCTCGAGGGACTTCGCGTGTATTCGCGGGCTTCTTTCACAATCGGAAAAACATTTTTATGTAGCACGTATTGAGCAACAGAAAACTGTATCGGGAGTTTTTCATGTCACTCTACAATTTTCTCATTGACACTTTTCATCTAACTGTAATATTTGAGAAGTTGATTAAGTAAGACTAATTATGTAATTAGGCGGAATGCAAGAAATAATCTGAGTAGCTCCAAGCGACGGCAAACAACATTACCTTGGCTATGTCCAGCTACGTGGCATTTGCATATATTTAAATCTTTGTGCATGATTGTTGGGACGTATAGAAGACCAACGAAGCACTTTGCACCGAACAAAAGAGGTCACGACAACAGACAGAAATTCCGTCCAGCTGTTCGTTGTGCTGCAACCCGACCAGTGCAGATACATTTACAAAGAAAGAAAGCATTTACAAAGGATGGAGGCAGGCGTACTTCGGTATGCGGGCTTTTCTCACTTGAATATGTTGACAGCATCACGCGGTGCCAGCTGCAGGTTTTCCATTCGCTGTACATAAGACAGCAGGACATTGGGTATCGCATTTTGCGCATACGTCCGTGTCGGCAGTTATAAACTGAGAGAGATAGACAGAAATGGCGGGAAACATATACCTCTCCGGTTTAGAGCTCGGTTCGCGGGCAGCGTAGCCGTGCAAAGTGGTTACGCCACTGGTTACGCCAGGTTACGTCACCACAGTTCTCTCCCTTTCTCTTTGTCTATATTTCTCCATTAGTTTATTTCAGGGCACGGGGCCAGCTGATTGCTCCGGATACGCGTACCTACATTCCTTTGGTGCCTAGCGCGGAATTGCCTGTTCGCTTCTGTCCGGCCGTTCAATTTCGTTTTGTTCAGCTTCAGCGGGTGAGCGTTTTCCTGGCGACGACTGTTCGACGCGTGGAACGAGGAACATCGGCAAGCATGCGTCATGACGTCACCACTTCGGCTGCGGCAGAACCGCCAGCCTTGCGCAGGGTATACCTGGAAAGCAAGGTGACTAACACGCTGGCGCAACCCGCTCGGAAAGCTTGTGATGGAGCGACAGTGTGTGCGCAGCTTTGAACGCAATACATGTATTACATGTAGGGCCACTTGCATGTGTCCAAGCATGTGCATCCAGAGAGACAGGCAAGAGAGAGAAGACAAAAAAGAAAGAAATCTCGCTCAGATTTGTCCACTGTCGGTAGCCATGCATTAAGAAGAGCGTCAGTTGAGAACGACACCATTGAGGCTGGAAAGTATTTCCGAATGCTATACTTAGCAGGCGATTGAGTGTCTTGACTGCACTAAAGTGTGCACTAAAGATGCACTAAAGTGTGCAGATGTTTGGGGGAAGAACAGCTATCCGTAAGCGTCCGTATTCTACGTTTCGTGTTCAGGACACGTGTGCTTTAGAGAGAGGGAATACCGCATGATTAGCTTGCTTGGGAAAACTTTGGAAAACTTTCGCTCCTTACGTTGCCGCCCTTCTCTGCGTGAGTCACGTGACCAGACTCGCTTCCAGAGTCCCTTTAGCATACATGCCTGACAGGGACACACTTGCTACACCTTTCACTGGTACTTCTTTAAAGCCGTTCCTAGCAGCTGAGGAAATGCATAGTCATGGCAGAAAGGATTCATATAGGTTATATTGTGCTAACAAGCCAACTCTCATAGCGATATTATGTAGGTAGTTAGGGTTAATTGGGGTCTAACTGGAAAAGCTGTAACCAGTACACCTCCGGCTACTCCATCTCAAGTCAGTGCACACACGAAAAATAAACACACAATCTAGCTTTAAGCTAAAGAAATATTATAATAGACAATTTAGCACGAGCAAACACTCACGAAAAGAAGTGTGAAAAAAAAAGACAACACATAAATAACGAGAGGACAGTAACTCTATGAAATAGTCCTTATAGCATTTCGAATCTGTGGGCAATTATTTGTATTGTAGCCGGTTCCGTCACGATCAGCCTATTTATGTTCGTTGCTAGACGAAGGACTGTCCCGTGTGATCTCCACTTACCCCTGTATACTGTCAGCTGACTGGATCCGATACGTGCAAGTTTTTTAATCTCATCATACAACGTAAATTGTCTGCCCTTCCTCGAGTGTGTTTACGCACATGGGACTCATTCTGTTGCTGTGATATACGACCGGTTCTATGTTCTATAGGCCTCTGCATGATGTGCCCAACTCTATTTTTCTTTTGATTTCAACTAGGATGTCGGTTACAGCCATAGGCTCTTGTACGCATATCGCCGTCTTTCTGCCTACATACCTCTTAGCGCTGCCCCTGTGATTTGGGTCGCTTTAGTCGAGCAATATCGTATAAAGTAGGACCCTTCTTACACAGCGTATGTTGTTGCGAGTGCAGGGAACATTTACCTCGGCAGCGAAGGTGAGCTGAAGAGCGGCAAGAGATGTTGGCCTGGAGTCATACTATTTCTCTCTCCTTCCGGAACGACAACCAATCGTCGTATTTTTTATGCATAGATGCAAAACAATATACAGGTCGCGTAATGTCGGTTTTGTGTAGGCATCTTCGACGACCAGTCGAAGACGCTTGCAGTATCACAGCTGTGGCCTAAACTTCGTGACCAGCCGTGGTAGAACGGCGGTTGTGGTCACCTGTTACTATAAGCACGTGGTCGAGTGTTCAATCCCCAACAACGTCGGCCTCACGCTCGCCGCATTCGCTAAAATTAATCGTTGGCACTAAAGTGCGGCGTTTGTTATGGGTCTCTGTGCAGCTTTGGGACATCAGGATCAATCGGTCAAAAATCAATCAATCGAACAAATAAATAAGTAAACCGAACAATTAACCAGCCTTACCTCGTGGTATCGCATTGCTTCTTTTGAAAACCTTCTACGAACTTTCAAATGGCCGCGATAACGAAACTATGTGTCATCTCGTGCACGCAGCCGAACCAAACAGCGAAGTTCAAGGAAACAAGGACTTTCTTAACCACGGACAAATTTCTATGTCTTTGCGGTGGCGGCACAGCGCAAAATTGTGCCAACATTTATCACTCCGTACGTAAACTTGATCTTCCTTGGCGGCGCCCTCCGATTGAATTCTTGTTGTTGAGCGAAGCCGCGCAAAATAACAGCACCTGAGAAAAGGACCGACAGCGGCTCTGTTATATTGCGCTGTTTCTGCTTAAGTCAGGAACCAACCATCACAAACGTGTACGCTTTTGTTGTTGTTTTATCTTCGTCTTCGGCGTATTGCAGCTGCTTGTGGGTTGGACTCCCGGCTGCGACGGACGCATCCCGCTTTGAACGAAACGATAAAAGCTTCCGTTTACTTGAGGTTTCAGCGTATACTGATAAACGAACACCGCAGTGCGGAATTAATCCGTTTTTCCACAAAGTCGGCGTGCAGGCTTGGGTCGGCAAACTCGATCAATAAGTCGGTCACGCTTTTATCTTCTTGTTAGCCTTTGTGCGTGTTATTACTTCGTCAATGCTAAATTAAAATGTCAAACGGATGTCGCGAGGTCTGGAGCGCGGAAAGCAGCGCGTAGCAACAGGATGAGTCAACTGTATGACAGCATGTCATGTGTATACAGCGACGTGCACCTCTTCGTTCGCGTTCGTGAAAATGAGAAAAAGAGCCACGATTTATGAAGGAACATGCGCTAGTTGTGTGGTTTCTAGAGTTCTAGACCGACTCACATTGCTCTCACACGTGACCTCCGGGCACTCCAGATGTAGTTATATATACAGGTTGCACACCAGAACTTTACGCAACATGGCAACCCAAACGAAAAAAAAAAGGGGGGGGGGGAGGGGGGCGTAGCGCGCGCAGCTGCGAAAGCGGAATGAGTGTACAATGCACGACTAACAGCGTTCTACGTGCAGACGAATGTGTGTATGACATGCAATTAAAGTTCTTTGTCGCGGTTCGCGCAACTGAGTTGTGTTTCGGAAGAGAAGGCGCGCAATACCGGTAAGCCTACATGTGACGATTTCAAAGGGCTTCCGATACAGCGCTTCGCGGTACCGTCGTCGTCGTCGTCATCGTCTTCCCGATGACGTCATTGCCTCCGTACACAGCCGCCGGCCGTTGCACCGCCGATCCAAGAAGCGTTCTGTCAAACCGCTCCGTTGTGTCGAAGCGTTCTTGGGCGCAGCTCGAGATAAATTTCACGTCAGCGTCACGCGAGAGTTAACCGTAGGCTGTTGTTTAGGTAACGTTTGTTGGAGTACACTATATATGGGAAAGGATTGGTCAAAATACTCTTCATGTATATTCCTCGCAATATAGCGAATATATATATATATATTACGATACACGGAGAGCAAGAAGTAGTGAATAAACAGAGTAAGCGAGTACAGACTGAGGTATACTGATAACGAGAGCAGTAAATGAAAAATACTGCAGAAATATGGGGCATATATGAAGCAGCTAATGCAGTGCAAAGGCTTTATAACAAATTGAATATAATGTAGCTGAAATGTGATGGCTAGTGTCGACACTATAATGTTGTAAGGAGACAGAGCATAATTATGCCTCACCATATATCGAGAAGGAACATCGAAAGCTGTGGTCGGTGCTGCAATACAGGTGATTGCAGCTCAGAGTTATAGAAGGAATGTGCCGACTTTATTGATAAGAGGAGCTGTTATAACAGCCGGGCCATGGTATCAGTTCCGTGAGTGCTTCTCTTTTTTTAAGGCGGGCGCTTAGTATCGTTACAGGTCGTCCGGAAACCATGCAAATATACCGGTGATGTCTTTCACTCCTGGATTTGGAGAGTATGTCTTGCTGTGCAGTAGATTGGACTGACAGTTTGTGCCAGCACTGACGGCTCGGGCAACGATCCGTTTGTAAATAAAGTTAATACAGAGTTTTAGAATAGGGGCCCCAAACGTGTGGGGGCCCCAAAGAAATAGCGTCGAAGCCAGTGCGCATGCGCCAGACGCAAACTGCGTTTGGGTTTTGCGTTGGGCACACTATTTCACCGATTTAGCGGGAGCCCCAAAAGTTGCCCCAAAAGATTTGCGTAAACAAACATGGCGGCACCCATCGAAGCGACGGCTCTAACCTAGCACCAAGCTGGGTTCGATTCGTGGTAACGCGTGAAGTTCGCAAGCTAAGAGAAGTGACCGCAGTTATCTCTTTCTCTCAACTAGCGCGTGCTATGAAGATTGATTCATCAGACGCCACTAATTCCGGATTCGATTATCGATTTTATGGCTCGCAGGCCTAACACGGCTTAGCTTGACTGGTGAAGGCACGTAAAGTTGGTTTCTCAAAACTAAGCGCAACTGATCGTTTGCTGCTTACAGAATAACCTCTAAATTGTAATTAAACGCGAACACACAAAAGTCAAAATTACTATTCTTATCATAAGATGGTGTATTTTATTTAATAATTTTGAATAGCTTTTCTTTGACGCCGTAGTGGCGCTGTCAGCGCAAGACGCTATCCAGCCCTATTCTAAACTATTCGCTCCTGCGTGCCCCTACGCTAACACTCGCAAAGCTCTTTGGGGCCCCAAACTATTGGGGCACCTATTCTAAAACTGTCTAGTCTTTTCTCTCTCTCTCTCTCCCTCTCTCTCTCTCTCTCTCTCTCTCTCTCTATATATATATATATATATATATATATATATATATATATATATATATATATATATATATATATATTTATATATGTCTATCTCTCTCTCTCTCTCTTTCTCTCTATCTCACTCTCTCTCTCTATGTCTCTCTCTCTCTCTAAAAGCTTCGAGGCGAACTTCGGCTTCAAGTGTACGTGCAACTCGCAGGCTGATCAGATGCGTTCATTGCCACTCATTTAGACGCAGACAAAAATGCGTTCGTGCGTGCCTGCGCGCAATTCCATAGTGACGAATCAGATCGTGAAGCTAAGATACGGTTCATATACATGTATCGACATTGTTTGGCCACGTTTGTTCGTCGGTATTCCTAAATTTGAACAATGTTTCCGGAAACAATCTATCGGCCTAGGTTTGGGCCCTTACGACATATTCTCAATAAATCGAAGATATTGCCCTGAACAGCTAAGTACGCGAAGAGTCGCAGCCCGAATGTAGCCGCTTATGCGGGTTCTCGACAGTGTCGTGGGTAACGCAGCTCGAGTGACAGCGTCTGTTGCCTCGATGCGCGGAGCCATTTCTTCGCCTCCCGTCTCCTCGAGCCTAAATTGTAGAGTTCAAGTTACATGATTCAGAGCGTGGCAGAATATTTATTATCTAAACTCCAAATCTGCTATAAATTGCGCAATCTGACAGGTGCTGTTCGGGAAGAGGAGGGGAAGGGGGAGGGGTGGGGCCCAGACGCGTGTATAAGTAACCAAGCTTGTCTGGTATTCAGTTCACGTTTAAGAGACGTACGCACGCACGTACACTAACGAATAACAACAAAAGTGAATGATAAGCTGACCTCCGAGTTATCCCGGCAACTTGCTGCTGCAGCTTCAGGATTTCCCCTGAACCTCTCTCCCCCTCACATTTAACCACCCTTCCTTCCTCTTGGAAGTTAATTATCAGCTCGTAGAACCGGACGAATAATCGACCTGGCGGGCGCCTCTTCGGACGAGACCCCTGTACATTTAAAGGGGCCTGTAAACAGGTTTCGCTTGCAAACAAACAAAATGGCTGCAGGCCGGTTTTTGTTACTTCCTTTGAAACGCCATTCTTATCAGCGTCTCCGGCTAGTTGTTACGCGGCGAATGCCCAGCATGATGTCGGGCCGGAGGATGACCCCAAAACCAGCTCAAATCTTTCTAGGTATCCGCGTGGGCCCGGTGAATATACAGACGGGAGTGGCCCGTAGTCTTTATACGCAGGAAGCTTTACCCAGCAGTTGGTTGTTATGTACATCTAAGTGCGGTATATCTGCGCTATAGAAAAAAATGGGACTTTAAATGTTATTTTCTATTCCCTCTCGGTAGCCCACGCGCGTGGCCCTGATCGGAGCTGCCGGCGTGCGTCCATCAGTGACCAGTGGCCGGTTCACGCTGGTATTTCTGAAGAAATACGGTACACTTTCTGCTGCCATAAGCTTCTACACCGCGCAAAATTTTTTACTACCCGTCACCTCTTTCCCACTGTCGTAGGGTCGTTACCAGCACACTACTCCTCCAAGCCCTCAGTTACGAAAGGACACGGCTTGCGTGCACAGGTATAAGGCATTAGCGATCGCGCAGACCCTCTGTATATAGAACGCCGACACATTAAAAATACTCGACAGTGCACTGGCCCCTTACCGCAACTGGGTTATCGCCGACAGTCGAACTAATTTTGTTTAGAGTTAGCTGGCGTTTACAGGAACTTGTCTACTCTAAAGTCTGTGGGGCGCCCGTGCCCCTGTACGAGACTTCCTCTCGGCAGGACGTCTCAGGTGCTGGAATATAGTAAGACGTCGGGAACGTTATCGATCTCGTGGTCACAGCGAAATATAAGAGAGTAAGCTACACATAACGTATACCTGCTCACTGGCCTCTTCTATCTCGTTCATTCGTTTTCTTTCTTTTCGCTCTCCTTTGTTCGTTTTACTTATCCCGATTTCCCTGACATTGTCGGGCCGGCATGTTTTCGTTGTAGCTTTATAGCTGAAAGTAAGCAAAGGGAGTAGATCGCAGCCTGAAACTGCGATGTACCGGTAGAGTGGCCTAAAATACTGCTAGGGGCTCCAAATAGCAGCGGATATCAGTGGACGACGTCGACAGACAAGACCATAGGCTATAGACTCAGTGTGCCATCAGCCTCTGACTGCACTCGAGCGACAGCACTCCGAGCTAATTCACTTCATAAAAAGGAAACGCAGACATGTCTTTATTTTCATTTTTTGCTTCACAATTCCCTTTCTTGCATGCAGTCGTTAAAGATTCACTTTGTTGAAGCGGCTGAATATTAAAGGACAGGGGAGAAAGAGAAGTGAAAATTGAATGTGACCGGGTGCAACGGGTGCAGTATATGCTGCACGCTTATGAAACCCGACCGCTGGATGCAGTCTGATGGTCGCTTTAGCAACTGAGCCGTGGGAAAATATAAACACTGTAAAACTTGCGACCTAGCGGAATCAGGACACGTATTCAGAAACACACACACACACACAACGCAGTTTATTACGCTAGGGTTGTTCGTCAGAGCAAATTCTAGCCAATCCTGATGCTGGATGTATTACATCGAAGGCGGCCGGGTAAGAGCACTTAGGAAAGAAAACCTTTGTGAAATCGGCTCCTAATTTTACAAAAAAAAATAATTTCAATTCCTAGAGACATATTTACAGAGCCCGTAATGCATTGATAAACCTCGATGCAGCGACGCAGCCGGAACTTCGTTAAGTCACCCGATTTAACGAAGTTTGGAGGGGCCGGGATATGAATGATGGTAAAATATGGGAAAAAAACATTGGCATGCCGGCTTTCAGTTCAGGTGACAGAGGA
This sequence comes from Dermacentor andersoni, assembly GCF_023375885.2. NCBI lineage: Eukaryota > Metazoa > Arthropoda > Arachnida > Ixodida > Ixodidae > Dermacentor > Dermacentor andersoni. The sequence continues at coordinate 79,347,026 of NC_092819.1, forward strand.
CACTGCAGCATGTTAAAATGGTTTGCCGCTCCCGAAGAGAGAGAGAGAGAAAATAATGCAGAGAAAGGCAGGGAGGTTAACCAGAGGTAGTTCCGGTTGGCTACCCTGCGCAGGGGGAAGGGTTAAGGGGGATAAAAAGAGAAACAGAGTGGAAGGGGGAGATAGAATGAAAGGGAGACAAGCGCGAACAAAGCGCGTACACTACAGAGCGGTATAGGGGCGGCATTCTTAGAGTCTATCGTGAAGCCCCGTAGACCGCAAGAACTTTAATAGCGCGAGTAAGGCCTTCAACGCGGATGTTCTTTCGGAGCATTGGCCTAAAGCTTTTAGTTCTGAAAGTGGACGATTGTCCAACTGGTCCAGTACTCTGCACATCACTTGTCTCTGAGCACTGTATCGCGGGCAGACACAGATAATGTGTGCGAGCGTCTCGTCGATGTTACATGTGTCGCAAGTGGGGCTGTTGGCCATTCCTATGAGGAAAGCATATGAGTTTATAAAGGCAACGCCTAGCCACAGACGGTGGAACATGGTCTGTTCACGTCGTGGTAATCCAGGGGGGAGGTGCATCCGTATGTCCGGAGACAACGAACGCAACCGACACATGGTGAAAACATTCGAGTCCCACAGGGGCAAAGTACAATCACGGGACATCAATCGCAGCTCAGCCGCAGCGTCTGTTCGCGAAAGCGGAATGAAGACTCGTTGACCACTTTCATGTGCAGATCGTGAATATAAGAAGCGCTCAACTGGATCGCTGTCTATAGGGTAAATCTGTACGCAGAAAAAAATGACTGCGTATTTACTAGCTACTAAATAATTATGAACTTATATTCACATGAGCGTCCCAAGCTAGTGCTTTAGATTTTACGAGGGTTTCAAATTCTCGACACGTTTCTCGGGTGCCGTCGAGTTTGTTAACTCGAGATTTAACTGCATTAATGTTTTTTTTTCTCTCTCTCATTTCTGAACCACGTGAGTTTCAGACGCAATTCTTCAGTGACGGACGACGGCGATTCACGCGCGTGATTTCGGCGACGTAATTACCGCTAAAAATGTTAGGCACACGGTCGAACGTGACGTATAGGCATGCAAGAATTTAGTCTCCAGTAAAATAGAGATATAGACGAAGAAATGACATGTTCGCGGTAGGGTGAATAAGCGCACGATTGGGAAGGCACATACCGAGTTTTACTCGCTTCTGTACCTGCAGCCATAGTGTTTCCTATACAAAAACTATAGTAGAGGTAATCTGCATGGCTTTGCGATTGCTCATCTACCATTGGAATGAGGGGTAGTCCACACATTCTTTTTTTTTTCATCTTCGCGCTTAATTGTAGATTCAGGCGTTCTTGTGAATTTATCTATTACGCTTTGTCTTTACAAATTTTTTAAGAAATCATATCTTTCGAAACACGCGAAGGCATTACATATCCACATACATGCATCACTATTGCGAACTATGCTGCCTTTTACAACGCAATGATTTCCTTCGAAATCTATCAGTTTGCTTGCCAGTTGGGCACCCATTTGAGACAGTTGCATTTTCGCGGTTGATCGCTCTACGCTTCTCATAAGCGGCACTGTCACACCACGTTATAGCCTCTTATCTCCCTCTCAAGATGCGCACGCTTCGAACCCAAGAGCGTGACTGTTTGAACAACTTGAGAGAAGTGCCGTTGTTCAGGGTGATAACGATCGACCGGTTTTCGTTTTCGGCAGCTTCTGCCGCATCTGGCCCCACTTAGTTCCGCAGAAGCGCTTATAACGACACTCGCGCTGAAGTGCGGGCCAGTTAGTGCGCAGTTAGCCACTTCTTTCGGAGCTTGCCTCGTCTCATCTCCGGCCTTTGAAAGTCGATCTCTCCTCGTGCGGACGGCAAATAAAGGGGTGAGGGAAGGGGGGCAGGCAGCAATACAAATGAAAAATACACGCATAGCCTCCGACGTCGTAGAGCGACAAGGCTGGGTCGTTGCACGCGTTCAGCTTTCTCCACGGTGTCTCTAAGCGCGCCAGCTTCGAAGGATGGAAAAGCGGGCTGCGGAAACGCCACATCTGGTAAATAAGATAGGACACCCTCGCCGAACCCACGGCCGGAAAGGGGGACGACGCGCGAGCTCGTGCTGCTGCTGCTGCTGTAGCTGCTGTCGACAGAAGCGGAGCTCCACACGGGCCGCCAACCCTGCAGCGGCCAACTTTTCGTGCGTTTCGCCGTTGCTGCCCATCTCCTTGCGCTGTTTACCACGCGCCGTGATGGAGCCCAAAACTGCAACCGTTGCAGAAGGGACAGCAAGAATGGGGGCTAGTCGAATTGCATTCGCGGATGCATTCGGTGTATACCGCGACGCACAACACGAGCCCCGAGGAGTAGAGAACTGACAGGACATACGCTTTTCCGAGACTGCAAGAATGATGATGATGATGATGATGATGATGATGATGATGATGATGATGACGACGACGACGACGACGACGACGACGACGACGTTTATTGGCATTCCCTTTGAAACGGTGCGGAGACAAGTAGTCACCTAACCTACTTGATTTGATCAGGTCATCCGCCGTCATCTAGCCGTTTGCCTATGGGATCTCGACCTTAGCTTTCGTATTTAGAACTTCCCTATCACTGCATTGTATTCCGTTACCTACGCTTGCAATGACTCCGGTTCTGGAAATCTTTTCCCTGTTTTGTTTTTGTCCGCCAATGCTCTAAACGTCTCTTACTTAGCTCGACTGCTGACCAGTTATTCCTTCCATCTTCTTTGAACCCCAACGCTTTTGGAAGATATACATTGGTGTCGATGGGTGAATATCTTAGCATGCCATTACAATGTGCCAAGTAGTTCCCACGCATTTCTTTTTCAGCACATGCACATCTCATCCTGTGGTGCATATTTGCTTCGGTATATATTTGTCATCAGGCAGCCACCCTCGGGCTTCGTTATAGCAAGGCACTGTCCTTTGTGATATCAGTAGTAACGAAGAAGTAGCGACACTACTACACACCAGTTCGTACTTATTTGTGCTCGTATTGCGCTACCGAAAACAGTTATGTCACCTCTACGAAAAAAAAAGGAAACTTAACAAGATGATAGAGAATAAGACTGCCTCTCCACTCTTTCCCGCAGAGTGGAATCTCCTGTTGTACCTGAGAAAATTAAATCAAATTTTTTTTTTATTTCCTACTACAACCACTGTCGCAACTGACACATGCCTGACGTCACAAATTTTACGTTAATATTGAGTGTTGTAATTAACGCTTCCTGTGCATTAAAAGCTGCAATCGCTCTGTGATTTCCCGGAGAAATGTCGTCAATTATTAACTAGTTGCGCATTTGCCAAAGATTGCTGCACTCTACAACGTCTCGTGGATGTATGACCGATATATTAAGGTAGCTTTCTAAAATTGAGCACATTAACTGGACAGCACTGAACGAAAGAATTTGTGCGCTGTAGTCCAATAAAAGGGTATAAGCCAGCAATTTACTTTAGTATAGAGAAACGTCTTTCGAGTCCCACCCAACCTACGCTCACCGTAGGACTCACGGTAGAACGACATACAACCGTAGTCCTCTCTAAGTTTTGTTTTGCACTCAGTGTTCTCTCCTTCCAAGGTGCCTTCGGAGCTCCTCGGAGAACTGCAAACTGCGTCGGCGTGCCCCCGCGCGAACGCCTAATCTCGGCCGATTTCGCTATTTCGTAAAAGCGATGTTTACCGCTTGAAAGGCGGAATTTCTCACCCACGATATATACGCCGGGCAAGTACCAGCAAAGATTCTGCGCTGTGCTAGCTGCTCTCGTATGCACTCTTAAGAAGAAAGAAAGAAAGAAAGAAAGAAAGAAAGAAAGAAAGAAAGAAAGAAAGAAAGAAAGAAAGAAAGAAAGAAAGAAAGATCGCAGCACCTACTACCTAGTTGTCACATCATTAATGAATTGGTGTAACTGCAGTTGGTATACGGCAGAGTCAGCAACCTTACTGACTAAACAATGTATAGTCACTGTTACAGTAATGGGTCTACCAATTCCGAACTAAGTTAACACCACAGGATACAAAGTTTCCAGCCTATAACGCATTTATCGGGTCCATTGCGGGATACGCCAGTAGGGGCCCCGATGAGTGCGACAAGCACACGGGGCTACTTCAGGCGCTTTATGCGCATCTGAGGAAATCGTTGAGCTTGGTTTGACAGCGAAGCAATGGTCGAACTAGCAAAAAGTTCGTCGTTGTGCTTCGCCATCAACGAAGCTTTTCGCGAAACGGCACAATTTCGAAACCTTTTGTGCAAAGCACGCCGTGAGCCGCCGCGTAACTGTCCCTAGCTCTTCAGTACGCGCCACATTTAAAGCGTTTACTTAAACTTGGACGAACGCTTGAAGAAGCCGTCATATCTGCCTGAAATTCGCGCTTTGCATAAGCTACATAGTTCCCTATGTGTCGCCCAAACCCCACGGGTCCCACTCAATGTAACTATGCCTATTGTAACTACAACATCTATGTAATATCTATTATATATCTATGTAACTACTCTTACATCCTTACATATATGAGTACGTGGACAGACGGTTGCGGAACCGTATTTCCCTCCACGCCAATACTCGTAAGCAAAAACTGCAAGAATAAGCCTTATCGCTCGACAACGCATTAGACTTCCCGGAGTCTTGGGTATTTATCTCCTCTTCTCTTCCATTTTTTTTTCTAGCGAGTGGGCATTGTCTGCCGTCGCGCAAGGTCTGCATTTCTGATGGCGGCGCACGGTGCACAATATACAGGCGGCGCTTCTTGGTGGGAACGTACGGTTCCTTCTTTTGGCATCGGCCGATATGGGTATCTCGCCGTGCCGCATCTCCAGGTATAGGCGGCGACTGGTTCCCACGGGAAGGCGTGCACCGTTGTTGTGCCGCCAAAGTGGAAATTGATCGTACACGCTGTAGACAGACACACGAGGGAGCCAGAGAGAGAAAAGAGAGGTCGACCATATAGCGCGTATCATTGCTCGTCATCGCCGACTTCCGGGAACAAAATGCGTAAGCGGCCTACCATTAGTGTTGTATTGCCGCTGGAGTGCAATTCGCGCATTTGTTTGTTTTGTTTTTGCCACGTGCAACGTGAGGCAGCATGTGTGACTCTTTTTCCTGACTTTTCATCTCAATTTCTTGCGACGTGAGGCTTCCCTCACTGAAGCCCCGCCTTTTTTTTTTTTTTTTTTTTAAGAATATGCAAGGTGTGAATTTCTGACACTGCCCTTCATTGTGGAAGTCAGACTGGTCTTGAAAGCCATCTTGCCTGATGCGCCCTTAAATGGACGTTATAGAGAGAAACAATGAATCAGTTTAGACTGATAAAGTATTACGCAAAACTCGGATTTCGTTAGCTTCGCGGTAAGAGATTGACTATTAGAAGGGAAAGTGAAGTTCGAAGTTTCACTTTATGAATTTCGTCCCGAAACGCCTCTGCCAGACGCCAGTGTGACGTCACAGATTTCAATTTATTTTTTTGGCCGACTGTGTGGATCGGTAATAGTTCTTGAAACTCTTTAAGTTTAGTCTTCAGCTCTTCTAGAATACAGTGCAGTCAATCTATACAGAAAGAAAAATTAACAGCAGCAGCAACAACAACAACAAAACTAGGTAGGAGCAGACGACAGGAGCAGACGCTGTCAAAAGGCATGACGTCACGGTGGGCTGGTGCAGAAATTTCAAAGCGGCGTCGCCACCGGTTTTCAGTTTGTCCATCGTTTCTAGGTTACCAAGCATCTTCCCACAGTGAGAGTGACTTTTTCGGTATTGTAGGAGGCCAAACCTCACTAGTAGAGCGGAATAATTTTCTCTCTTTAGTGTCCCTTTAATGCGGGCTGCTGGTTCTTGAAGGTATGCAGTGCTGAACGCTGCAACTGGTCGAGGACTTTTTCCTTGAATCGGAACGAGCGTGATGTCCCTCAGACTCCACGTACATTAGGACACAAAGTCGTCTTGTTCTTTTCTTTTTTAAATCAGTGGCACATTATATATGCTTAATAAATATCCTCAATGAAATTAAGTAACGGGAGCGAACAGTGACCGCCCTGCAAACGGGACGCAATGCTTTGCTTCAGAGGCCCAGCATTCGATACAGCAAGGGGACGGAGGCGGGAATTTCCTGTGGGAGGCATCAGATTCTCGGGAGGCAATAGTGATTGTAGTCCCTTAACGTTACGCGAACTTCCTGTTTTTCATCTGCTCATGTGAGAAGCGCTTATGCTCAAGTAAAAGAAGAACGCTGTATTAACCCCCCCCCCCTCTCAGTATGCAGTCCTTGATAAAGCTGAAGATCAAGCTGTGCAAAATAGTTATACTTCCATATCAATAGCTAAAACAACGCCTATGCGCCACTTGCTAGACCAGGGTGTCAGGTACGTGGCAAATACCCTAAACCACTGCATACTTATTGTAAATGCCGTAAAGCACCCTGTTCGCAAATTTTTGGCCTATTCAGGCATCCCACCCACTTTTCGCTACTCCTGGATGCAGTTTGACCACTCCACCTTTACTATAGTCGTGCACATGAAACACGTTTACGGTTCAAGTAAATTGGACTCACCGCACCAGGACCGGCGGCCCAACTATAGACTACGACGGAGACTACTCGGACTGAGTCGTTAAGAAATAATGTGGCTCTCTCTCTCTCTCTCTCTCGAGAGAGTAATGATGTGTGACTATAGAAAAAATTCGATCAAGGCATGATTGGCGCCACGAAAGGACTTGACTGCACTCTTCACGGCTGATAAAACAACTTAAATTTAGGAGATCAGCCAGAATATCCAAACATCCAAATCCCGCCCCGCTACACACACACACACACACACACCTGATCTATGCCTGGTCGGCCCAGTGTGAACGCCCTCGCAGTAATTTCGGTCGTGTACTCCGCCCCCGGAGTCTCTGAGCTGCGCTTCTGCCAACGTCACTTGTAGGCGCCGCGGTCGCCGGCTCTACAACCTGGCAAAGCCGTTTGAGAAGCGGAGAATCCTTCGGTGCCGTCGACTAGGACGGGTAGAAACAACGTTTGACGGACGGCGACCTCTTGACGAACGCCGCTGGATGGACACCCCGCAGAGCGGTTCGTTCTTTCACTGTCGGGGAGTCGTATACGCGCACTTTGCTCGAAGCTGTGCTTTTCTGTCGACAACAAGCGACGGCCGCGCCAAAGACCGGTTCGCCTTGCGGTTTCCTCGGTATATTTAGATTCATTCAATAACGCTGAAGTACCCTCAATATAAAAAGAAAAGGAGAGAGAAGAATACAAATAAAAGAGGCAAGATTGGCGCTTTCACGCGAAGGCGAGGAAATTAAAGAGATAGTAAGGTTAACGTTTTGCTGATGGGCGTCTCGGAACGCTCGCGCGATGAGGAGCGCCGCCAGCTGCGTCGTAGGCGGCGCACCTGGATGGCGCCCGAGGTGAGACTGAAAGTAAAGCGACGCCATTTGTCGGCGCCCAAAGACATATTCTGTTCTGCGTCTGTTGAGAACAGCAGTGCACGCACTACCGTGTGCCCTTCTAGGCCTCCACGCCAGTGCCCCGCATGCGCGTCGATGCAGTGACAGCACGGCGGAGACAGCGGCAACGGCGAACGCACCTCGAGCTTCCGTGTAATTGTTATCCCAATGGACTAGGCAGAATTCAGCTGCTGCTTGTAGATGTAACATACCACTACTACCGCCACCACCATAACCGGAATTCAGCGTTTGTTGCTCCGGCTATAAAGCTGCTGCTGCTGGTGGTGGTGGTGGTTTTGAGTACGCAGACGGGTTTGGGTAGTGTTACGATCGGCCTGCGGGGGTAGTGACCTACGAACCTCTCCCAGCCCGCTGCTACAAATCGCTGCGTGAACTCAACAATGCGCAGAGAGCCAAGCCACCTTCGAACAGCCCAACGGCGCCAGCAAGGCTAGCCAAGTTTGGCGGATCGAGTATTGTATATAGGTTCGCTGTCGCCTTCACGGTCTAATTGGAGCAAGAGAACTCCTGGAAAAGGGTGTTTTACGTCGCTTTCTCACGGGCCCCAGTAATCGTCGCAGTCGTTTGACAGACGCGGCGGCTAACTGCGGAGTCAGCTCTGGAATCAAGAGGCGCCAGCTTGAGTCAGGCTTGACAATCTCTGTCTACGAGGACCCTCTCCGCTCGGTGTGTTCAGTGAAACAAAAGCGCAGGAATGAGTGTGTGATCTCGCTCTCAAAGGCGGGTCGACTACGATACTCTCGTCCAGGGTGCCAGTATATTGGCCCAGGGGAAGGAACTCGTACTCCTTGGAGACTTCAACGCTCTCAATGAACGCTGGGGATACAAGCGCTCGGATGTCAAAGGCAAACAACTAGCGGCTGCCACCGAAAAATTCCAACTCGAACTGCTTACGGGCCCCGCAACCCCTACCCGGATCGGCAACAGTGTATGCAGGGACACTTGCCCCGATCTCACCTTCGCCCGTGGCAGTGCAAACTGTAATTGGGACAACTTGCAGGAATCCTTGGGTAGCGACCACTGCATTCTTCACAGACAAATTACGGAGAGTGCGCTGCGTCGCTCCATTGGACAAGCTTGCATCACAAACTGGGACGTCTTCCGCCGCGATAGCAAGCACTCTATTGGCGGCAACCTCACAAACCTCACCGACTGGTGCGACTAGCTTAAAGAGATTCGGGACCATTGTACCACCATTGTTAAGAGAACAGCTCGACTTCCGGAAGTGGACGGCCATCTCGTGCACCTGTGGGAAGCCAGAAGAAGCCTCATCCGCAGATGGCAGACCCAAAAACATAACCGACGTCTCAAGCTGAAGATCGCAGCTCTCACCGCCCAGGCTGAACAGTTTGCTGCGCAACTGGCGCGGATAAATTGGGGCCAATTCAGCGACTCAGTTCGAGGCTCACTGGGTACGACCTGCGCGTGGCACGTTCTATGAGCTTTGATTGACCCTACTCGAACAAAAAATGAAACAAACAAATCAATCACGTTTCTGATACACGCCTTTGAGGGCACAGATGACGAGCTACTTGCCCAAGTCCAGCGCAAGTGTTTTACTGATTATCATCCACCTCCCTCTCGAGCGATGTATCAAGGTGGCCCAAACGACACCCTCCACCGACCGATAACGGTGGACGAAGACTACTCTGCCATTCGCAGCAGCACTCGAAACACAGCAGCCGGGACTGACAGAATCACTTACACTCTTATCAGGAACCTCAACGACACCGCCGTACGAGAACTCACGGAGTTCCTAAACGACCATTGGCAATTCGGCACGGAGCGACTTACCAAAGGTGAATAGGACCAAGTTGATGCCATGCTCCGGAAGGCCTATAAGGCGGCACACAAGCTGCCCCCGGGCACCCCTACGAGCAAGCTTCTCGCATTGGGTCTGCACAACACTTATGCAGAACTTTGCGAAGCACAACTCGCCACGCAACTTCAGCGACTTATGCAAACACCAACGGGTCGCGCCCTGCTTCGACACCGTGGCTATACCGTTGAGCTCCATGAAGCAGCTCGCCGCGAGCCCATTCCAGACCTCCTTCGTGCCACCTATAATATCGCCTCCATACCCCGCAATATACAAGGGCGCATCAGTCAACCTGCCCACACACCCCTGATTCAGCATCGGATCATATGGACCCCGGGACATATGAGGCTGGAGGGAAACCAGGCAGCTGATAGGGTATCTCGAGGGCATACGAGCCGAGCACCCTCCAACTCTGCCCCTGAGGGACCCGTTCCCGCCTCGTGCGACTACTCGGCCGTTTTAAGCCACTGCAGAGGACTTAGGCGAACCTATTCCCCACCCCACCGAACACTAAATAAAGACGAATCGGTCAGTTGGAGGCCATTTGCTTGTAAATGGGCCCAAATAAAATGAAAAATGAAATGAAAATGAAATCGAAACTGGCACGTATCCCAATTTGCACATCCTCAATAAAGTACATCTTACGGCATACCCTCCTCGCTGCCCATGGTGCTCAGCTAAAGCCACACTATACCATACCACGTGGGCATGTCAGGCAATCACAGTCGTACCCCCCCGTACAACACCCTACAGCGGAGCGATGGGAGGAGCAGCTGGCCAGCGAAAGCCTGGAAGATCAGCTGAGTCTGATTGACCGGGCCCGCAGAGCAGCAGCTGCAAGCGGAGCCCTGGACTGAGGGCCCCACCCAACGGAAGCCAAGTACCTCCGACCACTCGGAGTCTCCCCGCAGCAATTTCACTGCAAATAATTAAGTTTTCACCACCACCACTACGACTACGACGACTTTGGACAGCCCAGTTGGACGAAGCTTGGACGGCAGTTTTCTCTCACCTAGGGATCTAGGGAAGACAGGGGGTGTTTAAGCAGCCGTTTTCGGCTGCTCAGTGTGCTCCGTTTTCATTCATGCTAGATTGATTAAATGTAACGTTCTCCACCCTTCATGTAGATATTGTAAATAAATCCCGTACTCCTAGTTCTCGATGAGTGCAAGTTCCTCCCTTCAACCACGTTTCAAGCGTGGATGATTCGGACGACAGCATGCGCCCGCTACCACATTTTTACGTGCCCGACTCCAACTCGTACAACTGGTTGCCAGCAGTGGGATTGTCCTCCAACTCGTATAGTAGCTAAGGGGACCTTTGCGTACGCAAAGCACCACCTTAGGCGGGCGTTCTTTTATACAGGTTTGGAGTTCATTTGTGCACCTTTTCGCGTCCTTTTGTAAGTCCGGTGGTTTGCGTCTCCTAACTCTGCGTACGCAAAATCTACGATCTCTCTAGTGCGGCAAGAAAGACCCTGTACCTCCTCCTCTGCTTCTAAGGACTTTCATAAGGGGTTAGCACAGTGCATATCGAGGACACTCTGTGGATGGAAGCTCGCAGATTCGCTAACATCCAACATTGTATTCACTTTATGGCATGAAATTATACTCCACTGCTGCCAAGAGCGGCTCTCATTAGAACTTTCGAGGATGTTGACTTCAACCACGTTTAAAGTTGCGTTAGCGGTCTCTATAGGACATCCTACATTTTCCAATTACAGCGCGCAGAACTGCCTTGGCGAACATTCGCAAATTGAATGAAGCCTTCATGAGTATCTATAGCACTGAATGTGACAGGGTTAGTGACCACATTGGAATGAACCACCGATATTATTTTGCTCATTTGAATCATTCAAACATGTGACATGCTGCGCATTATAGGTTGCTGTCTGTTTTGACTGAGACGACAGGCGCTGTATATTTTCCTGACGACCGACAAAGTTATCTGCTAATTTGTCAGCCACTATAGTCGCTGGTGTGTGGTGTCTTATGTTGTGGTTTTGCGGATCTGAGAGCCTCCTATATGAATACAACAATCAAACCACGGTCCTCAGTCCCCAGCAGCTGCGAAGCAACTGACTACGGCGGCGGTCATACCTGCGACGCAGCAGAGGGTGCTGAGAATCCCTGGTTCCGGACAGGCCGCCATTGGAATCTGAACCTGGCAACATTTAACGCTAGAACGTTATCTAGTGAGGCGAGTCTAGCACTGCTATTGGAGGAATTAGAGGGCAGTAAATGGGATATAATAGGGCTGAGTGAAGTTAGGAGGACAAAAGAAGCATATACAGTGCTAAAAGGCGGACATGTCCTGTGCTACCGGGGCTTAGCGGAGAGACGAGTACTAGGAGTCGGATTCCTGATTAATAAGGATACAGCTGGTAACATACAGGAATTCTATAGCATTAACGAGAGGGTGGCAGGTCTTGTTGTGAAACTTAATAAGACGTACAAAATGAAGGTTGTACAGGTCTACGCCCCTACATCCAGTCATGATGACCAGGAAGTCGAAAGCTTCTATGAAGACGTGGAATCGGCGATGGGCAGAGTGAAAACAAAATACACTATACTGATGGGCGACTTCAATGCCAAGGTAGGCAAGAAGCAAGCTGGAGACTAGGCAGTGGGGGAATATGGCAGAGGCACTAGAAATAGCAGGGGATAGTTATTAGTAGAGTTTTCAGAACAGAATAATATGCGGATAATGAATACCTTCTTCCGCAAGCGGGATAGCCGAAAGTGGACGTGGAGGAGCCCGAATGGCGAGACTAGAAATGAAATAGACTTTATACTCTGCGCTAACCCTGGCATCATACAAGATGTGGACGTGCTCGGCAGAGTGCGCTGCAGTGACCATAAGATGGTAAGAACTCGAATTACCCTAGACTTGAGGAGGGAACGGAAGAAACTGGTACATAAGAAGTCGATCAATGAGTTAGCGGTAAGAGGGAAAATAGAGGAATTCCGGATCAAGCTACAGAACAGGTATTCGGCTTTAACTGAGGAAGAGGACCTTAGTGTTGAAACAATGAACGACAATCTTATGGGCATCATTAAGGAGCGTGCAATAGAAGTCTGTGGTAACTCCGTTAGACAGAATGCCAGTAAGCCATCGCAGGAGACGAAATATTTGATCAAGGAACGGGGGAAGCCTAAAAGCAGTGAAGAAACTAGGAATAGGCAAGAATCAGATGTATGCGTTAAGAGACAAAGCCGGCAATATCATTACTAATATAGATGAGATAGTTCTAGTGGCTGAGGAGTTCTATAGAGATTTGTACAGCACCAGTGACACCCACGACGATAATGGAAGAGAGAATAGTCTAGAGGAATTTGAAATCCCACAAGTAACGCCGGAAGAAGTAAAGAAAGCCTTGGGAGCTATGCAAAGGGGGAAGGCAGCTGGGGAGGATCAGGTAACAGCAGATTTGTTGAAGGATGGTGAGCAGATTTTTGTAGAAAAGCTGGCCACCCTCTATACGCAATGCCTCATGACTTCGAGCGTACCGGAATCTTGGAAGAACGCTAACATAATCCTAATTCATAAGAAAGGAGACGCGAAAGACTTGAAAAATTATAGACCGATCAGCTTACTGTCCGTTGCCTACAAAGTATTTACTAAGGTAATCGCAAGTAGAATCACGAACACCTTAGACTTCTGCCAAGCAAAGGACCAGGCAGGATTACGTAAAGGCTATTCAGCAATAGACCATATTCACACTATCAATCAGGTGATACAGAAATGTGCAGAATATAACCAACCCTTATACATAGCTTTCATTGATTACGAGAAAGCGTTTGATTCTGTCGAAACCTCAGCAGTCATGGAGGCATTACGGAATCAGGGTGTAGACGAGCCGTGTGTAAAAATACTGAAAGATATCTATAGCGGCTCCACAGCCACCTTAGTCCTCCATAAAGAAAGTAACAAAATCCCAATAAAGAAAGGCGTCAGGCAGGGAGATACGATCTCTCCAATGCTATTCGCAGCGTGTTTACAGGAGGTATTCAGAGACCTGGATTGGGAAGAATTGGGGAGAAGGGTTCATGGAGAATACCTTAGTAACTCGCGATTCGCTTATAATAACTCAGGGGACCAATTGCAATGCATGCTCACTGACCTGGAGAGACAAAGCAGAAGGGTGGGTCTAAAAATTAATCTGCAGGAAACTAAAGTAATGTTTAACCGTCTCGGAAGAGAACGGCAGTTTACGATAGGTAGCGAGGCACTGGAAGTGGTAAGGGAATACATCTACTTAGGGCAGGTAGTGACCGCGGATCCGGATCATGAGATAGAAATAATCAGAATAATAAGAATGGGCTGGGGTGCGTTTGGCAGGCATTATCAGATCATGAACAGCAGGTTGCCACTATCCCTCAAGAGAAAAGTGTACAACAGCTGTGTCTTACCAGTACTCACGTACGGGGCAGAAACCTGGAGGCTTACGAAAAGGGTTCAACTTAAATTGAGGACGACGCAACGAGCTATGGAAAGAAGAATGATAGGTGTAACGTTAAGGGATAAGAAAAGAGCAGATTGGGTGAGGGAACAAACGCGAGTTAATTACTTCTTAGTTGAAATCAAGAAAAAGAAATGGGCATGGGCAGGACATGTAATGAGGAGGGAAGATAACCGATGGTCACTAATGGTTACGGACTGGATTGCAAGAGAAGGGAAGCGTAGCAGGGGACGGCAGAAAGTTAGATGGGCGGATGAGATTGAGAAGTTTGCAGGAGCGACATGGCCACAACTAGTACATGACTGGGGTAGTTGGAGAAGTATGGGAGAGGCCTTTGCCCTGCAGTGGGCGTAACCAGGCTGATGATGATGATGATGATGATGGTGGTGGTGGTGATGATGATGATGAGAGCCTTTTGGTCTTTACTGAAAAATTTATTGGCCATGTACAAAAGTCATTCAGCAGTACAGCCTCAAAGCGCTGACAGTGCGCATGCGTTTGAACTTTAATTATTTTTTTTCAGACGCGCGCTCAGGTGTGACATAACGAACGTTCTATTACTATTTTTTTCGAGTAAATCAGCATTTTTTCTTCAATTAATTTTGATTCGTCGTAGCGACTTTGCCCACACAGAAGTGGGCACTAACACTAACAAAAAGCCCATGCTCCCAGCCTCTCCACCTCATCCCGCAACTAGATGTAATCTATACATTCAGTGGGCCAGGAGACAGAACTAAAGGGGTAGCTCCATGAGCGAAACGGACGAGGAAGCTAGATAGATAAAATACTTCACAGAGCACTTGCTTCTGCGTTCGAGCGCGTTCGTGGCTGGCTGTGGAAAGGGTAAGTTTATTGAATCCCATAACATAATTACAACATACATGTTCTTGCAACACATTGACGCGCATCATTATACAATCTGATAAATTCGTAGCAGACACTTCACAAACACTTTCACTTTCGGCTCATTACGATCACAACTCCCCCCCCCCCCCCCAATCAAATACAACATTATACAACTTTACAACACTTCTACGCCCTCTTTGCAAATTACTTTTATTTTGTTTGTTAGTTTGTACTCATCCTTTTTCATGTGTTTCTTTTTTCTTTTTTTAGTAAAGTCTACCTTCCCTTATCTTCTTAGTGACGGCTTAGTGACGAAGGCTGAGCTCCAGCACCGCGGCGTTAGCTCAAGTTCACCGCTGCAGCCGCAGGAAATCCTAGCTGAGCTCCAACGTTCTACCGGCATAACGCGACGTAAGAAACAGAAAATTACGGACTACTGGTTAAAAAAACACCCATATAAGTTGTCTATTCCAACGTGATGTCAGCAAGGGCGCATTTATTTTATGATCATTGATCATTACATTTCAAAAGCAAATCAGATGCTCGGCAACACTCGTTGCGTTGTCTTCACATTTGATATCGACCACGTGCGACGTCGCACGCTGGCTTCCACCGACGCAAGGAAACCGTCGCGGAACTCCTCTCGGCAGCTTCGCTGTAAAAAACTTGGGTCAGCAGAACTGCGAGTGGCAGGAGGAAATGATTAGTCATGCGCTTCTATGCGTCACTCTGTCTTCGTCTGGAGGCAGCTTGTTGCGCATTTATCTTTAACGGAACCTGACGCACTCTTCACTACAGAGCAGTCGACGCATTCAACAGGAACAGCTTCCGTTCGGCAATATATCAACGGCGAAATTGTGAAATGATGGACATGGCAGCAATGCGAGAAAGTAGTCTCTTGTTCCTCTTTTTGACGTAAGTAAAAATAAAAGGTGGTACAAAAATTGACTAGACCAGAAAAAAGAAAAAAATTATTCGAAAAATACATTAAAGCCGAAATTCAACATGAAAAAATAACGTGAGTCTGTGAAGAGCACAGACGTTTGTGCTTTATTCAGCCACGTACTCCTGCAGTCAGAAGACAGGCAAGATGAAGCCGATCATCAGCTGCGCTTTTTCGTCGCGACATTCGGATGCGCAGCACGTCTATTTATGGTTCTCGTGAACCGCAGGGAGAGCTCCAATATTAACTAATCCAACGTATCCCACTGCTGAACCTATATATAAATGGGTTGCTGCGTATGTAGAGTCTTGATTATTCGCATGGTTGAGTTGCTACTCTTTGCCGCTGGATGCGCGGCGCGACGCAGCAGTATAGCAGAAAACCGGTCGCTTCGGTGCGAGCGACGAAGAGTCACGATGTTCTGCTCCCAGGTGACCACCGCCTAGGACGTGACGTCATGACACACACGCATCCTGGGTAAAAAAAATCGAAACTGCTTTAAGAACAGAACTTATCTTAGAAAATGACTTGCATAGGTTGCTCGAAGCTTGCCAGCATTTATTTCGGGAGTTTCGAGGTTGACAACCTCAATTTAATGGGAGAAAAAGTCGGAAATGCCGTACGAGGAGTACTTTATATTCAACAATAAAACACGTTTCTTGACGGAACTACGATCGTACGAACGAAAGAATTTCTACCGTATGTGCCGCCTCAGCTAGAGGCGACAGAGCTTGACTGCATGCAATGCTCCTCGCGCAAATGGGCGTGTAGTCGCGATCATCTTGGATCTCTGCCAGTGCTGCTCGAGAACCAGAACAGGACCTCGTCTCCATGCAGCGGTGCAAAGCCGCGCAGGTTGGTGGTGGTGGGGGGGTGCAATCAGAGTTCCGCGTGCCTGTCTCCACTGCAGGTTACGTGGTTTTTTACGCTGACTCGACGGACGGTGCGGGCGTCCTTCTCTGAAATGCAGCAAGCGACGACGGCTGCGCTGAATACACGCAGCTGCTCACAGAGCCACCTGTTATATGCGTGCAGGAAGCACACATATCTGCTGCATATATATATATATATATATATATATATATATATATATATATATATATATATATATATACGTGTATAGGAAGCTGGCATACGAGGTGCATGTAAGTGTCTCAAAACGACACTGCCCGCTGCAGCAGGTTGGATCGGTTTTCGTTACATATCCGGTTATGCGTTAGCGTGCCTTAGCAAATAGCGTCCCCGCTGTATCGTTATCGCTACATTCCCGGCCACCTGTCAGCTTTTGCTAGGGTAAGCTCACGTCATTCGCATGCACGGCAGGTGTTAGCTAGCACATTCAAAAAGCTGGCTAGTGGATGGGTCGGTAGAGATAATGCTGCAGGCGTAGCGCTGTGCACCTGCAGTCAGTGAAGAAAAAAAAAAGTAAGAGCTTGTACAACGTAAAACAGAGTTCAGATTACTTTGTAAAAGCGGTCGCTGTCATTACGCTTAATTTGAGAATTGTCCATAGCCGATAATTGGCTAAGGAACTTCCGGCGTGTAACAAGAGCGAAATGTTCAGAAGTATTCGTGGAGTATATTTCCGAGCCGGGTTACATATTCAGCCTTACGCTGTGAACTGAAGCGACCCATCTAGAAATGCGAGACGTTGAGCATTCGAGGACAGGATAAAACGATTTGTGTTGCTTCAGCCTTCTAATAATTGTTATCTTTCTTTATAAATAAATGCTTCCGAATTTTCAGAAATGGGTGAAAATGTGACTTGGATCGTGTTACAACTGCAAATTTCGTGCTTTGCAATTCGTGCTGTGCGAAAATACGGGCTGTGGTGAATGGAGCGACAATTTTGAACGTTTATTGCACTTGTAATGAGGAACTAGAGCACAAGAACAAGGCCAGCCAGATCGTCTCTTCCATGACTGCTGTGCAACCAGTGGGCCAGCCGGATCGCCAGTGCTTAGCACGAGTGTGAGCCGTTCGGGCAACTAGCTGTTCCTGCTCTGCGTCACCTGCCTTCTCGGTTACAAACAGACGTTACCATCGGAACTGTTCAGTACACCCATTACACACTGATTTATTTCCGTCTAGTTCGCAGCAGACAATTTTAAATCGAGTGCACCCTCCGAACACGGCTTTCTCTTTGTGCTGCTGCTTCACCTCATGACAAAGTGCAGTGCAGTAAAGAGATACTGTACTGTAAAAACTCTACGCAGCAACTCCTAAGCAATGAAATGTATTGTGCCTTAGCTCTAACCTCACGTAATCCCTCTGTTTCGCGTATCTGAAAGCTGTTCTTGCTGGCTCTTTAAAGCATAACTAAAAACAAAGATACTGAAATATCAATAGCCCTGAAGCGACCGCACTGGTTTATTTCGACACCCGTCCGTTCTTTACTAACAAAGGGTCGTGACACTATCACAGTTTGATGGTAACGTTGAATTTTTTTAGTTGCTTGATTGTTTACGAAGAGGCAAGGGTTATCATAGACTTACTGCTCTACGCTTGCGTGAGAACTCGTATACATCTATATTTATACACCGCACAAGAGAACGATTTAGCATAGCGCCATCGCCATATCATTACCGTTACCACCTGCCAACATTTACCGAATATCCGGCCCGACAAAATGGTTTTGTAATCGGTATTTGGTGAGCATGCAATAAATGAAAAGAGAAGAAAGAAAGAAAAGAAAAGAAAAGAAAAGAAAAGAAAAATCAATGTGAGGTGACCTTTCAAAGTATCGCGCGGAGGCAGCAGGCGAGAGCACACCGAAGTAAATCGACGTAAACATGAACTCAATTCTTTCAGCGTAACATACTATCACTCAAGCCAGAATGCGTCCCAACGGCGCATTCGGCCTGTCGACGCGAAGCGATCCAAGCCGGTGAGTAATCCGAGACAGCGAGGGTTTGATTCGGAGTGCGCGGCGGTTTAAGTGCCAGTGTAGCTGTTGGACGGCGCAGCGCGACCTCAGTTGCGTCATCGACTGCCGCAGGGCAGCTGACGTTCGCTGCCAAGTGACGTCACAACGTAGAGGCGGTAAGAGCGGCCATTGACGATGCTGCTGGCCTCGGGCGGCCAAGGTCGGCAGATCCCGGCCGGCTATCCGCTTCCCGGGTGAATGAAAGCAACTGGAAACAATGAAAGCACAAGCAGGTGGTTTGCTGGGCGTGTGCCAGTCTGCGAGTGGAGTATGCACGCAGCTCTACAGCGTCTGCACGTGCACGGTGCCAGATTCTGTGGGTCTCGTGCCAACTGCGGCGTAACCAGAGCCTATTAGAACGGCAAAAGCTGGGCCAATTAGCGCGAATACACTAACTAATGGGGGAAAGGCAGCTTTCTTTTGTCTAACTTATTGTTACAAGGCTACCGTGCATGCGCTGATAGGTCTCAAGGAAGCCAAAGAAGGCAGTATAATGAGCAGTGCAACAAAGAAAGATACACTCGATCTTGATAAAACAGGTCCCGGAATTACGCATATATAGGTTGTGACTCTCCTTCTATGTGTTAAATTTCCTCGAGTTTCGCGTGCTGTCGTGTTTTTGATCTTCTTCCTCGAATCGTAACCACTTGTATCGGTGCCCCGGACGATAATCTGCCTTCTTATGATATGCACCGTGTGCACTGGCAAAATTTCACTGTGTTCCTTGCATTTCTGTAGCATGCTTCTAAATTTCGTTGTACACTCTCTTCATTTCGCTTCTTCCGGGTATTGTCCGTTTGCCTGTCACCGCAAAACAGTTATGTGCACAACCAACGCAAGCACTTTTTCGACTCTAAACTGTGCCGTCGACTATGGAGTATCTCGCACATTCAAAACGCTCGGTGCTCGGGCGGACCAGTTGCCGGCGTGCCCTTTTCGAGTACTACGGGTCCACCAGACGCGGACGTTGCACGTCATCACAAGTGAGCTTCGTATATGCGCAACTGTGAACTGCACGCTCCTCCTCCCTTCTTTCTAAACCCCTTTTGTCAAATTCTCGTGCCGAGTAGTGAACCGGATACTTGCTTATGGTTAGCCTCCTTGCCTTTGCCCCCTTTGTGTCTCTCTCTTTTCATTCTCCACACACGGACCATAATATGTGCAGAGCCCCCCCCTCCCCAAGAAAAAAGAGAGAGAGAGCGATAGAAACTTATATAGGCTGACCAGGACAAAGGCGGAGGTCGTCACTACGTCTGTGATAACTGGACGCACCGAAGCGGCGCGGTAGTGGAAAACAATGTCACGTGTATCCTTAGTTAGCATCGGAAATGGCCGGAAACGCCTCTCGTTCGCTTTCGAAACGCCTGCAGAGAAGTGTAACCTACTGAGACAAACAATGTATAGTAACTAGTGGTAAAGGTGAATGTGAGGAAACAACGCGACACGTCATCCTCGTGAAATTGTCTTCCACCAGCCCAGACGCATGTGTTGTCTTCCGTAGTTGTTTTTGTAGTTCTCGTCGTCGTCGTAGTTGTTGTTTTTCCACCGCGTTAGCCCAGCGTGGGCCAGGTGCAAGGAGATTCGTGCTTATAAACGAAACTGATTTGCCACTGATTTCGCATGTGTATACATCTTTCTATTGGGCCTTCAGAAGATGTACGTAATTAGACTTCTCACTGGGCGAGTTCGTTTGGGTCTGATACATGGCTACACGCATTAAGGTAAAAATAGAGCGCAAGAAGATGGACAAACTGTTACTAAAAATCATGAGGCATTCCACTCCGTGGAGGTGAATGACCAGCGAAGCTGCTTAGCACACGTCACAGAGGTGACAAAGAATTTTGAACACGGGTACGAACTCATTTACCGTGACTTTTATACACATTCGGGTGGACGATGGCACCGCCGTCCCGAGGACCCGGAGGAAACTAGACACAAGTGACGTCTCGACGGGACGGCTACCACGGGAGAGCGGAAGGAAAGGAGATACGCAAGCGCTTGGAACGCCGACAAAGAGAGGTGCAAACGTAGGCATGACCAACGCGGGTCAAAGTGTGCTATCTGTTCTTATTAGCTCAATATCTGATACCGGTTCTATTTGGACACAAGATGTTAAACTTATTTTGGCAAGTTGGCGGAGTGCTTGGAGCCTGCGTCACTACCGCTGCGGGTCGGCCCGGTATTACACTATCTCCGGGATCGGCCACGTTTTTTGCACACGCAGTACAAGAATGCACGGAACCCCAGCCATAAACGGCTTCGCTGTAATAAATGTTGTATATATTTTCTTCACTGACAAAATCTCTCTCGTCATTTCATCCGACATACACATTCTCTGGGCGTTATCTACTTCTTCCTATCAGGTATGTGGCTCCTACCCACTATAGGGGATTGGCCAAGAAATGGATGAATTATTCCGATTTATAATTAATTTCCGGATATCTATGGACTTAGCGCTGTATATATATATATATATATATATATATATATATATATATATATATATATATATATATATATATATATAACGTAGAATCGTCTGTTAAAATAAAATCAGTAAAGTCAGATCGACTGAATAATTAACAGTTAATTTAAAAGTACACAACAAGGAAAAGATAGAATTTAGCAGGGCATTCGGTTAGATCCTGTAAGACATTTTTGGACAACGGTGCAAGCGTCCCTATGACTGAATCATAGGGAAAGAATAACAGGTTCTGTTAAGTTCAGGCCAAGTCTTCGAAAAGGTATTCCCAACATATTGTTTTTTCATGCCCCTGAAAAACGGCGACAACCTAGGAAGTGATGGGTTGTCTCTTCCTCGTTACAAAACGAGCAGAGAGGGGAAAGAACCAAACCCGACCTTTGTAAGTATAACACAAGTGAACGTTGCTACTACAAGCCTCTTCTTCGTCGTCTCAAGCTGGTCTCAGTTAACATTTCGTGGTTACAAGTGCGCTGCTGCGTTTCACGATTCTTTCGCGGCGTTTCTCACAATTATACCACACACAGCAGCATACGACGACGAAACAGCAGCTTATTAGCTGCAAATGCTTACGCATCATTTAGATAACTCCCACGGGAGATTCTGCGTGCAGCCTTCTTTTTATTTTATGGTATTTATATTACAAATTTAAAACGTACGTGCGTAAGTTGTACACATAGCGGCCGAAACACTCATATCCGCGCTTACAAGCTCAAAACAAACACTCCACGGCACAATTAATACAGTAAACATTCATCTAAAAGGGAGGCAGAAGACTACACTTCGAGAGCGTGTAAGGCCACGAACGCACGTACAGGCGCGGCCACTGCTAGCGGGAACACGCGAGCTCGTTGTAGCCCCCCGCGGAGTGCCACCAACTGCGCCTCGTGAAGACTCGGCAGACGACTCGACGTAGTAGGCAACTCGCGGGACTTTTCGCCAATCGCTTTGATTGCGCATGCACCGCGAAACTTCATGCGGCACCGGTGGCGGCGCTCACCGCAGAGCGATGCCACGGCTCCCGTGTTCCCGCTAGCAGTGGCCGCGACTGTACACTTCTCCCGCGTCATCGCCAACTCACACTTTCGCATGTATTCCATATGTTGATTACCATGATGATTTCCCTACTATGGCACATATCCACAATGGGAGATTGGCCAAGAAGCGGGCGGTACATATCGTCGCAACGCCAACTAGCTATTTCAGGTGGTCGCGCGTCGTGTTGAGGATGTGATAATCTGGCACATGCCCACAACGGGGGACTTGCCAATAAGCGGCCCAGTACATTTAAAATAAATAAGAATAAATGAAGAAGTGCAGCCCAATTAGGCCACATTTCGCAGGACGGGTACGCGAGTGTACACGCGCGGGCCGGTCCCACGAATGAAATGGACAATCATATAGCATTTACTTAACTGCTTCACAAAAGCTTTTCATCTTTCGTCGCCACTCCAACACCTGCGTTGGATGCGTATAAATTAAATAGAAAATCTTTATCGCAGGACTTCTCATCTTTCTTCAGCAACCGTTCATTTAGCGCTTTTGGAAAGCTAGTCGCACATCAGCCATTCTTGACTGAAAAGCTTGTTTGTAGTCGAGCTCTAAAGTTGTTGAGAAACTATTCGTGCATTTTTAATGATAATTAGTGATATTGTACTTAAATCTTATCCTTTGTCCCTGATAGTGAGCTGTCCCGACTGCACTCGTGACGCATGTGTGATACCTGGTTGTAAATAAATTATAATTCCGGCTGTAAACATATGCCTCTGCTTCTCACTATTCGATATTTGTTTCGATATTCTGTACTTGCTATTCGTATTCGATTCGCATACAGTAAATTCATATTCGCTCGCCTCTAAATTCCTTCTTGCAGTTCTCTCGCTAACTTGAAACCTGTATAAGAGGTCTGTCTGTATGCGCATGCGTATCTGAAAATGAGTTACAACTCTGATACGACGCTGCGATGGGCGGTGACGCTGGCGCGCACGCAAGTTTGTAGCTGCCGACGTATTGATTCTCTTCCGTGCCTCTCCTTGCATCGTGTCTTACCTTCCCGATAGCGTGCTTCAGCAGTAAACGTCCTCGTCGGATTGTTCCCAGTGGGTTTAAAGCGCAGTGCTTTCGAGATGGTGGTCAATGACACTTACAATAGTGCGGGGCACATTTTGGCTGGGCCGAGAGAACTGGATCATCGGATCATTCAACATCTGTTACGAAGCGCAGATACAGAAGGATCGCGATGTCAGCTTGCTTGCAGGGCTTATACGCGAAGAGAAATTCCGCATAACGCAATTCTCTTCCCCAGACAGGGGCCAAGGTCGGTTCACGCGGCAGAAGTTGTTCCGTGTGAGGTGCCTGTGACGTCACCGGCATAACTTACCCTCTATCGGCACGTGACATGCACCCGCGAGCGCGGCTGCGCACAATGCGTCGCTGTCGCAACCAGAGCGGCTCGCCCGATCCGCGTGGCCTCGGTGCAACCCGGCGACCGAGACAAGTTGCGCAAGTGGCGGGCAGCTGATCGCTCGGCGACTCCTTTTGCAGGCGTGCGCGCGACCTTGAGTTACGTGAATGTTGAATTGCTCTTCGCAGCATTGGCCTTTGGCCTACGGCGATTTCTATTTTCGCTCTGATTTTCTGAAGCGTTGAGAGTATTTCTTTCTTTGTGCGAATATACGAATGAAAAAAAAAAACACTCCAAGGTACTGAGTTGAGATAGTGGAAGTCGAAATTTTGAAACAGCATACAGAATATACTACAGAAAAAGAGGTCTAGATTGCACATGCGCTGCGTCATCTCCATTCAGAGTCAAGTATGAGAGGCGAAAGGGCTCGGCGCAGCGAAACATTCACCCAGAAGAACGAGGAGAGGAAATGCCTGGTGCGGTGACTCAGACGTAATAGCGTTCCGCTGCTGTGCGCGAAGTCACGGAGTTGATATTCGCCTCGAAGTCCGCGAGGGAAAGATGAAGGTGCGGCGGATGTCGCGAGGTCATATTACAGTATACGCAAGGCTGCGACGCTGATTGCAATGATTTAACTGTTCATCAACGTGGAACATTCAAGCGATAGAATGAATGGAAACTATTTACACGGACATTTAAAGACTGCGAGTCAAAAGTTACAATGATGTTACAATTTCGGTCTTCTTTCATTCCTAAACGAATTGCGATCGAACCCCCTTCCAACGGCCCTGCGTGTGTACTTAAAGAGCTTCTCCGGTAACACGCTCGCCCATTGTTCGTCCAGTCACACTACGGTGCGCGCAGTGAGCACACAATGGGGCTCCAGGGTGACACTGTGCGGAGTTCCAATGTCTCGAGGTCGTGGCCATAAATCCTTGCTGTACCGTGGGCCTCTTGTCTCACCACCTCTCAAGACGCAGGCCCCGAAAGGAAAGCACTTTGACGCTCGTTGGGGCATCTGGCCCGTTCGCGGAATGTTTCGGCAGAGATGCGTCAAGAGCCGATGGGTTGGCTCCAAGGCAACGACACTGCTTCCGGGGAACAGAATGGCGAAGCCCGGCCTTGGTTAGCCCACTCCATACGCGCTCTCCGTAAACCACGGCTCCGCTACTGTCTATCACTCTCCGCCGCCGGGCTTGTTGTTGGACCGCGCGTCTCCTTTAACAACTGCCGCTCCTGCATGTATAGCCGCCCGCACAAACAACACTTAATTCCACTCAAAATGAAGAAAGGCAAACAGAGAAACGCTGACCAAAAGTGAAATAGTCTAAAAAAAAAACTTCAACACAACAGTTCCACTCACAGGTTGGATTCCCAGACGCGGCCGCACTCTGACGGGGACTAGCATGTTGCGGAAATGCTCGTCTACACCGCGCTTTAGGTGCGTGTTAAGGAATCCGAGGTGGTGAAAATTAACCCGGAGACCTCGAGTGACGGGGGCGATCCGTTCCCCCACGGACACACGCGAAACGTCTTCGCCGTCGCACCAAGAACAAATGCGCGAAAGGCGCGGCGCACACGCGCTTGGCTACGCGTCCATGTCAGATCGCGTCGGATTGTGAAAGAGGCGAACATAGTGGTGGCAGTAGGGAAGAAAGAAAGAGAACGATTCTGCTGGCCTCACTGGATGCGGTTGACATACGAAGATTGGCCAATAATAGGAAGGGGGGGGGGGGGGGGTCGCGATGAAGTGGGAACAGAAACGAGAAAGCATAGAGAAATAGTGAAGAGGGATTATTTTCAATATTCACAGTATGTACAACAGCCATCACTAGGGCAATTTACTCGGACATTGCACCTCGCACTCTAAGAAAAATTTGCACCGTTTGGGGTGTATATCTGCCACACAACAATAATCGTCATCTGCCTTGATGCGATTCCTTTCTTTAACGCTGCGAGCCCGGTACTTTCCAGTAACGAACGGCATGCGCGTTATCAGCATGACACTGCATTTCCGACAGGAAAGTAGCGGGCGCGGCGTTTTCAAGAAAGGAACCGCATCAAGGCAGATGACGATTATTGTTGTGTGGCAGATATACATCCCAAAGGGTGCAAACTTTTTTTAGAGTGCACCGTGCTAGGGATATACGGGTTAGTGGGCATGAATAAGGCGAGCAAGCAAGAGAAGTCATATGAAATTTTGGGGGGCCTCAGCTTTGTTCACGGTCGGTGTCGAGGACGTTTTCAAGTTAACATGCAAGTTCCTCCCCGCCTCGCTCCCCACAGGCGCGTATGCCGATGACAGGAGCATAGCGATTACTCAAGGGGAGAGGGAGAAAATCTTTATTGAAGGGAAATTTACAAGGAAGTAAGAAGCTGTATATGAAGCAACCGCACATTTTTCTTTGTTGAAATAATGATGACCTGACCATTCTCTGGAGAACGACCATTTCTTGCGCATGTTATATACTACCAACAGCACGAAAACCTTTCTGCGATGATTTACATGATATTCTAAATAAACGTTCGGTATTCTGCGCCACTTTTTTTTTTTTAATGCGAAAGCATTACATGCCCCATTATATGAAAATCCGGCGTCGGCAGCGGCATAACCGAGCGATGGTACCAAAAATGGCCGAAGCCACAATGATGGAAAACACGTAAAAAATGCTCTGATTGACGTCAAATTTCTCAGGGCTGTTCCTGTAAACAAAGTAAATTCATGGCTTTGAGAAAAAGGTTTGGTATATATCGGTCTGGGTGGGAACCGAACCCGGGCCACCGGGGTGCGAGA
Source organism: Dermacentor andersoni (assembly GCF_023375885.2). Taxonomy (NCBI): domain Eukaryota; kingdom Metazoa; phylum Arthropoda; class Arachnida; order Ixodida; family Ixodidae; genus Dermacentor; species Dermacentor andersoni. The sequence goes on from NC_092819.1 coordinate 79,373,196, forward strand.
TGAGCACGCTTCCCCGATACCACGGCCTACTCGACGGTTCTCGCTGACTAAAGGCGTGCCTAGAGCGTGCGTCATTGCACACGTCACGTCCCAGCCATCTGGTTCACTAAAGGTGTAACCAGTGCGTGCGTCATTACGCACGCGACGGCGCAACCAACGGGGAGGGAAAATGCGCTGCCTCCCAATCGGAAACATCCATCGAAAACATTTCACTAACGGGACCGTAACGTTTTCACATTCTCACACGTAAGCAGTATTTAGTGTCTCTGGGTTCTTTTTTTCTTTTGGGCGACATTAATTTGCCTAACGTTTTGTGGGGAAGTAACTTTATTTTCCTAACCCGGCAAAAAGCTCAACCGAGGATGCACAATTTCTGAATCTCTGTTCGGATGTCACAGTTACACGAACCCACCCGTATGACTTCCCAGTCATCTAAAATCCTAGACCTTACTTTCACCACTGTGCCTGGCTTCGTTTCGAAACTGATTTACCTTCAGAGCTTAAGTGATTACTTCGTTATTATTTTCACGTCGAAAATGCAAGTATCTTCCGAGATCTAAATTTATCGTTCACTACAACCGCGTAACGCCGGAAGAAGTAAAGAAAGCCTTGGGAGCTATGCAAAGGAGGAAGGCAGCTGGGGAGGATCAGGTAACAGCAGATTTGTTGAAAAGATGGTGGGCAGATTGTTCTAGAAAAACCGGCCACCCTGTATACTCAATGCCTCATGACTTCGAGCGTACCGGAATCTTGGAAGAACGCTAACATAATCCTAATCCATAAGAAAGGGGACGCCAAAGACTTGAAAAATCATAGACCGATCAGCTTACTGACCGTTACCTACAAAGTATTTACTAAGGTAATCGCAAATAGAATCAGGAACGCCTTAGACTTCCGTCAACCAAAGGACCAGGCAGGATTCCGTAAAGGCTACTCAACAATAGAGCATATTCACACTATCAGGTGATAGAGAAATGTGCGGAATATAACCAACCCTTATATATAGCTTTCATTGATTACGAGAAAGCGTTTGATTCAGTCAAAACCTCAGCAGTCATGGAGGCATTACGGAATCAGGGTGTAGACGAGCCGTATGTAAAAATACTGAAAGATATCTATAGCGGCTCCACAGCCACCGTAGTTCTCCATAAAGAAAGCAACAAAATCCCAATAAAGAAAGGAGTCAGGCAGGGAGATACGATCTCTCCAATTCTATTCACAGCGTGTTTACAGGAGGTATTCAGAGACCTGGATTGGGAAAAATTGGGGATAAGAGTTAATGGAGAATATCTTAGTAACTTGCGATTCGCTGATGATATTGCCTTGCTTAGTAACTCACGGGATCAACTGCAATGCATGCTCACTAACCTGGAGAGGCAAAGCAGAAGGGTGGGTCTAAAAATTAATCTGCAGAAAACTAAAGTAATATTTAACAGTCTCGAAAGAGAACAGCAGTTTACGATAGGTAGCGAGGCGCTGGAAGTGGTAAGGGAATGCATCTACTTAGGGCAGGTAGTGACCGCGGATCGGTATCATGAGACTGAAATAATCAGAAGAATAAGAACGGGCTGGGGTGCGTTTGGCAGGCATTCTCAGATCATGAACAGCAGGTTGCCATTATCCCTCAAAAGAAAAGTGTATAACAGCTGTGCCTTACCAGTACCTGGAGAAACCTGGAGGCTTACGAAAAGGGTTCTACTTAAATTGAAGACGACGCAACGAGCTATGGAAAGAAGAATGATAGGTGTAACGTTAAGGGATAAGAAAAGAGCAGATTGGGTGAGGGAACAAACGCGAGTTAATGACATCTTAGTTGAAATCAAGAAAAAGAAATGGGCATAGGCAGGACACGTAATGAGGAGGGAAGATAACCGATGGTCATTAAGGGTTACGGACTGGATTCCACGGGAAGGGAAACGTAGCAGGGGGCGGCAGGAAGTTAGGTGGGCGGATGAGATTAAGAAGTTTACAGGGACGACATGGCCACAATTAGTGCATGACCGGGGTAGTTGGAGAAGTATGGGAGAGGCCTTTGCCCTGCAGTGGGCGTAACCAGGCTGATGATGATGATGATGATGATGATGATGATGATGATGAAGAAGAAGAAGAAGAAGAAGAAGAAGATGATGATGATGATGAAATAACCGTGTCTCTTCTATGTCGACGACAAAGAGAACGATGGGAGCTTTAGTCGACTTCGTCTCGTGCATCGGCCTAGCGGAGATTAGAAGAGGAAGAAGCCCTCTCTAGGCTGGACTACTAAGACAAGCTGCTTTTGTTATACGTGTCCTCGTCTCCTACCTTCGTTGCACCGCGACAATATATATATAGTAGTATTTAGAAGACCTACTATGCATGTCCTTTCGGGCGGCCAAGGCGGTCGTTGCAGGTAATATCTACTCGTTCTTTTTTTTCCGATCCTTCATTTATGACATTTTCTCTCCTATAGTAGGTTTCGCCATTGTCATGAGTAGAGCATGCTGAAGTGCCATGTGAATCACACTTCCCTAGAGTGGCCAGTCAGCCTACTTGGTCGCCCTCTATCACGAAAAAGAAAGAACAGGCCGACCTCCAATAAGGCCACGCATGGTCACGTGTCGCATGCTCGCTCAATGCGCTATAGGCCTCGTGCGCTGCTGTTTCAAATCGGACTTGCAGCGCCAATGCGGTGAGTGCCGGCGAAAAAGCTGTGTTCCCTGCTCTCCGCAGAGAACACAGATTGCCACAATGGCCACTAGCCATGCGAACCTGTGTACGTGGTGAAAAAAAAAAACACAAACTTATGTGTACTGCGTTGTGCATAGATGTCACAATGGCTATAAAAACATTGCCTGGGAGCTGGCGAATTGGCGGAATGTTACTGATTTCCCTGGAAGTCGTACGATGTTTATTGCAGCTGTCCGGCGCGCGCAATATAAACGAACGTGCCTTTTCATGGTGCGTTTTCTTCTGCTTGCCCTTCAAGATACTATTAGGGCACAGCCGCGCCCCTTATTTTCGTTTATTATTAGGGGTTTTCAAATACGATTGAAATATTACCAGCTAAATATTCCTATTCGAAAATGAACTATTTCATGTATTTGAATACTTGAAACTAACCAGATGGTTCGCAACAACTGACTGACTGTTAAAGTGTTGCTCTTCTCCATCTGCTAAACGAAGTATCTCAACATATCAGAAGTTAAACTGCGACAAATGTTGTCGAAGGAATGCAGAAACAAGATGGACAACGGAAATTTTGCTTTCGATATCGCGGTGGTATCGCTCACATGACAACATGTGAGCGTTACTTCTAGTCTGTCATTTAATGCTTTCGGCAGTCTAGTAACGTAGCATTTTTATCATGTAACATCGTAACATTTTCTCGTAACATTTTTGTGGATGTCTTTCTTGCAACTGGTCGTTTTTCCAAGTCTCTACGACACACGAGTCCTTCAGCAGTTCTTCCTTGTTTTTTGTTCTTTTTCTACAACTTCTGATCTTTTCTTCGGCAACCATTTATTTAGTGTATTTCTAAAGCTCTATTCCACACAGCCGCCAGTCATTAAAGCTTCTTTCATATCAAACTCTGAAGACGTTGAGACGCTATTCGTGCAGTTTTTAATGACAACTAGTAATTTTGTTTTAAAGAGTGACTATTTGTCGCTTATAGGCTGTCTTTTTTTTCACTGGTCAGTACTGACGTAGTACCTAATTACGCAAACAGAAATAATTGTTCCTGCTGTAAATACATATATGCGTCTTCGGTTCACTATTCGATTCCATATTCAATACTTACTATTCTCATTCGGTTCATATACGAAAAATGTGGTATTCGCTCATCTCTATTGTTATTGTTAGTGAACGTGCAACGTATCGAAACTCGAGCCACTTCATGCAGGTGCACCGAGGAAAAAGCGGAGAGCACACTTTTGTTGCGTCTGCCTTCGTTGACAGCCTGCATGGCACGACAAAGCGAGCTCGCCTTTGAGCTGGGCCTGTATGCACAAAAGCCTTTCGCGCTAGAATTGCTCGTAAGAGATAATTACAGCCGATCCTGACATTTAAATAGCGACGGCGGCCGGATGATGGCAATTTCGGAGCACTTACGAATGAGACCATTTGTGAATGAATGAATGAATGAATGAATGAATGAATGAATGAATGAATGAATGAATGAATGAATGAATGAATGAATGAATGAATGAATGAATGAATGGACGGACGGAACGGACGGACGGACGGACGGACGGACGGATGGATGGATGGATGGATGGATGGATGGATGGATGGACGGATGGACGGACGGACGGACGTATGTATGTATGTATGTATGTATGTATGTATGTATGTATGTATGTATGTATGTATGTATGTATGTATGTATGTATGTATGTATGTATGTATGTTATGACCATCCCCTTTGGAACGGGGTGGTGAGTTGCGCCACCAAGGTCTTCCTATTATACTGCCTAATCTCCTACCTGGGTTTAAAAAAAAGAAAAAGAAAAAGAAAACACGATGAACCCCCCCAACCAAATTTCCTGACCCCTATTGTGAACTTTGCTTTTGTACGTCTCCGTTTTTTGTCATTTCCTTACTTTTCTTCCACCAATCTTCCAATCGCCTCTTACTAATCGCTTGTTTATAGCTTATGTGTGCCACGCATATGGGCCAAGCTGCGGCGTTAAAACGTGGCTTGCCATAATGCAAGCACTACAAAACAACTGTGCTACGATAATAGCCGCGAATGCGAGCAACAAAACAGTGTGCTCACGTGTAAGCGCACGTCGTATACTCCACGCTAGATTTATTTGTGCCCGGGACTTTCCGAAGATTTCCGACGGACCGACGGCACAGCTGATTTGTTCCCTCACGCAATATAACGTGATCGTGGGCGTACAAGTCGGCATAGCGAGCCTAACTGCTTCGTTCGAAGTGTACGCGTCAAGGTTGCTACTCGTTCCGTATGGCCGGCCGCAAAACAGCAGCCGGGGCTCTTCTCGCGGTGCGATGTCACAAGGCGACAGCCGCCGCAGCCAACGTCGTGCATTGCATCGCGTCGGGAAGGGAACACGGGGAGTATGTGCTCGACCTGACCGCAGTGGCGTTGCCGCGTTCGGGAGCACTGGCGCCGCCATACGGGCGCACGAGTACCACAGACAGATCTGGAATTCACGCAGCAGCTACCTAGCGGTTGCGGCTGCGGACGCTCGCGCACTCCGTATAGCCGGCCACTCGACCTCTATACAGACTCACAGTGTGACATAACACTGCACCTACACGGTACCGTGTATGTTTCACGTGCAAGAATTGAAGAAGATATAATATTGATGACACCCGTTGATAGAACTCGAGGATTCCGCCGTATACACTATATCACACACCACGTGCCTCTCAGACCCAGTGCGTGCGCGGGCTCGGCGAGCCCTGCGCATGTGATTACCACGAGCTGAGCCCTAAGGCGCGCGAGATGGAAACTGAAGATTTCGTGATTACCCGCGCCGACAAGGGCGGCAGACGCGCGGGCGCACCATGTAATTACAGCCTGCAACTGGATGACCCGAGGGTGCAACGGCTGCTAGACAGACTGCAGACGATGTGGGGTGGAGGGGAACTGGGCGGTCCCGGTCATTGCCACCACCAGCAGCGCTGAGACCACGCGGGGCTAGCTCTCACTTGTGGAGAGAGTCCATACTTAGCTCTCGCCCACCGCATGCCCTGGCACACAGGATGCGCAGGACGACGGCGGACCAAGGCCCCCTTGCGCGCAACAAATTGGCTCCCCCCCCCCCCCCCCCCCCTATCTGGACCGGATCACGAGTCACCTCATCTCGAGGTTGGATGCTTCGAGCAGTGCAAGTGACAAGCACTACTCAACGAGTCGCGGTGGCCCAATTAGAGGCTCAGAGCTGGTTACGTGGGCTCACGAGTGTAAAAAAAAAAAGTGGTTTGATTGCTAACGCGTCATCCATGTGGTCTGCTTCATATATAACCTTGAGCCAAGGTGACGCCTGAGCCGTTAGTCTATACAGCCCATTGGCAAACGGACACAATGAGTTGTAGGTTTGATATTCTCTTTCCTACTTAAAGTGCACCGCTGTGGAAGCTACGCAAGAAGTTCGGTTAATCAAAGTATCACTACGCGCGTTTTCGTGTTCAAGCGTTGCGAGGTCACACGTGGTCTCGCGAGCAGCGCGAGCCTCTACGTGAGGCTGCCGCGGCGGGTGGCAAATGGAAAACTTGAAAGGGAAAACAATGGAAATCAAAATTGTCTAAAACAACACACGCCTATCAACAACCGTATAACAGAGTTTATTGATTTTTAAAGATTGGAAATGTTCTTTTTTAAGTTCATTATTTAGCCTAAATATAGAACAGTTTCACATAATTGCTGGCACAAAACAGCACGCAGACTATTCCTCGTTTGCAAACGCAGCTACGTCACGGAGCCTTGCTAGCTTCCACAACGTAGCATGCTATGCATGAAACGGTTCCCGTTGGATATACGCTCCTTCAGAAGTTCAGTTGCGCCTCCGGGACATGGTGCGAGCTCTCCCGAAAAGCTTTATTCGAGCCTCTTAAATGTGCCTCTACTTGCCCAATCAGACTCGTTATAAGGAAAGCGTGTGACGCAGTGCATGCATGCTACCTTTAGTATATACTGTAGAATCCAAAGACGTGTTCTTCATAGGTTATTTCGAGCAGTAATTGCCTTTTTCATAGTCCTTTCGAACAGGCGCCCGCTGGCAATGAATAGAGCCCAGCGTGGATTGCCTTGCCGAACAGCGACGTGATGTACACAAACGAAAGAAGCGTCGCGAGCTGTGACGCGTACTGGTGACTACGTGGATGCTTTCTCGATGAGCTATTGAGATACTGTACTGAAGAGTATGCAATTTCCTTTCAGTCAGGCCAAGCTTCGTTAAGTTTGGATGTTAAGGCTGCGTTGTTGTTACCCACACCGCCTTACACAAGCTTGCGTGCGAAGCAGTGGAAGGAGTCCTGAAGTGAGCGTAAGGGACCACAGTGAGCGAGAGGGCGGTCTTCTCTACCTCGTCATTTGTTTCATGCGCTTTCTTATTTTTCAGAAAATGTTCGGAGACCCCACGCAATGTGGACGTTCATGTTCATGCAGAACATTTCCGCCGCATGACGCACGCGAATAAATGTTTCTCAAGAGTCTATTACGTGCATCCCACGTAATCTGGGATCTGCTTAAGATATGGGGAGAACGGCAAGGGTTGATGTAGTCGACGAGCGCTTAAGTGCTTGCACGTCTCGCTTGCGATTGCCGTTGACGCTCCTCTTGATTTCTCGGAGCAGTGAGGGCACGCTGTCGTTCTCGTTTTACTTGTCTCGTTACGCTCGACTCTTCGCAGAGACGTTCGGTATCAGCACGACGACGCTCACGACGCTTGCGCAATTCGATTTCTTCCGCTGTCAGAGCTCGCTTGGGCGCCATTAGAGTAGTTTTACATGCAACTATTCTGACGTCAATAACCCTATACCTAAGGCTCCGTGAGAATTCACGTTTTGTAGACCAAAATTTTGAGGTCCGCAGGAAAGTATAGGAAAACGAAGTGCTGCTCGTGAGAGCGCGTGGCACATGCTGGCTTTGTAGCGAAATAAACGGCGAATGAAGGCGCGCTGCTCCGAGCTGCGTTCCTGCGTATTGTCCTTCGCTTTCCATCCCATACCAGTCACCCGTTTCACAAAGAGTTCTCTGTGCCTTCGAGATACCTATGAGGCAACATCATTCGTGCAGGTTTCATGCCGAGATTCACTGTTTTATTACGCAGAACTGAGATACACCCATTCGCACTACCTTGTAGGTCCGAATTAAACTATGCTGTACTGCCCAATGACCGAATCAGCATGGGAATCGATCGCTATAATGCTTCGCAGTGACAGTGTGTGGAACACTTGTTGGTTTTACCTATAACTATTAGTGCACACTTCCCATGTTACGGATACATGTGCTGTTATTGTTACTATAGTACATCAATAAAGTTCCCTTTGTAGGTTTCTTGTTTCTACGGCTTCGGAATCTCAAGTTGCGAGGTACTTTCTAAATGCCGCTGAAACACATGTACACTAAAATGTATTAAGGCAAGAGTGTTAAAGGCCCCGTGTCGCAGAAAATCTGGCGATCGGCGCCGGCGTTGCGCGTCCTCCGTCCAGCGTCGGACGTCATTTCGGCGAAAAGAAATTGATACCAAATTTTGAACCACGCATACTCAACCACTCTTCTACCACCAAAGTTGCTCATGCCTTGTCCTTCATTCCTTACAAAGTTATTCCTCGGAATTTTGAGAACGGCGGCTCACAAACAAATGTAATGAAAAAAAAAATGACAACCATTCCAGTCTGTGAAGATGGAATGGCAGCGAACGTTGACGACAGTCAAAGCTCTCAAACGAAAAGCAAAGTGCTTTCGCTGCCATTCCGTCTCCACAGTGTGGAATGGTTGCCCGGGCTCGCCATTGTCGTTTTCTTTCAGCATCGCGGGAACGTTCTTCATCGGTGTTCGTGTCGCGCCGGCACCGTTTACATTCTCGTTGCTGTTCCCTCCGGCGCTCCTCGTACGCATGTTGTTCTTCAGGTGTACGAACTATACGTGTCCGCCCCATCGATAACGCAGCTGTTTTTAGCGCCCATACCACTCCTGCTTATATACTGCGATAAGCTTGACGTCACGCTATTTTTCACGGCGAGCGTTCTAATCTGTTCCGCATTGTGACACCTGTGCCGCTGCACTGCACCCGTACGTGATCACACACAAAGCAAACACGGAAACCAATTGTGTGTGGATTTGTGAAAAATCGTTTCTGTTGAGGGCCGCCGCAAAAACTACGGAAGGATAGTTATACACAGCTTTCGCTGTAAAAAAAAAAAGAAAAAAAAGCCGACAGCGTATATTCTTTGTGTTAGCTCTTCTCAGGCTGAAATAATAAAAGTGCTAAACAATAACAGGAGATCGACCTACGAAAGAGACCGCCTTTCTACCAGAAAGCTTGCCTTCGTGCATAGCGTTCGCCGCCAGCGTTTCCAGCAAACGTTACGGTTACATAAGCTGCAGTTGCCGGGAAGCATGAAAAGCAGTAAGGGGTTTTTGAATGCTATCGCGTTCCTCTCTTAAAGGCAAAGCTTAAGCGTCCTCCAAATTTTCCGCCGTGCTTTCTGTCGGCACAATCTGTTCGAAAATGTCCAAGCGTTTCATCCGACATGCTACATTCCTTCTTACAATGCAAACTTTTTCGACCTTGCCTACGTTCAGAGAGAGAGAGAGAGAGAATATGAATGAAGGTTACCGAGCTGACAGCATGCGGTTTGCTACCCTTCACTGATGTTCCGTATTGATCTTATATACATCATTGACGAGGCTTCAAATTGGTATTGCAGTGGAGTTGCGCGTCGGTGTCTCAGGGAACGAAGCCACTGAACACTTGGCACAGCACCCAGCACTGCACGCATCTCAGGGTCCGGCCTGTTCAGCATCAACGGTACAGCGCGATAGCTCACGGAACCATTTCTCTTCTACGCAAGCCGTGTGCATGCTAATGACTTTACACACGCCAATGTTTGCCTTCTCCAATGATTGCTGACATCATATGCCCGCTCGAGGCTAGCATATTACGCAGGGCAGGTCATGCTGTATACCTCTGAAGCGCACACTTCTTGCAGTGTCGCGGATGACATGATGTTTTTCCTTATCTATTGCAGTGCACAAAACCGAGTACGTGAGACCTTGGTGTACGCTGCGCCATGAGAAACGGCCCAGAGCGATCCGAATTTCCGCGGAATTTCCTAACTTTAAAGCAACAAACGACGCGTTGCCAGCAACGACGGCTCGGACGAAGAGGCACAGTAGAAATATCTCGAAGCGCAAGACCACACTGCGATGCAAGGTCTCTCTACAGTGAATACCAATCAAACAGCCCGAGTCGCCATAGTTTGTTGAACAAAAAGCCGCTTGTAAAATAATCACCCTCTCTCTCTGGTAGGAGGCTGTTCTCGCGCCTACTTCAACCGTTTACACTGGATTAGCTGATGAGTGCGAGAGGATGACGACACCCCTCAAAAATGTGGCGCTAAGGCAGACAAATGGCGGCAGTTTGACCAGGCTACATCCGCTTGCGCACACAAAGCCCCGAGGAGGAAGCCGTGTAAGCTGCGGCTGCTATGGGGCATCCCCGCGCTCGAAAAAGAAACAACGAAAAAAAAAATGTTATAGTTGGCGACGAACGTTGTTCGCTTCTTATTTAGATTCGTATAACGTCGACCGATGCCGGGAAGATTCGCGAGGAAAAAAAATTAAGTAAAAGACACTGCGGAAACGGGGGTCGCGCGGTAATGGTCTGTGCTTCCCTGCGCGACATAATCGCACCCGGCCAGCCGCACTTGAGGTCATTGGGCAAATAAGCGACCGGATAGTGCAGCAGGAAAATAAGGGGGAAGCAGCGGGGGGGTGTCCGGAATGCAAGCGGCCGCGAAGCGTCTTCCCCGAAACCGGAGGCGGCGACCGCTCGGTTCGGGGTCAGATGCGCTACTTGCCTCCGACAACTGTGCCACTCCCTGGCTCCCCGCTGTGACGGAGAAAGAAGACGACCAGCAAAAGCGAAAAGCGAAAGTGGAGGGAAAGGGGATTTGGCGAATGCCGCGGCCCCGGACCGTTCTCACTTTTCTCGCCAGCTCGGCGAGAATGGCGCCGCTGGGTCTGGCGCTATGTGCTTTATTGCTGATGATTACACTGGGATGAGAATGCGGGAGTCACGGTAAAGGTGAATAAACGTATTATATAAGCGCGAAAGGGCAGTTTCCTTTAGAGATGAATGCGCCGACCGCGGATAAGAAAAAAACACAAAGAAGGGTTAGGAGAACAAGCTGAGGCGCGTAATCGTGGAAAAGCAGAGGGGAAACAAAAGACAGAGAGAAATCGAGAAAGGAAAGCGACGCTTCGGGCATCCCCCGTGACCCACAGAGAGAGAGAGAGAGAGAGAAAGGGAAGGAAAGACAGGGAGGTTAGCCGGTGTAAATACCGGCTGGCTAGCACAATGCGTTGGCGGGCTAGTTGGTGCGAATCCATGAATACTTTGTTTCGCGCAAAACAACAGACACAAGAAAGACGACAGGACAAGGCGACAGGACAAGGCGACAGGACAAGGCGCAGGACAAGGACAAGCACCTTGTCCTGTCGTCTTTCTTGTGTCTGTTGTTTTGCGCGAAACAAAGTATTCATGGACCTGTTGGCTACTCTGTGCTGGGGAAAGGGGTAAAACCCATTGACACGCAATAGTCTTCCGCACGTGACTCGTTTCTATTTTCGTCATTTGCAACTTTGGGCATATAAATTCTTCGCGTGTTCTTAGCGCACAGGTTGAGAGATATTTTGTATTTATGGAGCGTCCAAAGGTGACAGCAAATATGTGTAATGTCATTATTCTTTCTATCAATTAGTGTTGTTGCTTTTTGTGGACTGCAATTTAGATAGTCACCGCTTGGATCACTCATTACTCCGCGGATACTAGACATTTCTATCCACAATTATATGTAAAGAATACTCACAATATTTATTTTAGAGAGTTTATGAAAAGCGAGCAGCGTATTGCGGAAGCAATTAAAAATAGTTGTTACAAGAGGCCAGAAGAACGAAGTTGCTTTGGGCGAGGAGAACTGTAATGCGGAGAAAAAAGAATCCAGCCCTTGTTTTAAACAATGATCAACGGACCTCAGTTTCGCAATTCTGTGGGTACGGGGAAATTCTCTGCATTCTCGTGTATTGTTTTTTTTTATTTATCAGTATTTTTGACATTCACTCTATGATCTGAGCTGTCCAACTAACCAGGACGCTAGCAGATGCCAGGCCGAGGCCGAAATGATGAGCAATTCTCGAAGCGCTGATATCTTGAGAGAGATCAATGGTTCAAATAACTTCAGCGAAAATGTGATAGTTATAGAAAGTTTCACACTCGAAAGTTTTTTTTTTTTATTTCTTTCCTTCCTGCTGTTTCTGCTAAATGACAATGTCTGAGCACGTTCATTCAAAAATTTATTTATTTATTTATTTATTTATTTGTAGAATTATGTGACATCAGTTCATATTACATGTATAATTCAGTTACCTGAAATACCTATACATGGTGTTCATTTTCTTCTTGTCATTTACGTGTGTAACGGTGCATGTAAACATTTGTTTTAATACAACCTCGTCTGGGCTTGCAGGCGTACGTGCGTGTGTGTGTATTTGTTTGTCTGTCCTATCTAGCGCACAAAAAACTATGTTTAGTAAACACTTATTTTGTTTTCGTTTTTTTCGTTGGCCCCGTACAGTTTAACTTCCCTTGGCATCAGAATGCAGTCAGCAGCTTTCCGTGAGGTAAAGCTGCAGATTGCATTCTGCCACAGTTCACAGCGGTGCTGAACCTTTGAAACTCTTAACGCAGAAGCGACGCAGCCCAAGTGCAATGCAACCTGTCCAGCAGCTGGTCACCATAAAATGAAGACGAGGCGTTGACCGCGTTCCTATAGAAACCCGCGGAGCGCCTAACGGAGGGCCTAACCGGGTCAAGAGGTGTTCCTAATGTGACCATTGTTTGGTACCCCCGAGGGACTCCGCATCGTAAACCGCATTATTCCCCGCGCCTGCAGTGTAGCGGAAGGCAATGGCGACAAAATTGTATGCCCGACTACTACGGCTGTGCGGTAACGGTCCACACAGTCGTTCGGGCGATTGAACGAACAAGGTATGTACTTCATTTATGGCTTTAGGGCCCATACGTAAAGTTGCGTTTTAACGTGATAGGCTTGAGAACTCGGTTCTGTATATGAATTTTGTAGGGATGACCTTGCGTAGACGAACAGCGTGGACACAAGCATCACGAAGCGTGAGACGACGCCGCCGCTGCCTTCTGCCGGCGAAGAAATGCAACAGGTGTTTTCAAGCGTGGCGGGGGTGATCTCGGAGGCAAGGTGTCAAGGCGCGCAGCGAGCTCGGGCACGACATTCCATGACGCTGCGTGTTCCTCTTGTTAAACACACAAATACGTTGCCTGTGGAGAAGACTAGGCAGAAAATGCCTTAACCGGCACTCGATTTCTCTCGGCTCCACATAGGAAAAAAAAAAAGGAATGTAATAATAAGCTAATTATTTAACGATAACAAACAATAATTATAAGACTGACACAAAAAGTGATAATAAATATGTGTCCGCCTCGACGGAGCGTTCAAGCAACATTTAAATGGTGTCCACGCCGCTACTCAAGTGCGGAATGCAGCTTGCGATTCCTTAACCTTCGCGATTCAGTTAGCCTTTGGTGAAGGATCCTCGACACACGCACGCACGCACACACGCACACACACGCACACACACGCGCGCACATACACAGACACACACACACACACACACACACACACACATGTATGTATGTGTGAACATGAACGGAAAAGGAATACCGTGAATACGCCATGCAAATTGCCTCGAGCAGTGGGGTAGCTAAGGTGTTTGACGCCCGAGGCCCATAGGTCTTCTCTCATCCCCCCCCCCCCCCCCCCGTGTGTAGTCAGGAAGGCAAGGATATCGAAAATTTCTGGTGAGGGGAGGAGGCGCTGATGTTGCAGCAGCGTGCATCTGCGGGCTTCTTTCAATCTCGGAAAAACCCTTTTATGTAGCACTTTTATGTAGCAACAAAACGCTGTACCGGAGGTTTTTCATGTCGCTCTACAATTTTATCACTGACACTCTTCATCTAATTATAATATTTGACAAGCTGACTAATGAATTAAACCTAATTATCTAATTAGGCGCAGTGAAAGAAAAATAGTTTGAGTATCTCCAAGCGACGCCAAACAACATTACTTTTGTTCTGTCCAGCTACGCGGGATTTGCATATTTTTAAACCGTCTAAAGTTAGCTGGGACACCCTGTATATTCCGTATGCGTGAAAGAAATAAATAAAGAAAGAAAGAACGAAAGAAAGAGAGAAAGAAAGAAAGAAAAGCAGCTGCTTGCGCAACCCAAAGAGCCAAACCAGTCAGACAACAGTGGAGCGAAGGGCAGCAATTTTCGAGAGCAACGACCTCCAACGGTGTTCTCGCTAACAGCCGCGCCCAATATTGAGCTCTACTAAGTGGCCCAGCAGCGCTGTGGCCATTAATGGAGGAGAGAGGATGCGTCGATGTTTTAGAGATAAATACACATAGCAACGAGCGTCTTTGTTGGATTTCCAGCGGGCGCCGTATACGCACGCGCAGGACAATAACCGTTCGCAATTATGCGGTCAACCTTTATTAACGACCTACTTCTTCGAATGGATCTCCGACGTAACGGCTCTGAGTCTCTCGCGCAGGTGTGTGTGCTGTTTAACAGTCGACACCAGCGCGGTTACTGGAATTCAGACACGCTAGAAGATTAATGACGTCTACGTGAAAGGGAGTCGCAGGTGGAGGGCACCATACAATAATACGTAGACATCTGTTGCAGAGGTTCCGGTCATTGTATAGCTGATTAAAGAACCTTGAAGCATTTTATATCTCAGGCACCCTTCTAATGAAGCGTCGGGACATGATTGCTGCACCATATACTTCCCCTCTAAGCTTGTCTTGCTCCGCCACTGTACACGAATCATTGCCATGCGGCGAAGCAAACGTTGCGTCCATTAACCTTGTGTGATGGTTGCCGGATCAAAGCGTACAAGATGAGCTTTGATCTGGCAGCCCTGCATGTGTAAGATTATTAGTACGCGTACATGTTTTGTCGCGTTCGTCACCGATTCTTTCTTCAGTATGGACTGAGATATTCTTTAATGCGAAGCATTATTTGCATCTTACCAGACACTTCGCTGTTCGTAGATATGAAAGCCCCTGTGTCGCGTTGTTTGGGGGCCTCTTCTATAAAATAAGATGTGTCCGAGGTGGAATTTCAACCAGGGTTCTATAGCGCGATAGCCGAATACCTTACCCATTAGACAACAGACGCAGGGTTTTGTGCTAATATCATTGCTAGTATTAGCACAAGCTACAGGTACGCTACAACTTTCGTTTCGGATCAAACACTATTCTTCTCCACTTTCGTGCACAGCATTTTTGTCAAGCCGCATTAGACCGCGAAGTCCCTTTCCATGGAACGCAGCCTTC
The DNA here is from genome assembly GCF_023375885.2 of Dermacentor andersoni. NCBI lineage: Eukaryota > Metazoa > Arthropoda > Arachnida > Ixodida > Ixodidae > Dermacentor > Dermacentor andersoni. Next base: position 79,388,310 of record NC_092819.1, read on the forward strand.
TATAGGCAGAGTTAATTGAATATCTCAAAGGATAAGAAAGAAAAGAAGGAAAAGAAACTGGCGTTTTGTAGCTTCCAAGACACTCACCTTGAAGTTATAGCCGCCGAAGTAATTCAATAGTTATACCATAGTGCTCTTTTATTTACAGAAATAAGAGGTCCTGTACTTAGGAGTCCTCAATCTTTTGCTTACTGTTAGTTAGTTATACGTGGTTTAGTGCACGCAAAAGCAGCTAAGGCTATGCTGCGCCAAACACGAGGTGTTTTAAAATCCAATTTAGGAAGAAAAAGGCTGTGCTTATCCATATTTTATGTAAAAAGCCGGTGTCATCTGAAAATTTACGCACGTTACATAACGGGATTATAGGACAGGCACGTACCCAGGATTGTTTTTCGGGGGGGGGGGGGGGGGGGTAACATTTCTGTGCAAATGAGGGGGGGGGGTACCTTTGCTAGTAGAAATATTAATAACACCCACCATTCGCCATAAAGACGCGCCATAAAGACAGGTAGGCCTGTGACATACATCCCTCCTCTACTTGGCAAACAAGGAACTACATCATATGGACTCGCGCAGGAAAGGAGCGCAGGAAGAACACTGCCAAGAACAATTAAACAAGCGAAAGTGCAAAATAAAGATTTCTATAGTAGAATACAACATTAAAAAAAAACAGCAGTTAGCAACCAAGGCACACGGACCACGCGGGGTTGTGTTACTCCGCCAGCCAATCACAGAAGCAAAAAAAAAAAAAAAATCATCGTCATGCGGCCTTTTCAAAATGGCGTCGAACTTGATAGCTTCGGACAGTCCGCTATTCTTGAAGCATCTTTTCATCGGCGGAAGCAGTGTGGTGCGCAACAAACATGGACAAAGTGTGTGGAGTCTGAGCACGTCACTCTTCAAAAGTCTGCGGTATACAGTTCATTTTACATCTGAGCCCATTTTACTCATGAAACTTCACTGCCAACTGAAGTGAAACTTGACAATAAACATTTGCAGCGAAGCAAGCATTTTATTTCAGTTCAACAAAGAATTAGGCTTTTACCATTTCACCATAATAGGCGAGGAAAAACGTATAAAAACGCACGAATAATTTTATTTTTGTGGTTTGCGCCTTATTTGGGTAACAGGAAAAGTTTGAAGTACGAATTATTTGCAGTCTCGAGGAGGAACAGTGACTGGTGCTTATGAGTGCGTAGGCGGGGCTTCTCTGCAGGCTTAAGTTGTATCCGACTATAGCAGCGTTCTTTATATTAGCTCTGAAAGAATTATAGATAAATACATATTTGCGGAAGAATGACAGTTCTTTTGGATCCCTCGTTTACTGCTTTACCAAGTGCCAAAACCGACTCTTATTGTTATTCAGGAAGTTGCGCAACGATGCGTGGCCGCCAGTGCAATACAACCGCACAGAGCGCGGACGCTGCGGTTCTATAGGTAGTGCGCCCACTGCCAAAGTTTAGTAAAACACCCACGTAAGCAGAGCAGAGAAGTGGCTTTGTCAGGCGGTTCGACTGGTAACTGTAGAAGCGCCATTCAAAACACACGGAATTGTTCTTCACTTCCGGCGGCGTTTTCTCTACTTTGTTTTCAAATAGAAAGATGTTGATCCATAAATACTTTCATAAACAACGGTAAAAATTGTTAATTTTTGCCTTTCCTTCCTCTTTGGCTGTTGCGTTGGCTTTCTCCTTTAGTACGTCGCTTAATTTCTCAACTCCTTGTTGCTCTTGCTTCCAGTTGACAGTTTTGCCCGAAAAGTGCTGTACAATTAGGGAAAGAACAGACGAGGTAACGGGTGACAGTCAAGTTGCTTATGGGTTTGAAGGTTATTGCAGGGTTTGATGATGGACGCTGTTTCGCATTATCTTATTTCCCGCCTTATCTAACCCACACCGCGGGTATATAGTTCAGGGGATCTGCCAGCATCGCCGCGAGCCGTCACTCGAGGAAATAATCAAGCAAAAGGAAAAGTTAAACGTAATTGGCGTTTTCTGCGGCCGCAACTCGTTCCACGAGCATACAGACCAGCTGACTAAAGCCGAGTCTCTTTCCTGGTCCCTGAATCAGTCTAAACAAAGAAGGTTGAACTAACGAAGCAACAGCGATGCACGTGACCGTTGCAATAGATGGCGATCAACTCAACGCATTTCGATTTAATCGCGCGGGCACCGAATCTATGAGAAAACTGGCCTTCACACTCCAAGAGATGCCGATAACTACCGCCATCCAAAAGAAGTGAAAAAAGGCAACGAAATGTTGACCGCTGAATAGCTGTCGTCTTAACACTGACTTGGCGGCGTTTTAGGAATGTGTGGGAAGTGGTGGCGTGCGTGGTCGAGGAGGGGGGGGGGGGGCTTGATGCCGCTCGATTTCGGGGGGGGGGGGGGGCTGTGTACGTGCCTGCTATAGGATCATCTGCTAAATTTAAATCAGGGTGTAAAGGTATGCGTAGCTAATATAAGTTGTGCAAAAGGTTTCGTCAGTGTACTTCGATGCAAGTCAGTAATATATGCATAACTGTTAGGGGTTCTTGGCATTTCTCGCATGTTGGTGCGTCTTCTTTCGCAAGTAAATCATTGTGCTTGAGGTGTGTGTGGCCAATGCGTAGTCGGCATAAAACTACTTCAAAGAACCGCTCCTGGAAGTTACACGACTTCCACTCCCCAAGCACGGGTTTAGTGAGATGTAGCTTGCTGTCTGCACAATGTTCCCATTTGTGTTGCCACTTTGACGTTAAGGCCTTCCTAATCGCACGGATGTTATCTTTATATGGAAGTGTTGTGTTTGTTATGTCTTTGTACGCTGCTATCGATGCACATCTATCAACTGCTTCGGTACCCGGTATCCCAACATGGCTTGGTACCCAGCAGGAACGAATTGATCAGCCGTATTTGGTTAGCGCCACCATGTTTAGAATATCTCCTAGCAGGGTTTCACACTCAGCTTTCAGATGTAGAGCCTTTAGTGTACTTAAGAAATCAGTGTATATGGCTGTATTTCTGTGTTTGTCAGTGATAATTTTTTTTAACTACAACCCATACAGCATAAACTTCGCCAGTAAAAACAGAGGCAAACGAATATTCGTTTCCCAATTTTCCGCTACGGCCCCTACACCCACGTGTTCTTTTGTTTTAGAGCCATCAGTGTAAAATTTCGTGTGATTTTGATATTTGTCCTGAAGAGCACGGAATTCTTGAATAATATGTTCGTGTGGTGTGTCTCTTTTCTTTAGATGTGTTAATGTCCAGTCACATAACTATGTAAATTCGTACCACGGGGGCAATCGTGGTGGTTTTTTGGCAACCTCGAGGACTTCATGAGAAATGTCATACCCCCGACAATATTCCTCATATCGCAGGACAAGCGGCCTAATCATGTTCGGTTTTATTTGCTTAGTGTAAGCGTGAGTTGCATTGTGTGATGATGATGTAGCATATGTGTTGCGGCGATGACTGAACTCTGAGCACGTAGAAAAAGTGAGTAACGCTCTGCGCTGCTGTAAGGGAGGTTCATTACACTCAACGTATAAACTTGGGACAGGTGATGTTCTGTAGGCGCCACTCGCCAGTCTCAGTCCAACGTACTGGATCAAGTCGTCGAATGTGTAAGACTGTCTGGCTGAGCCATAAACCACGCAGCCGTAGTCTAGAATGCTGCGCACAAAGGACCGGTAGATACCCAAAGACACGTTCGGTCGGAACCCCAGTGCTTATGAGATAATACTTTGAGAAATTGAACGCTTTGTTTGCTTTAATATTTAGAGTTTTTATGTGAGCTAGGAAGTTTATTTGGTGTCAAAGGTTACTCTTAAAAACTTAGTCTTGTTTGACGGCAGTATGGCGTCATTCAATTTTAGGACTGGATCGCTGTGTAGCCCTCGTTTCTGAGGGAACAAAACAGTAACAGTTTTATGTGCGGAGAAGCGGAAACCATTTATGTTAGCACATTGTGTAAGTTTATTTGTTGTGATTTGATGCTGGCTTTCACAGTTTGACAAATTTTAGGCGCCGCAAGCCACTTGGAGATCGTCTGCGTAAACAGATTGCATTAGAGACAACGGTATAATCTTATTGAGTTCATTTTTACTATGAGAACACAGCCTTGTGGAAAGCCATTTTCCTGTGTAAATGTATGAGAATGTACTGAACCGAGACGTACCTGAAATGTTCTATTAGGCATAAAATCAGCTAGGCAGTTCAGTATTTTACCACGGATTCCGAGGTCAGCCAGGTATATTAAAATTCCATATCTCCACGTGGTATCATAGAACTGCAAGACAGTGTTGCTTGTGTAAAAATGCATATCGAATTTCATGTTCTAGACGGACAAGATGGTCAGTAGTTGAACAACCCTTTTTATATAGCCACACTGGTGGGAGTCTATTAAGTTTCTTGTTTCTAAAATAAATGAGTGTCTTATATTAATAATCCTTTCATATGATTTTGCCAAGCAGCTTGTGACGGCAGTGGGTCTGTAGCTGCTTGCGGATGTTGGTGATTTACCAGCCTTTTGAACTACTATTGCTTTTCCCCACTCTTCGGGCATTATACCAGATTCCCAGATTATGTTGGAAAGTTTTAGGAGAGCATCTACAGACGCTTGAAATAGATGTGCCAGCATGGCGTAGTGAATACGGTTGTGACCTACCGCTGCTTCTTTTCCTGCAGAAAGGACTCTGTTTATTTCCTGTTGTGTGAGAGGAGTATTGTACAGTTCATTTGACGCGCCAGTAGTGGGCAGCTTCTGTTTTTGAGCAGACTGTACTTTAAAAATTCCTTTGTATAATTCCCACTGAACTAGAGCCATCGTAACAATGTTTGCCAAGTATATCTGCCTGTTCTTGTAGTGTTGTTTGTGTGCCTGGGCATGAGCAATCTCCCCGAAACTTTCCCACCTGTTCCCACATTCGTTTAGATGTGACTGAACTGTTTATTGAAGATATGTGTTTCTTCCACGATGATTTTTCCGCCTGCCTTCGGATAAATCGTGCTTTGGCTTTGGCCTGTTTAAAGCATAAGAGGTTGGTATAGGCGGGGTATCTTCGTAAAATTCTCCAGGCCCTTTATTGATGCTTTTTTGGTTCTGTACACTCAGAAGTCCAGCAGGGATAGATTATTTTGCGCACAAGGCTAGATGTTTGAGGTATTGCCTTTCCTGCCGCTGCAATTCAAACCTCAGTGAACTTTTCATTAATTTTGTTTACGCTTAGTTCACTAGAAAAGACTTCCTCGGCCTGCATGTTTCATGAAAAGTGGCAAGTCAGTAAGATGTATTTTCCAGCGACGCGGTTTAATATGTGTAATGGGTAGCGATGATGCGAGTTTGATGATAGCAGGTAGACGATCGCTACCATATGAGGTGTTCAGGACTTCCAATTTAATATCATTAAAAGCACATGGTGAGCAAAAGGCTAAATCTAGGCAACTAAAATTCCTTGAAGTAGGCGAGAAATAGATTGCCGTAATTGAGTTTAAAAGACGAATGTTATTAGATACAACGAAATCTTCAATAAGCTGCCGTCTTTGGTCCGTTTTATCGCTGCCCCGAAGAGTAGAATGAGCATTAAAGTCTCCCACTAAAAGAAAAGGCTTAGGCGGCAGTTCTTTTAAGTTTTCTAGTTTTCTAATCGTAACGTGGGTGTGAGGTGGAATATAATCTGAACAGATGGTAACAGCTTTAAATGATATAACAGTGATGGCTACAGCCTTGAAATATGTATTTGATTGAATGTTTCGGATACTCCTCCTGACAAACAGCTGGACAAACGGCTGGCGAGAACGTATTTATTATGTCTTTAATGTCACCAAAATTGTGAATCAGTCCTCTACAATTCCAGTGTGTGATAAAAGTCATAGTGGCGGAATTGAGAATGTTAATTTATGTGTATGTAATCAACAATTGTAGGTAGCATGTGTTAAAGGTATTGGACTATTGGAAGAACGGTAACCGTTCAGGTTACCGGTCCCCTTCTATGCGCATTTACTAAGTACCTGTCTTTCTTAGTGCGCTCCACAGAGCGCCCATCTTTTGGCGTCGATGACGTCGGAGTTTTTGCGTCGACCTCCATAGCTTTTTCCAAGGCGCTGGATGATCGAGAACCAGGCGCTGAGACGCGTGTCTCATGCCTTGGAGTTCGGTTTAGCCTAAGGCCTTGCCAAACCGGGGTCTGCAGGCCCGTCTTTGATGATGATGGAGCAGCACTAGCTGCTCCATCAGTGGAGCGGCACTGGCCATGGGGGCGGATGGAGTTACTACTGAGCCGCTGACTGTAATCCCTGTAGAACCCTGCCCCCTGCCGCGCCGCACTGACATAGATTGTTTGAGGTAAGTGTGATAACTACTTTCTTGCTTCATAAAAGGAGATCTTCTCTGTCACCGTGAGTGCAATTATCTCTTTTTCTTTCTTCCAGCAAGGGCAAGATCGCGAATACGCCGGATGACCTCCTTTGCAGTTTGTACAGTGTGGAGGAACATTGCAGTTGTCCGACTGATGATCATTGGCACTACACGTTGCATATGTCGACTTACCTCTGCATGATTGTGATGCATGTCCGAACCTCTGGCACTTGAAACACCGCCTCGGGTTTGGGATATACGGTCTCACATTGATTTCCACATACGCTGCATTAAGTGAACTAGGCACAATACTGGTACCAAAGGTACGTACGACGTGTTTGGTTGGGATTTGTTCGTCATTTATTCGGAGAGTTATTCTTTGAACCTTGATTACATTTTGTTCTTGGAAACCTTCCAGGAGTTCTTCATCGCTCAGGTTAAAGAAATCTTCTGATATCACGGCCCTGCTTGTGTTTAGAGAACGGTGTGCTGAGATTGTGACTTTGATGTCACCGATACTGGTGATATGAGCCAGCTTTTCTACTTGGTCTTTGGTTTTGAGTTCGAGGAGGTCCCCACTTGACTTCCTTGAGGTCTTGTATTGCTTTCCAATTTTATCTACGAGGCATTTTGTCACTAGTAATGGAGATAGTTATCTTATTGGTGTGGCTCCTTGCCTGTACATCACATGGTAGAATAGGAATGTTTAAGTTGTTTTTTAAAGTGAAGTTAGAAATTGCTTCGGTGCGCCCTCTTTTGTAAGGACGATCTGGAAGGGGGGAGATGCATTTGCCTTGACATTCTTGGAATATTCAGCAGCGATGGTAGCCACCCACCACCGAGCCCAACAAGGGGACGCTACAAGGTTAGGAAAATACCTGTAGACGTCAGCTATAACCTATAACCTAAAATATGTACCCAAGACTTGGTAGATACACACGGTTAAGCCTTGCTGCCTGGAAAACGAGAAGTAAAATGAAGTGAGTAGAAGACAGGAAAGATTGAAATAGAGAGAAAGACGAAGATTGGAGAGGGGGACAGGAAGAGGCAACTACAGATTTCCCCCGGGTGGGTCAGTCCGGAGGTGCCGTCTACGTGAAGCCGAGGCCAAGGGGGTGTGTTGCCGCCGCCGAGGGGCCGTAAAGATCCAAACACCCGGCATTAGCTCAACTTCCAGGATCCCCCTTTCCCCGGACACGGCCAAGCCACGCGCGGTTAAACGCGGGAGGGTTCAATCCTCATGTGCTCAGCTACGTGGTGTCGCAACTCAGCAAACGCCTGCTGAAGCAGACGCCCCTGCGTGGTCCCTTTTGTTTACTGTGTATAATTATTTACTCTATACTCGCTTAACTGTAGTAGGGCTTAGAACAGCATTACAATATTTTTTCAAAGGCAGACCTTGAAAAAAAAAAAACACAGATAAGTTTTAATGCGTTAGCGTTAGGAATGTCAAAGGGGAAAAAAAGAAAGTGTATATGCGTGACGTGTACGCGCATGCGCATATGTATGTATGTGTATGTAATATATATTGGAGCAAGGCATGTGCATCAAATATCGGCACGACACGTCTTGCGAGAGGAAGAGAAACCGCAGCGCACTCCAAACAAGAAAATGATATTTTTTTGCTGCTTAATTCCTTGAGCAAGTGCTCGAAGGCGTTATGCGACCGTTAAACTGTTTCCGAATGTTCCGACCGAACTGTACACGTGACACTAAGTTCAAGTTCAGTAGAAAAATCTGCCGTGTTAATTAGGGGTGATTTGTGGAAAACCTTTAAAGTTCCTGGCTTAATCATGAGTTTTGTAAATAATTACGGAAGCCTCCTTTTCTCCACATTATCGCACGTTATACGAGGTCCATAGTATAGGCTTAGCAGCGGTGTCCTTGGTGAACCAAACGAGGCATCTATCTATCTATCTATCTATCTATCTATCTATCTATCTATCTATCTATCTATCTATCTATCTATCTATCTATCTATCTATCTATCTATCTATCTATCTATCTATCTATCTATCTATCTATCTATCTATCTATCTATCTATCTATCTATCTATCTATCTATCTATCTATCTATCTATCTATCTATCTATCTATCTATCTATCTATCTATCTATCTATCTATCTATCTATCTATCTATCTATCTATCTATCTATCTATCTATCTATCTATCTATCTATCTATCTATCTATCTATCTATCTATCTATCTATCTATCTATCTATCTATCTATCTATCTATCTATCTATCTATCTATCTATCTATCTATCTATCTATCTATCTATCTATCTATCTATCTATCTATCTATCTATCTATCTATCTATCTATCTATCTATCTATCTATCTATCTATCTATCTATCTATCTATCTATCTATCTATCTATCTATCTATCTATCTATCTATCTATCTATCTATCTATCTATCTATCTATCTATCTATCTGTCTTTCTGTCTGTCTACCTTTGTTTGTTTAATAAGGCGAAAGCCTTAGACGGTTCATGGGATGAAAATTTGACTATCCGGCGTAACGGCGGTATACGGTGTTTATAAAGAAGTTTAAGTGAAGAAGATGCTTTCTAAAGAATGTATGAGTAGATACCCAAATGACGGATTGGCGTTCTTAATTATGTAGTTGATATGAATTTCCCTAAAAAAAATTGGCGGTAATATCAACACCTGGACCGATATTTCCTAAAGCCGTTAATAAGACAATTGGGAATGTGGAAATTGGTGCAACGCGAAGCTCGCATTAACTTGCATTTATTATTACATTTATTGCAGAAACTAAGGGGGAGGATGTGGGTGAGGTGTTGATAAACATCAAAGTGTTGAGGTATAGAAGCCCTCTGAATCTTTAGAAGCGCGTTTCAAGAATCGGCGCATAATTTAGCCTGCTGTCCTGGAAGAACTATATATATAGCTGCCGCCGAGATCAAATTTAGTGAAAAAGGGGGACATAGTAAGATTCATAAACATGCACAGTTAAATATTTCTGTATAAATCACAACCTTAAAAAAAAATAAAAACATTCATTGAGCAAGTGTTGAAAAGCGCTATGCAGCCGTTATCAGCTATGTTCACCAATGCACCGATATAACTGTACGCCGCACTTAGTTTACATTTGTGGAAAATGTGGGCTTGTTACGCGTAATCTGTGACGAAATTTAACTCATATGGCTTAATTATGAGCTCTGCAGGTAATTACTGAATCCTCGTTTTCTCCACATTATCAGGTGTTAAACAAGGCGCCCGCGGTTTTCTCGTTGAACTAAACGAGTCACCTTGTTTATGTTTTGTGGAAGTAGGAGTCCGGTTACGGGTGACGTGCATAGGCAAAGTTCGAAGTGTGCGGTTTAATTGCGGCACTTGTAGTAAATTATTTATGCAAGCGCTCCAGAACGTTATAAGTGTGTTTTTAAGAATAGGCGTAAAATGTGGCTACGGCGGCACTGGAAGAACGAGAGTCATCGAGATCAAACTTGGTGAAAACGGACGACCAGTATTGTTGATGCGCATGCGAAATTAAAGGAATGTGGCGGATGAAGTACGGCATTTGCTAAGGAGTCATATCCGGGCAACGCTTTCAATTGAAAGCGTTGCCCGGATATGACTTGCCCGGATATGATTTGCCCGGAAGCGTTGCCCGGACAACGACACACTTAAGTGTGTCGTTGAATTACACGGGCAGCTGAAACTCTTAATGCAACTGAGAAACGGCCTCGCTGGAAATTAAACTCATTCTGTAAAGCCGCACAAGCTTGCTGCTTTTATTTTTCTTTCTCGGCATTAAGAACCTTCAATAAATTTTTATACAATATATTCATTTAATTTTTTGCGATGGCAACGCACCCTAGTTAAAGTATTATACGTTTGTTGAGTGCTTACAGTAGGGTATTTATTTAGCTGCTCTAAATATTTTAGCTTATATGTTAAAGTTTTGTTAGTTGAGACTGCTCACTTTTGTGAATTGATTTACGTGTTCTCATAGAACTATGGGCGCCTCCTTTCAGTTTTAGAAAAATTAACACGTAATGCATCAGTTAAGCGTAAGATGAAGTCTATTTCTTTTTCGTTTACGGGTAAATGTGGACAACGAGCGACTTTGGCGAAGTACTTTCAACAATTTCGCGTCTTGCTTATTTTTTTTTTTCTGTTACATAGCTGCTGACCCCGCAACTACACATTATGGTGCCAGAACTTCTCTAACACGCAAGAAATCACTAATTATATTCTATTTTAATGTGACCTGCTCAAAACTCGCAATAAATGGAGCGTGGCTTCTTGGCGTAGGGGTTTTTTACAAGGGCTCACTTACACGTCACGAAAATCGCATTAGAAAACGCGTCTAATTGACCCACAGGGTGCCAGAATCCCTCTCAATCTACAAATTCGACATGCATATATACAACAATGCACGGCGTCTCTCTCTCTCTCTCTTTCTCATATTTTAAAAAAAAAAGGTAGATAGGTCAATGCACGTGTAAAAGAAAACGGTTAGCAGTAGTTCTAACTAAAGCAAACTTCTCTCCAGATGTGCCGCGCGTTTTAGCGGGAAACGGAAGCACGCGAATGTATTTTCTTTCTTTGAACGAACGGGTTAACGAAGCTCCGAACAGGTTCGAACCATTATAATTCTTGCTCCGGAGCTGAACCTGAGGCTGACCGAAAATCGTGGCCCCGAACCCCAACCGAACCGGAAAAAGTTTGGATTCGACACCCTGTTAGGTCGATAAAAAGTTGCGCGTGGAGCTACTCTGTGGACTAGAGGCGTCGTTGGAAATTAGAACATCCTGTCAGAACTATGAGGTAGAAGATTGGATGCGGAACTCTGCCGCGGCGGTTTAAGATTACCTCGAACTGTCGTGAAACGCATTTGCTTATGTTTCGCGAAAACTGTGGGTGCAGGAAATCATCGGAGGAAACCAGTGATAAAGGTTCATTCCACGCGAAAAATAAAACCATTTAAATTGGGCGCGTATGTCCGCACTCGCTTAGCCGCGATGTCGCTGCTGATGTTAGTCAGCTGAAAAGGCACACGTTCTCACAGTCTCACAATCTCGGAGGTTCCTAAGCACCGTGTTCGAAAGTATGACTGACAGGTTTGTTGATATGGCATGACCCGATCTACTAGCGCTAGTAAGCCATAGCGGAACGCACATCCGTTGTCACAATTATTTTTCCTTCCTTTCAATGTCCCACTTGTTTCTGCTGCTCTGAAGCAGTCGCCTGTCTCTTCATGTGGAGAGAGATGTGTGATGTGAATACCGTGGACACTATAACTAATGTAATTTTAGCTACGCTAGCGTGCACTAAAAATGGTTATGCTACGTTGTAAAACGCTGCATAATCTTCTGTAACGTGCTTGAAAACACCTTCTTACACCGTCCTTGCAAGATATCCGTATTATTAGCTGCTCAATAGCGTCCTCTAGGAAGACCTCGGGAGTGACAACCTCTGTAGTTCATTCTAGCACGTTCTAGAACTCGTTACGGAGTGAATAAAGTCGCGACGGCGTGATAAGCCGCTTTTGGTATCGCTGCCGTATATTGCGATTAAAATGCCAAAACTTGAGGAGGTAAGTGATCGCAGCCAATTCTTCTACGTCCTCGCCTCAGCGATCGCATGTGGTGTTCACCTACACGTAAATGTTCACAAAAGCCGCGATGACTGCATGCGTGGAAAACGTGAGCGCGCGCGTTTAGTCGCCGTCTGTGCTGCTCGCGCACGAAGATCCTGAAACTTAATTCTAGCGCTTGCTTTCATGCCACACAACACACTTTAGCGACATATAAATTAGACTTCAGCGTGCTGGACCGTGCGAAAGGTTATGCCGCAGTAATGTACGAACTTCCACGCGCTAGCAACATTTGTTCTACTTTTCGTTGTCATGCTGGAATTAACTTCGTTTATTGTATCGAAAGAAGTAAATGCGATGTTCTGTTTTATCTATGAGCAGAATTACACGACCAGAGCAGTTTTACGTTCGCCGTTAATATGTAGCGCAAATAGGACTTTCTGCAGCATCGCACATTTCCGCCTACTAGCATGCAGAATAATTTGGGTGATATATGCGTGCTCACGAAAACATAATTCACTCTGTGACTGTATATGGACATTGTCCACGGAGATTTAGGTCTGGTATTGCCCGTCGGGGAACGTCTGCCTCTTGTCACTGCTGCATTGTCAAAGCAGAAGCCGCCTCACGTGCAGCGAGCAGTGGCTTAGCCAGACATTTTTTTTTTTTCGGTGGGTGGGGGGAGCGGAGAGAGGGAGGAAGGGGACATGGGGCTGGGAAAGCCGTCACAAGCACATTCCGGGGAGGGGGGGGGGGGGGCACGTTCCATACCTTGGCTACGCCACCGGCAGCGACGCACCCATCCCAGCTATTTGAATATCTTTAGAGCGACACATTCGGCAGAAGACCGTTTACATGAACATTTATTCCATTCGTCTACAGCTTCATGCTGAAAGATCACATGGCTTTACCACACGCTATTGAAACACAGTACAGGCACCGAAAAGATCGCCATCTTCATGTTTCTTAGCTTCTTTCCTTGCGCAGGATGCAAGCAGGCATGCTTGAAATGCTATTAATGTGTTGTGCTTAGTCCCAAAAATGCCAATCTGACTGTGTACATGTTTGCTTGCAGTTGGAGCAGGACCTTGTGGAGCTGCGTGCTCTTGAGGCAAGTGCCCAGCGCAGTCGGGTGCAGCAGATCCTGTCCATTGAGGTTCGCAAGCTTGAGACGGAACTGATCCATGAGCGGGACCAGCTAGCAGCTGCCACAGCTCCCCATGCAGAAGCCAGGCATGCCACTTCACAGCAGTCACGCAACACCACTTTCACAACCAAGATCACCGACTATGGTAGGCTTGCATGCACCTTCTTCCCTTAGGAACCATGAGCCAAGCTCATTTCTCTCATGGTCTCTCTCGTTACTTGGTACTTGCAGGTATATTGGTTGCTCTAATTTAGCTCTCCGGATGGGCCGAAATGAAAACACAGGACGAAATGCAGAACCTACAAGTTGAATTTCAGATGAAACGATGTGAAACCTTTTCTTTACATATTAGGCTTGTTGCTTATTTATGTGCCCACATTGCTCTGGTGTTTAAATGGGACAAAGAGGAGCTCTTTCCCTTCTCATTTACTCTCTGTGGTGCCATTACACCAGGAATGATTCAGTCCTTTATCTTCAGTCCCCAAAAACAAAAGATGCCATTTGGCAGTTGTGAGCTGGCCAATTCAGAAGTTCATCAGTGGGAAACACCACTCACAAACAGAGTTGCAAATGTACTTATCTCACTGAACTAGCAGAAGCTGAGTATTATAATAAATTGCACAGAAAAATGCACAGTTCTTCAGTTTGACAGTGCAACATATTTTGGGATGTGATGTCTAAATGTTCTCATTGTTTCTTCATGCTGTATTATATCTTGTGCAGAAGATGTCATGTCAGTGACATGTATGCATGCTTGCACCTACGTTGCATGTATAATACTGGGGTCGCACACTGCATTTCTATTGTGATTGAGCGAGGTGGGATTGAATTTATAGATTGTGATTAGCTCCTTTGCACAAGCTGTGGAAGGAAGCCAATAGCAGATGAGAAATTTTATACCAGTTGGGGTTGATCGTCATCAAAAGTGCTCATGGGACACTGGTATTAGTTGATCTGTTATCAACATATAAAGGCTATGTTGATAACATAGCATTTAACATAGCCTGGCAGTAAGCCGTTTTTAGTGAGCTTACATCTTCATTCTATTGCACATGTCTCAGAATTATTGTTGCTTATATCCCTGACATGTGAGTGCCTTTCGCTAACATGGAAGCATTGTAATCCTGTTCACCATGCAATCAAGTTGCAAAGCCTCAACATGTTGCACTCGTACACCAGTAACTTCCATGTCACTCATTGCAATGCAGCTTGGGACCAGTCGGACAAGTTTGTCAAGCTGTATATAACGCTGCCTGGAGTGCATGAACTGCCCCCAGAAAACATCAAATCTGTATTTGGCACACGGTGAGTAGACTTACATCAGCGGCACTTGCGCTCTAGTGTTTCATTGGGCATTTGGATACATAGAAGCATGTATTCCGTCATCGTTGAAGCCCCATAGGTATGGCTGGAGAATAACTTTTTTTTTAATAAACACTGCCTTATGAAGAACCTAAAGAAAAGGCCAACGTGCATTGGTTGACCTCATTGTACAATGTGTAAATAATTCCCTTGGCCCCTTACTCTATCCTCTCTCCCCGTCCCTTACCCTTCATCCACACTGCTGATCGCCGTTCAGGTGTCAGCCGATGTAGCTAGACATTTACAGTGTCGTCAGCAGTAATTTCCTTACTTTCCTTTTCCTGACATGTAAAACTTAACCGCCAATTACTAAGTGATTGAGTGGCGTTCTTTGAAGCTCAGCTTGAAGCCTTTGCACTTGTGAAAGATGGTTGTGAGAGAACTTGAAAGAGGTGCCTGAATGGTACATAGGAAGGCTATAAGGCCGCCATGGTTAGTGGCATAGTTGACTGGAAAATTAAGCACAAATAACTTAGACAAAGACACATGGAACAGTTGAGGACTAGCGCTTGTCCTTCTGTAGTGGCATAGGTGTGGCGGAAGCAGATGATAAGTATAAACCCCACGCAAGCAATCTTGTGTGCGACGGAGACAAGTGACATGATGGAGATAGCTGTCATGTTCGCTTGCCGCGTGCAAGTCGAAGATAATTTGAGCGATGAAACTGAGCGACGTCTTCCTCGTGTTGCCAGTATGAGGGCAGTAAATAAGTGCTGATACTGGCATGACGTGTGCTTTTACTGTAAAGAGCAGCATAAAATATTTCTGAAGGTCTTGCTGTAGGTTTTTTGTCGTTGCACGTATCAAAATTTAGTCATTTGCTTGTTCCGTGTGACAATCAGTAGTACTTGACTAATGTACATCGACTTCCGGCTTCGTGCTATTGGCTAGTCATTCATAGCACTTCTGGGTGATGAGCTCTAGATTTCCAGAGCTGAGCAGCAAGAATCAGTGATCTGTTTGCATGATGGCCTGTTTCGTTGCTCAAAGCCGTTGCTCGTCGACGTTGCGCACAAGATCGCTCTCGTAGGATTTGGGATTGAGATGGAAAGAGACCTAAGGAGCATGTGTAATAGTAATGGCGATTTCACAATCACACGCTCAAATTGAGGAAAAAAATGAGCCAGATCTGTCATTTGAAATGTGCTGCAGCTAAAACAGGCCATCATCCAGTGAGTGACAAACTTTCTTTGTTTCATGCAAACTGGTTGTCAACTTTTAGTATACTATGATACTATTACGTTGTACATGTGACTGTACTGCACGGGAATAATCATACCAATCTCTTCTCCACAGGCGGTTAGAACTCGAGGTCAGTTCACTGGCTGGTCGGAATCATCAGCTGCTCATCACCAGCCTCATGAAGGACATTGTTCCCGACTCCAGCTATCACAAGGTGTGTGTTGCTGCCATAATGGTGATAATGCTCTAAAGCCAGAGGCTTACAAAATTGGAGGAAGAAACAAATGTGACACAGTTCACATGGTCATTTAAATTTAAATAGTTGTATGCGCTGGTCAGTTGCACCTTTTGCTTCGCACTAAGGACTTTCAGATTTTCTGTTTTAAGATCTGTGCCCTACACAGTTTGCCTAAAAAGCTCAGGTGAGAAAACCTGGCAGTGTGCAAATTGTGAATGATGTGTTATGTCATCAGTTCCTTTTGTCTATATACAGTCGCCGACTGATTTTTCGGACTCCAAAAATTCGGACATGCTCGATTATTTGGTTTGCTTCGCGGCACCGCCATTCTCCCCATAGACCATAATGTATAACAACTGCTGAAAGTTCGGACACCTTGCAACCTCTCGTCGGGTTTTTTGGACACTCCTTGAGCCAACTCGATCGAGGGCACCATGCACTGACTCTGACCGGTGCATGGTTCAACTTGCTGAATGCCATTTTTGTTTTGAATGGAGCCTCCTTGCCGCCCCACGAAGTGGCGCTACTGCAAATCCCCGCTCATCATCGTTTCTGCCTGATTCGTGGCTACAGCAGTTCCAGTCTCAGCTTAGTAAGCCATGTCAAGACAATCCAGCAGCTGATCTGTTTCTTTTTTTGTGCACGACGCTGCGAGTGGGCCATATTTTTTTGTTTGCAACTGGTGTCGGCGTGACGGCGTGATGGTGTTTTCTTCGTGGGCTGTGTCGAGGTTATAGTGATCCAACGCGGCATACGAAAACATCCCGTCAAGTGTCTAATGGTGTGGACATTGCCCGTGCAGACTGCGCTGGGGAATGCCGGCAAGCGGTTGCCGGGAGGCCTAGGATTTGTCACCTTCCGATGTGCCGAAAATGTTCTGCCAAGACGTGCACAGTGGTTACATTGCGATTCCGGATTCTCATTCCGATTCGCATTCCGATTCTCATTCGACAGTTTCACAGGTGCTGACACTGCTGTACTGACATGCGCAGAACTCGACGACGGCGAGATCATTCGTCAGGTTTCTGCTGCACCGCTGGACGATGACTCCGGGCCGGAAGATGACGCACCATGTACTACGCTGCCGTCGCATGCGGAGCGTGTACAAGCAGTGACAGTGCTTTGAGTCGCCTATAATGACTGTATGACCCTCTGCGAGGTTCAGGCTTATCTGATTGCGTGTAAACGGAACAGCGTGCAACGGCGCATTCGCGATTTCTTCAAGCCTACTGCCGAGCCCGAATAAGTGTGTGGAAATAAAGGATTTCTTTTTTTTTTTTTCTTAATCAGCTTTTTCGGACACCTGTTTATTCGGACATTTCCGCAGTCCCTGTGAAGTCCGAATAAACGGTTGGCGACTGTAAATGGATGGGGTAACTGTAGATACACGCTAGCTTTTGCCACTGTTCATTTGGCGTTGTGTGTTGTCTCGTGCCTGATGTGTCTGTTGGGCCTGTGCCATAACAAACTAGTTCATGCAAAGCGCCATGTCGTTCTTCTCGCCCCCTGGGCAGCAGCTGTGGCATTGCCCGGTAGCTTCCTGGACAAGTTTACATGGTGGGAAGTGTGCCTTGCCTTGTTTGGTATTGTGTGGTGCTTTCAGTGCATGGTCATGATTGGGACGTTGCATCTGATTACTGTCTCATGTGAAGTTGTAACAGTAAGTTATATCACGCTCATAAAGTTATTGCTTCCTTCTGCAGGTAAAGACTGACATGGTGGCGGTGTTCCTACGAAAGACATCCGCAGACAAGTGGTCGGACATCAATGAACTCGAGAAAAAGGCGAAGGAAGCAAAGTAAGTAACAGGAGTTTGTTGCATTGCATTGCGTTTCAAAAGGTGGCGAAAAGTCCTCTTCCCATTTTAAGCATGTCTGTTATTTGGAAGACTCTGATATTGAAATTTAGCTTGGTGATGCCAGTACGGCAACTTGTGATTGGTTGCAGCACTTTCATTGTATCCATATGCTAAAGTTGCTGGCTGATTTTATGAACATGGAAGTGTCTGAAAATTTTTTGGTTCAGCCGTTCAATTAAGACAAGATATATGTATGAACGAGTAGAATGTATTGCTATTCAGTGTTGTGCTTCAGTGAATTAATATCTGCTTGAAATTTCGAAACTGTAGAGGCCCCGGGGCATTTTGTGCTTCCCGTCATGATGCCATAAAGTGCATGCTACCTTTGTTGCTAGATGCTGAGAATTGAGGATATGCTGTGTGAATTCAGTTTGTAGCTCTTTGCACTTATGCGAAGTTTCATCACTTCATTTAGTAAATGGGCAATCTTAATAGGTACTTGTTAGAGAGTTTTAGTTTGCCCGTCAACATCTGACCATTTGTGGCTTACTTGGTTGCCAGAGGTGCAAATGTGAGCGGCCGAGTTGGTGGCGCATTGTTCAACCAGTCATGCATAGAGCTATTATTGCACTAACCAGCTGTATTACACTTTGCTGCTGGTGTAAATTTTCAGCAGCCGTGTAATCGTG
This sequence comes from Dermacentor andersoni, assembly GCF_023375885.2. NCBI lineage: Eukaryota > Metazoa > Arthropoda > Arachnida > Ixodida > Ixodidae > Dermacentor > Dermacentor andersoni. The sequence continues at coordinate 79,406,641 of NC_092819.1, forward strand.
AGCAAGTTGCCTTCTTATGCGTTTTTTTTTTACAAGAACACTCATGGAACACAAAATCGTGTCTCTAAGGCATTGTGATTAGACGAAGCATCACAAAATGTCGCTCCTAGCATCCAGTAACCCAATACTAAATTACGCAAACCCCATTGTGTATACCGGAATACCAGATGTGTTAAATCTCTCTACTGTGATGCTACCAATTGCCCATGAACTGAAATGCCCATCTGTCTTGTCAGCCTAGCCCATGCATTGTGATCTCATGCCTGATTGCCAGTGAGCTTTGTATAGTACCGTAAGAACCGGACTATAGGTCGAACCGGAATATAGGTCGATCCCCCAACTAACGAATTCTAAAAATGAAAAAAATCCTTTTCAATGGCAAGAGTACCGAAAGGCATCCTTACCTTGAAACAAATGCGACTCATGCACAATAGTGACAGTATTTATTTAAATGCTGCTCGCATGTGCATCTGGCCAATCTTTAACAGTATCGCGCGACCATCAACCCGTGTGCTTGTCAGCACCTTATTATTGGCGCTGAGCGGCGAAACAAGAGATACGTGCATGTGTACACGTGTGCTTACTTTCGCTATTTCGTTGCTCTGTGCCATGATGATAAGGTGCTGACAAACACGCAGGTCGATAGTCGCGCGATACTGTTAAAAATTGGCCGGGTGTACAGTATACAGAAGGGCACGAAGTGCGCAAGCACTACTCCGAATCAGAGCAGTGCCTTTGATCCGAGTCGTCCGAACTAGAGTCGGATGACGAGTGCTCGCTGCCCATTCCAGAGGCGTGCGCGATCTCTACCGCTTTCAAACGTATGCATTCGGCAGTCACAGGCAGCGATCTTACACGCAGCTCTCGGACGAACTCCGCAACCTTGTCTTCCAATTCTGCGGTCCGCCCACGGAATGACGTTTTCTGTTGGTTTGCTGCTTCTGCCTCTGCCAGTACTGAATGCTCTTTTCGCATACTCCAAATTCGTGCTGTGCCGCGAGGTTGCCGTGGGCTTCCGCGCACTCAATCGCCTTTTTCTTGAAGGCGACGATGAATTGCCGTCGGTTTCCGCTCATTTTGAAACAAAATGTGAAAAAGCAGCCTTTAACTAATATAACTTTGTGACAATGTAAACGCAAATTGGCGGTGCCACAATGTCGCCACGCTGCACTACTGCTGATGGCGATGGCGGCTCTTTACTTCATCCGCCCATTGTTGCAAGACTTCCGTAGTTTTTCCGCCAATGTCCGTTATATAAGACGAGGGTCGACTTTCGCAATGTTTTTTTGAAAAAAAGTTCGACTTATATTCTGGTTCTTACGTAGTACAAACGTAGTATAGTTACAAGTTTCTCGGAATAACTGCTTGATGGGCGGAGGTGAATAAAAAAAAAAAAATCAAACACGGTGACATTGACAAGGTCTACCCAGTGCTGTTTTATTGCAAGCCAAAGACCAAAATTTACAGTTTGGAGTTACATTAAGATCTCTCCACTGCTCCTGAGTGGCACTTGGAAAGCTGAGAAATCGCCTCGGCAATGGCAGTGAAAGTGTGAATATTGGCAAAAACCCAGATTGCAGCAAATTTGTTCATTGCTACCACGTTTTTGACGTTGCCCATGCAAGGCATGTTTGTAAAATGGAGCGAGACACAGTGCCTGGAATATCGGTAGCCATTATATATTGGTTCGATAGATGTCCACGTAGTCTAGCAGGTCTTTAAAAAAAAATCGAAGGTCAGTGGCTGTGCCACCAGTTGTAAGAGCCCACTAAAACAGTCGGACTTTTTACACGAAACTGTGAGACACCAAGTCCACATGCACTGCTTGTGCAATGTAGAATTGAGTACTGCATCTTCTTTTTTGAAAATATACGCAGGATCAATTCAGGGAACTTTACAGCATGGACACAGTCATCTGCACCATTAGTAAGCATTGAAACGGCATGCTTGCACACCCTGAATATATTAATGCATTGAAGTTGTGCTTTTTTATTTGTGATAGAAATCAAATGGCAATGTGTTACCGGTCGGCATGTGCCAAACTGTAGGCCCAGTGCCTTCATTTATACTTTCAGGGATTCCATTGAAACAGTTAGTTCTGCTCAATTACACAAAGCTGCAAATGTGACATTGATTTCTATTCATGCAGGGTTCCAAAGCCGGATGTGGTAGATGGCAGCGACCCGGGCTCATCATTGATGAATATGATGAAGCAGTTGTACGACGAAGGTGACGATGAAATGAAGCGCACAATAGCAAAAGCCTGGACAGAAGCCCGGGAAAAGCAGCAGGAAAATGGGGAGGGCCTTTAGATGGCGACACTGTGGCAGGAGTCCCACTGTTGTGGAGAAAGTGAAGGGGCTATGCCTGTCACTGAAAGAACGGTGCATTGGACAGACTAGCTGGTCAAGCTAGGCTGCGCCATTCCTCGAGCAGTTGACAAGCAAAGTGCCTCCCAGACGACTAGGCAAGCTTTCACTATACGCAGTTTCGATTCCCCATAGAAATTGGTTCTGTTAACGACATGTGAAGCCTCGCAACGCATTCAATGACAAAGGCTTGTTTGCTGCCTGCTGTGAAGAGCCATGGTGTCCAGTGAGCAAGCATTGCGAACTGGAGGGATCACTTGTAGTTGACAGTGGCACTTTGCTCAAAGCTAATGTGGCAACAGGCGGCCATTTGTGAAGAGTCTGTTTCGGGTACGGTTCTCAAATCTGGAGCTGTCCTGTGTGGTTGGAGTGAAAAATGTTCATAATAAATGTACATAAATTTTCACTGGCTACCTTATTCTGGCAAAACTGCTCCTACTGTCAGCACCAGGGAGGCAACATCTGCCATGACTGGTGAACATAAACATTATCTTGGTGTGCCCGTTGCATTAATGGTGGTTCGGGCAACAGCAAGGAACAAGGCAATACAGTCGTATTGCCAAACTTCTTTTGCAGGTCCATGCCGAGATACGTAACAGATGCAATATTCCCCCGTTTCATCCACAACAACGATGGAAACGTGTACATATCTGCCTTCTGCAGCAATGCCAGATTCAAAGTATAGCTTATCTTGGAAATGGCCGGAATACACTGTGCAACACAATTCACTGTAACGGTGAGAGACAGACCCCCACCCCGTTCCTTTCACCTAAAAAATTGTGTACTTGGTCTCGCATTGCTGGAGTAAACGCATACCTTCTGTTCATCCTTGGTGAAGCAAGTGGCTGCCCTTTAAGCTTTATTAATCACAGTTCACAGTAGAGCCTGTGATGAAGCTGTTTCATTAAGCAGTCTCATTCACACCCCCTTTCTGCTGCTTCACTCGAAAGAAGGAAGCATCATAGCACTATTCCTGACAATGTTTAATGAGATTGAACAAGCATGTGCAAGGGTGGGAGTCCTGCACCAATTCCACTATTTTGATACGTAACCAAATTGCTGCACTAAATTGTGCTGCAAGCAGAGAAATGGCCAAAATTTCACCATGCTGCGCCAGAACATCTTTGGCAGATTTTGCTTTGGCAGACGTCAGCGAAAGGTTGCGAGTGCGGTGCCGGGCCTTGTGTCATTCATTGGTCTCAAAAGGTGTGTAAACGTAAATTTCGCATTCTGGCCGGCAGTAGTTGCAAACAGCCTAGTTAAGTCCCCTCGGTAAAACTATACGTAGCGACATTATTTTATCTTGCCACTGGAACCAGCGAACAAAGAGGTCTGGGGCCTATCCACACCTCCGAATTGGTGGAGCAAAGTCGTGTGGTTGTGCTGGTGCCATTCCCACAGAAATATAGCGCACTGCCAGCCATGCCTTTTTGGTTTCTAAATTTCTTGTTTTGACTCACGCCAGTGCGAGTGGTGCGCAGCCCCGTGATAAGTGCAATTGCAAATCCCGATATCACGTAGATCGCATTGCTGTGAAGCGCGTTCACTGCAATAGAAAGTGCAACCTGAGAGGGCGAACGGTGAGGGGACTCTGAAAAGAAGAGCCAAAGAGGAGGAATGTCGCTTTCTTTAGTTTATTCAGGGAGTTAGGTGCTTCCAGTGAGTCTAGCGAGTGGCGTTTGTTATACGTATGTTCGCACCCTGTTTTAGTTGCCATAATTTTTCTTTTTCCTTTCTCTTTGCCTCTTATTGACACATCTGACAAGAGAGATGTTTTAAGGCTTATGTACTATGCCTATATGACACTGTGTACAGCCCCGCCGTGCACACAAACACTTATCGCTTATGCGGGCTGATCATTCAGGGTGTCTACCAAGTTGACATTTTCAATTTCCCAGAGTTTTCCAAGTTTTCCCTGACACAGAAGTTTATTTTATGTCAAGGCAGGCTGGTCAACCACATCGCCCCATGCTGTCACTTTCAAGGAAGAATTAAAAAAAAAAAAAACAATTTAATCCAGTTTGAATAGTAAGGAGTAGTGTTTATTTTATTCAAAACAAAACTGAAGGGAGGGGATAGTAAAATGCACAGCAAATAAAACATTCGAAAAAGAAAAACTATAAAGCCCATAGTAAATCGAGTCGAAACATTTTCACATATGAATAAAAAGATGTATACAGAAGCGAATATTTTCGAAAATGAGCTATTTGTATCAAGTGATAGCAAGATCATTGGTATTAGGCCCGAACTTTGTCACAAGTGAGATTTTCTCAGCAGTTGGAAAGTCAACCTGAACTGTCCTCACACTCAGCCCAGGCACAATGCCTCCGTTTTGTGTTTCACTGCTTTCAAGAGCTTATTTTGGTTTGAATGAGGGTCACCTGCATCTTTGCATCAACCAACAATGCTTCTTGAGCTCGAGCTCCTTCAAAACGGCCGCACAATTCAATTCCTCAATGCGATGGTCATTTCTGTTCTTGTCCTCGTTCCGCCGCGCGTTCGCCCCACAAACCATTTGAAGCATGCTCACTCAACGTCCGATTTCTCAGACTCCCTAGGAGCCACGAAAACGTCCGGAAAATCAAATCGGGCAGTTCGAAAAAATAAATGATTGTCTTTTACTGCCCTTAAGGGCTCAAATCATAACAGGCACGTCCAAAAAAGCTCTCAAGGCCTGCCAATACACTTATTAGGCATATCGGTGCTCGTACTGTGACAGGAGACTGCAGGTGCATGCGTGTATGGAATGCGTACTGTGCCCCGTGACAATTGCCCTTTCCCAGGCTTGTTAAGCTTCACCGCAGTACTTCCCATATGTTTCACCGCATAATGACTTGTGCTGAGGCGAAGCTGCCATAAGGGAACTGGCATTATGCAACGCGCCATGCTTTTTAAGCTTCGAAGCCAATCATGAGGATTACAGAGGCGGAGTCTGTGCCATTACTGACAGCGGCAAGTTCTTTCAATGAAAAATGTGGCACCGAATGGCAAGAACCTTAAGAGGAAGCTTTAACTCGGGCCCAACGCCGACGCGGCCTATTCAAATACATGTAAAACGCAAAAATGTTTTTGTGAGAACTCCTGGACTGAATTTAATGAAATTTGTTGCATTTCAGAAAGTTACATTCTAGTGACTGTTGTAAGCGGAATTTCAATTTAGGACCTGCATTTTGTTAAAAAAACTTCCGGAGATTCGAAAGTTAAAAAAAAACAAAAAACTCTGCATTAAGAACAGATATCTCGGTTCTGTAAGTGGCACTTATTAGATCATTGAAAGCAGAGAAATTCTATATGTCATTTTATATCTTACGTGATTTACGTTGTTTACAAGGGTTCTGCAAAAACTGTTTCCATATTACTAAATTTTTTGAGATTCATGTGTAACATATCAATTTTGTCCACTTTAGATGTACTAAGAGATGAAATTTACAGAATTGTGATATTATTTTTCATTGCTGAGTTACGGAATTGCAAACTTGATAGTTTCGTTTTCTGAAAATTCGAGATTTTCTCAATTTCTAGTAAAAAATTGACCAGCTAAATAAAAAATTCGAAACCAATAGTCGCTAGATTCTAAGCTTTTCTTTTAAATGCAACAATCTTCGTGAAGTTTGCTGCAGTGGTTGCCGAGAAAAATGAATTCTCCTTTTACATGTATTTAGATAGGAGCACCCGAGCTAAAGCTTCGTCGAAGCAGCTAAGCCTTGTGTTGCCGCAGTGGTGGCTACAGCAGCCAGCGGAACTGCGTGTGAGAGCGCTTATTCGAGGCGGTGACGTAATCAGAACGGTGGTGTTGGCTTTGACCTGCAGTCGTGGCAAGAAGTATGGAAAATCGCACAGCGAAGGATTCTTGCGTCTGAAATTACAGACGTTCTTATACATTGGCTCTATGGTGTACGTGGTGGTGCCGCAAAGCCGTCCGCATTATTGGGCATTTCCTAAAAGTCGGGCATCCGGAAAATCGGTCGTTGACTGTACGCTGGCAACTCCTCCAGGCGACGACATGGCGTCAAAGACAATTCGTTACAATTGCTCTTTTTTACTCTGAGTCAGCAGTAGGGCAACTTTCGTTCCCTTTCAATAAGATGACAGCTAATTTTCCCTGATTAAAGCACAGATTCTCAAATTTTTCCCCGAGTTTTTCCATACTGTTCGATATCCCTGAGAATTCCCGGTTTTCCCGGTTGGTAGACACTTTGATCACTACTTTGTACATACGTTATGGATGGTGGCGGTGGTAAAAACAATAAAATTCAAAGTGGGGTCAGTGGGGTCAGGAATCTTGGTTTGAGCTAGTTGGTGCTGTCACATTACCTAAAAGTGTCTGAATAAAACTGATGTTCACTAACCCTAGCTTCACAACTTCTGTTGCAAAACAGCTCCAGTTACTTCGCTAGCATTAAATGCAAAAATAGCATGACAGGTCTTTAGGCTGCTCTTCAACACTATTTCAATGCTGCAGAATGCAAGTTTTTGTGACTGTTACTTCACTTAGTTATACTAATTGTCAAATTTTAAATTTACATACTGCAGACTGCTCCAATTTGTTCCATAATAAAATTTTATCTGCTTCAAAAATTTGCTACAGAATGACAGGGCATTCCCAACCCTTGCAAGTGTGCTGCACGATGTCTCATCGGGCACTATTCCACTGACTCACTGCTCAACACCAATGCAGTCCCCGGGCTATAAATGAATATCGTGAAAGAGGTCGTGGAGATTAATCTCACGCTAATTTGAACACTTCATAAGCTCCAAATTACAATATCATCACTCCTGTAATAACATCTATTGCTGCGAGATCAGGACTTGTTGACATGGTCACTATTGGAGACCACACAGTGGTCCCCCATTCTTGAAGGAATCACAACATGCAGATGTTTCCACGGATCGGAATATCGAATCACTTCGCAATTTCATTTAGTACTTGCATCATGTCCACCTGAGCAGGAATGGCTGCGTCTGATGGAAGTCGCTGTGCATTGGTAGGTACTATAATTAAACTGAAATTGGTGTTCATTGGGAGTTGTAAGGCCCACAAATGTGCAATAGGTTGCGAAAATTTCACGCTTGCGTGGCTCAAGCAAGGACAGTGTTCTGCTACTGGCAGGAGCATTGTGCACACCAACAATCTAAGCGCACTTCTGTTCCTGCTGAGCTGCCGTGTGTATGCTCTGGTCTGAGCAGTAAACGTCAAGCCAATGCCGTCAAATAGTACTTCACTGGGTGGCTGACTAACACCGATGGTTTATAGTCAGTCTCACCTCGTGTACCATCAAGGTGCAACGCCACTGGCGGTGCTCTTCCTTCTGCCAGCAACAGTTTTCTTGCATGTTGTGCTGCACCAATATGTTGCACATACATATAGTTAGAACATGGTCCAAGGTGTTCAAGCACAATGCTACACCTTGCTGTTGCCCATTCACATTCAGTCACGATGATGAGCAAGTAGATCAGTTTTATGAAGATGTTGAATTAGCAATGAGAAAAGTGCAAACTCAGTATACTGTAGTAATGGCGACTTCAATGCAAAAGTGGGGAAAAAACAGGCTGGTGAACAATTGGCAACAATGGCGTCGATTCTAGGAATGCTAGAGGTGAGATGCTGGCAGAATAAGCTTTAAATAATGAACACCTTTTTCAGGAAGCGTAGCAACAGAAAGTGGAATTGGAAAAGCCTCAATGGTGAAACAAAAAATGAAATTGACTTCATATTTTCTGCTGATCCCAGCATAGTGCAGGATGTAGAAGTGATAGGTAGGGTAAAGTGCAGTGATTATAGGATTGTGAGGGCTAGGATTCACCTCAATTTGCAGAGAGAAAGAGCAAAATTGCTTAAGAAGAAACAGGTCAACCTGGAGGCAGTAAAGGTAAAAGCAAACAAATTCAGGCTGGTACTTGCAAACAAATATGCAGCCTTAGAACAGAGAGATGACGATGACAGAGCTAATGAACAAAACTGTAACTAGGCTGGCTTCAGAGGCAGCAATTGAAGTGGGAGGCAAGGGAACTAACGAGTAGGCAAGCGCTCTCAATTAACAAAGGACCTAATAAAGAAACGACAAAGAGTGAAAGTGTCCAACTCGAGAGATAAGATAGAATTCGCAGAACTGTCAAAACTGATCAACAAGGCGAAAATAAGTGATATTCGAAACTATAATGTGAGAAAGACTGAAGAAGCCATAAAAAATGGACGCAGCCTGAAATCAGTGAGAAAGAAACTTGCCATAGGACAAAGCAAGATGTATGCACTGAAAGATAAGCAGGGTAATATCATGAATAATCTCGAAGGTATAGTAAAGAAGCGGGAGAATTCTATACTGACCTGCACAATACCTAGAGGAGTCGGGATACTTCCATTAGAAGCATTAATGAACAGGATACAGAAACTCCTCCTATAACTAGCGATGAGGCCAGAAGGGTCTTGCAAGACATGAAATGAGGAAGAGTGGCAGGAGAAGATGGGATTACAGTCGATTTAATCAAAGATGGAGGAGACATAATGCTTGGAAAATTGGCAGCTCTTTATACGAAGTGTCTATTGACTGCAAGGGTCCCAGAAAACTGGAAGAATGCAAACATAGTAATCCACAAAAAGGGAGACGTTAAAAAATTGAAAAATTATAGGCCCATTGCCTTACTCCCAGTATTATATAAAATATTTACCAAAATAACCTCCAATAGAATAAGGGCAACACTGGACTTTAGTCAACCAAGGGAACAGGCCAGCTTCAGGAAGGGATACTCTACAATGCATCACATCCGTGTCATTAATCAGGTTATCGAGAAATCTGCAGAGTACAATAAGCCTCTCTATTGGCCTCGAGCTCCACCACTAGAAAAGCTGGCGCCACCGTTGGCGTGACGTGCTATTAGTGATCACGTGGACATAGCGTCCGCGTTGGCTGCTTCGGGAGCGCTGAAGCCAGCTGAAAACGAGAGTTTAAATTCCCTCGTACGCTGCGGTCCTCATTTAGTGGAGAGATTCTCCCGCTTCGAGTGTCTCCTTTACAACGCTCGAAAGCACCACAATAGGTAGTGGCTGCCTTTGAAGGCGCGCAACATGGTAGGCTACTGCTCGGTGCCGCAGTGCCGGACATACGTAACAGAGCCCGGTGTCAGCCTTATTCACACGTAGCCGCAGGACAAGAAGCTGCGTGAAGCTTGGCTCACGAAACATAAAACCGGCAAACAGCCATCGACTACAGCTCGGGTATGCAGCAAGCACAGACGTGAGGAAGATTTCTGCTACGGCGCCCGGTCTGCGATGTTCTGAAAACGCGCACTGAGACGCTCGCCCGAGTCTGCTGCCCGACTAATGTCATGACGGTTTGGTCTATGAACTTGTCGATGCTGGCAAGTTCACTGGGGTGGAAAGGGAGCGGTAAGAAGCACATTAAAAAAAATCATGGCATATGGTCATGTTTGTGTTATGAATTAATGCACTGGATTACCCACCTATAGGCTTGCGAGGGGGGATACGCAGACCCTGAACTTATATAGAGGAACAAGAATTAGATATCTGCCACCACACAAAGCCCTCACAAAGGAGGAAGCGACCAGCTGGCGCAGACTACAAACAAACTCCTTCCCCAACTTACACGTGCTCAATAATATGTTTCCGACACAATACAGGGCCACCTGCCCTTGTTGCGGTGCCGCACCTACACACTACCACATCACCTGGGAGTGCGAACGCAACAAAGCATTCCACAAACACGAACGCCCGAGTGCGGAGCAATGGTAGAGTCGGCTCACCAGCAGCGAGCTCACGGCCCAAATGGCCCTAGTGCAGCACGCGAGCGATGCAGCAAGACTCAGTGGAGCCTTAGAATAGGGGCCCACCCTTGCTGAAGAGAAGTCTCAAGTCGCCAGCGCCAAGAAGATGAAGATGACGGAGACCTCGTAACCGCGAAACTCTTGAAAGACTCAATAAAAGTTTTCACTCACTCACTCACCTATGTCAATCACAGGGAACCCTGACCATGAGAAGGAAATTAATAGAAGAATAAAAATGGGTTGGATCGCATCCGGCAGACATTGGCAGCTCTTGACTGGAAGCTTACCATTATCACTGAAAAGGAAGGTGTACAATCAGAGCACCTTACCAGTGCTGACATATGGGGCAGAGACCAGGAGACTGACAAAGAAGATTGAGAACAAGTTAAGGACCGCGCAAAGAGCGATGGAATGAAGATTGCTAGGCATAACATTAAGAGACAGAAAAAGAGTGGTTTGGATCAGAGAGCAAACGGGTATAGACGATATTCTAACTGACATTAAGAGAAAAAAATGGAGCCGGGCAGGTAATGTATTTCGCCGGTTAGGTAACCGTTGGACCATTAGGGTTACAGAATGGGTACCAAGAGAAGGCAAACGCAATCGAGGATGGTAGAAGACTAGGTGAGGCGATGAAATTGGGAAATTCGCAGACCCTAGTTGGAATCTGCTGGTGCAGGACAGGGGTAATTGGAGATTGCAGGGAGAGGCCTTCGTCCTGCAGAGGCCATAAAACAGGCTGCTGCTGATGATGATGAAAAAAAAAAAAAAAAATGCTGGCACACTGCAGTGTTTCTCTTAACAACGGCACCACACTAATTCCTGGGCTCTATGTTTCCGCAGCTGACACATGCCAGCATTTCAATAGCACTGTGGATAATGGTGCAAAAAAGAAGAAACGAAGCTTGCAAGCGGATGCCTTTATACTGGGGCAGCAATTACCTTGTCATGTAGCTGTAGGGTGACTGCCAAGAGCAGAAGCTATAGGAACTTGAGTTTTAAATGTCACCACTTTCATCCACTGTGGAATGGTCACTGGTCACCAGGAAATGGCAAAGAAGGCTAAAAAGAACCTCTGTTATGGCGCAGTGGTTGTTCTGCACGTACATGAGGTTACATGCTGAATGTCGCAACGAAAGCAGGAACAATAATACTTTTCAGTGCACACAACACGCTCTCCTCTCTGCCATGTGGTAAACAAAAGATTGTAGAGAAAATAGAACTGAACGGAAACGTATGCGCCACTTTCTTGGATGCAGGCATCTGTAGTTCTGTGGCATCTTTCTTTTCATGCGGTCAAAATGGTTGATGTATCAAAATATGCGCAATAGGTCAAATATGATAATTGATCTGATAATTGCACAATCTTACGTTACCAAGTGCAGTACACTTGCAAGATGGGCAAATTAGTTCGTGTTGACCAAGTAGTGATCCATGTGTGAAAATATGCCTGCTACATTGCAGCAACACAGCAAAACAATTCTGAAACGTGCGACAGTCTGCCAATGATGTTCTTTATGTAATGTGTCTTGCGGCTATACACTCCCATTCACATGCAACACAAATTGGGTTTAAAGGGACACTAAAGGTACCTACCAAGTTGATGTGGACTGTTAAAATACCATTCCAGAAACATTGCAGTGCTTCTTTTGTGTCAAGAAAAAGACTTAATTTACGAGAAAATTGCGTATGAAGGCTCTGTATACCTTTGGTGAAGTTCAAACCGCCCACCCCCGAGCGGGTGGTCACGACAAAGCATAGCCATCACCACCCTTTACTGCTGTGATTAAAATGATGCCCCACAGATGGCCCTATGCTTTTCTGAACAAACCGCAAATTTGGGTTGGATTTGCCTCTGCCCTTGGTCATGTGGCATGGACCATTCAGGAATCCTGCGACAGCACATGGATGTGGCATTCTCTGCTACCTGCAGTTTGTGTGTTTCATGAGCCAGCAAAAGCAAGCACAGCACTATGCAATAACAAAAATACTGAAATACGAAAGTACGGGTGGCGAACAGTAGAGAAAACGAAACCACAAAACCCACCGACTGCCCACACTGTTATGAAGGGCAATGTCAATTAATTCTTTTCTAAAGATTACAGAGAACTGGACAAGTAGCATTTTCTTTATACGGCAGCACAATGTTTTTATTACGAGTGGTTCAGTACTAGTGAAAGAATTATGAGGAGGGCATTCGTCTTGAATGTCCTGGGGAGTCTAATCTCATCCTGCAGTTACCTCAATATCTCGATTATTAAAGCTCTGTTCGCAATAATATTGATGCCTTAGGCATTCTTGAGCACTAATCTCTCATTTAGCTTGGCTTAATATTTACCTTTATTGTCCCTTTAGGTCAGCACCATATTTGTTATCTTACACTTTGTTTATAATAATTTGTGTTGTTGAATTCTTCTCTCCAGTGCTTCTCCAGTGACATAGCACAGAGTAAAAACGCCAAGATATCTAGAATACAGATTTACAACGGTGTAATCAGCTGGGCATTTCACATCACTACTCATGCTTTCTGCAGTACTTTACGCTTAAAAGAGTATTAGTGGAAACTATCATATTAAATACGACAATTTCCACTTTTTTTTTTCTGCAAATAATGGGCCAAGCACTCTAAACTCTATGAAACAAATGTCAGAACAGCTTAAATAATAATTTATTAGAATACTTGTTTCTATAAACCAGTTCATCCATAATGTCGCGATATGCTGGCTTGCTTCGTTCCTGTAATGGCTGCGGCTTCCACATGCGAGCGCAGCTGGAAGAAACGTGCGCTCTCTTGTTCACATTTTTATGAGAAACATCACCATACACATCCTTATTGCTACACAACATCAGAAAATTTAGCTCTGCATCACGACATCATGATAATATTGACAACAAAATGCTAAAGTCCAGCATTTTGAGATGAACATTACTATCAAATTATGTCTTACTTACAACTGTCTGACCAACTGTCTTACTTACAAAGTGTTATCCTTTTATGTACGAGAAGTGTGTGGTAGTACTTCTACAACATAAATGGTACGTGTCGGTACTCCTTTAAGTACCATGGAAGAATGCACACATGCGGAGCCATTTGGCAAGAAAGCATTTTATTATCCAGAATAGTGTATATATATATATATACTGCTGCAGGAGGAACAATTTGACCCTACACCTTTGGTCAACGCTTCATTAAAGCAGGGGTCTTAAACAAGCACACCACAGGCACCATACTTTGCAAACTGTTTACGCTACAGAATGACAAAGCTAAATTGGACATCAAGAGTGTGCAGAATTACAGCTGAGGAGAACAATAACCATAGTCCCAGACATCCTAGACAGAGGCTGATAGATGTGTGTATGTCTTTTGTACTTTGCCCCAACAGACTTGCACATGTTGAAGGGACACTAAGAAAAGACGCGTCAAGGGGAAACGCTGGTTTACTACCCCGAATGTGTCGAAAGCCTTACTTTTACCAAAGCATGCCAGGGTATCTCAGTGGCTACGTGACGTCCTGCCGCCAAGCACAAGGTTGTGGGTTCGATTTTCAGCTGCTGTGCATCCGCATTTCGATCGAGGTGGTATGCAAAAATGCCTGTGCACTGCGATTTGGGTGCATTTTAGAGAACCCCAGTTAGTTGAAGGTAATTCAGAAATCACCACTACGGAGACTCATGCAAAAGTTGGCTGATGGATTTTTTCTAAAAACCATTAACTGCACCAGCCAATTGTTGGCACTATCTTGTTACATCAAAAGATGTTGCGTCACAAATTTTGAGAAGGTGCTGAATCGACGTTTTTGACACCCTTCAGAATGAACATTGGCAAGCTCAATTCTCCGATAAGGTGACTAGCAATGGTGGCTTTCATTTAGTTTCCACAGATTCAGCAGTGCAGTTCTGTTAAGCTGAACTTTCAATGAGACTGATTAACTCACTGTTTAGAGTCCCAACGGTGCACTGAGGGATGCCGTAGGAAGCATGTTAATCTATTTTGATAATCTGCAACTCTTTAAACCCTGTGAGTGGGGAGTGAGTGTTTAATTAGTGCTCGATGTGACTGCAGAACAAGGAAAACAAAAAGAATGCACAGTCGTTTCATATGATGTTTTTGTGGTGCATGTCTCGTGGCTGACGATCATGGTGGTGATAAACTTTATTGAAAGGGGGAAGGGTAAAGAGGGACGTGGCTGAGGGTTAGGGCTCAAGTAAGGCCCTGGGCCTGCTTGGCCTTGGATAATGGTGAATTCAGTATACTACAACCACCTATTAAAATTAACTGCAGTAAGCTCTTGGTATGTCTCCTGTGTGGTAAGAATATGCCAACGAAGGCGTAATAAGAGCATGGTCCTTTATGAAAGATTCATTCACCAGTTAAGGGATCACATGTGCATAGTTATTCAGAGGCTGTTTATACTTATTCATATGATAAAGTGAAGGAGTGTTTTTGCATTTCAGCTCTAGAGAAATGCGGCGCACACAGCCGGGAACCAAAACCATGACTTTGTGCTGTGTAGAGCAACACCAAAAAGGTAAAAAGCTTTGCAAAGATCTTCACTTCCGTCTAATAGGGCGCCTACTGTACGTTGTGTTCCGGCATTCCATATTTCTGATTTCAGTGAAAATACTATTTGCTACTTCAGGAAGGCAATCCTCAAATCATGCGTGATGCCATCTTTAGTGTCCCTTTAAGCATGTAAACTTGGCATATAAGAATGTTGCCACTTTAGCCATTGACTGTTCAAGCATACAACCTGTCTGAGCTTACAGTACCAGTATCATAATTCTAAGCAACGAAACACACTGCTAAACAAGGCTGCCTTTGAAAAAGAGAACAGCTTGTTATTGTCTTTACGCTGATGCCATGCAACAGCATTGATTAAATATCAGGTCAGAAGATGCTGAAATATTCACAAAACACCGGAAAGTTTAAGAATTGAAACACTTGCAAGACAGCAAAGTTTAAAACTCGTAATGCTACGTGAAACTGTTTCCTTATCACATAAGTGTGAAACTTAAAAGTACTGTAAAACATTGTAAAACTGCAGCACAGCCTAAATGATTTTGTAACAGCAGGAAAATACAACCTACTACAATCGTGACCAAATATTAAAACAATTATGTCGCTCTAGTGGTTCCCAACATCAACTACAGGGTGCCACATTTTATAATTTTTTTTCTTCTTCTTGCTTCTATACGTTTGTCAATCAGGCAACAACAACACATTAAAGATAATTGCTTCAGATATTGTATTTGCAATGATCAGTTCACACTAAGTCTAATGTAACAGCTGCCTATTTGTGCACTCAATTGGCTCAGATGAAGTGCACGCAAGCCATGTCCATAGTACATGGCTTCTGGTCTGTTGATGAGAACATAAAGAACATCAAGCACATTTCTTTGGGCTAGTGGGCGACGTATAGCACAAGCTGACAAAGTTGAAAACTATGACAAGACTACCGCAAAATGGGCCCTTTGTGTGATCATGCTATATGCATGTCCACGGACCATGCCGCTGCTTTGGGTGCTACAGCATGTGATCGGACTAATGTATGGCTTTCACGAGATGGCTGGATTTGCAATGTTCACAAGAGTACCAGCAGCTGACTTGTTGCATATTTTCTTCTTGCTTTGATAGGCAAATGTCAATCAGAAATCACACTATAAATCATGACGTGCTCCTGCATGCGTCGAAATCATGTCACCCTCTTGCAAGATCTGTTTGAAATGCACACCAACTGTAAGCAATGGGCTCATAGGCCATGTCATTAAAACAAGCCGGGCGAAATGCAAGACGTGTTGCAAAGTTAACAAGCAGCGGGAGTTTCAGTAAATAGCATTCGAAACAGCAAAAAACAAAACAGAATAACACTCAGCTAAAACAGTTCAGCCAACTTTACATAATGGACATTTGCCGGAGCAAGTAATGGTTGACACGGCAAGGGCTCGATTCAAGACCCATAACAAACACATAAGAAGGGAATATATATATATATATATATATATATATATATATATATATATATATAGGAAATACTACAATGCAAAACCTATCAAAATGCGACGGAAGATTGCATGCACCACACTACAAGCATTATAAATAACACATGCAATGAATACAGAGACATTATGTAATACATAAATATGTGTAACTTTCTGAACACCAGTGCGCCACGAAAGGGCACTGCCGCATCATAAACTACGAGTAGCGCCATCTGCTGCAGATGTCACTAGGCTACACTTTCCGGGCCGTCACACCTCGCAATGTAAAGCAGAGCCTGCCCAAGAGTATTGAGTTATCCTGCACCACAGTTCACATCAGTTTGAATATAACTGCTTGCTCACTAATACGACTGCCCATAAAGGCTCCTGACATACTGCATGGTTATTGCATGACAATGTGAAGTGCATTCCTCGGCAGACATTGTGACAGGTGGCGCTGCTCGAGTCGTGAAAACGTGGCAGCAATGTTAAGCTGCAGTAGCCTACACAGTGTGTTCATCCCTGGTATAACAAAAACCTTCTCCCCTAGGTTGCGAAAAAAAAAAAAGAAAAAATGTCTGACACCAGCAAGTAAACAAAGGAACGTGTGGAAAATAGCCACACTATAAAGAGCTTCTCAAATGAGTTAAAAGATAAGCAAAAACTGCAATTGAACAGTACGTGCAGAATTAAAGGTGACCAAATATTCATGCGGCATTCACGAGGCTACACCGTCGGAACAGTTTGCACCACTTTGGGGCTTATCTCATCCCCAAACAATAATTGTCACTTAGCTTGCACATTTTTCCATGCTTTAATGCTGTGCCCCCAGTACTTCCAGGTCATGAATTACATGCACACTATCAGCATGACATAGCATTCTTCATAAGAAAGTAGCAAGAACAGGGTTTTCAAGAAAGGAAATGCAAGCCTGACAGATGACGATTATTGTTTGGGAACAAGATACACCCCTAAAGGTTTTAACTTTTCCTTAGAGTGTCGCAGTTCTGTGAACGACACGATACGAACTGGAAGCGTGACAATTTCTGGACATTGTTGCACACAAGATCGCTGTGTGGTGCCAGGATCGCAACCTGCATGTGTACCAGCCAATGGGACACATACCATGTGACCCATGCGACATGATCTCTAGCGAGTTTGCAAGTAGGCACAAAGCTTGTGCAAAAATTTCACCATCTGTGAGAGCCTTTGTCATTCGAAGTAATAATGTGTTTCTGCACCGCAAACAAGGTTCTGGTTATGTGAGGCTACAAGGGCTCAAACCCCAATGAAATGTGATAGCGCCACACTCCACGTACAATTCTGACTCACTGTGTACACGTGTAAGAGCGTAACAAACTTGCAATACAGGTGCAGTTTCATTTTCTGCATTATCAAGGAGAGTGACTACTAGTACTGGTCCAAAAGTGCTATGACATTACAAATGTAGGATGGCGCTACAAGCAAGTTTGGCACACGGCAACCACACTGAAAAATTGTGCCAGGTCTTGTAGTTCCACAGCTAGTGCAACCCTTACAAAATGATTCCATGACTTGCAATTTTAAGAACTGCACGTTTTGAACCATTTTGTAGCGACACACAGGCCTTGGATCGTTATGGGCCGAGGGGCAGGAGGGGGTGGAGCGTGCATGTACAACTTTACGCTAATGCAGAGTCACTATTCGGATAAATACGGCAGAACTCTCCAGAGCTAGGGCTGTGTCGAGCTCAGTGACAGTGCATTTTCCATTGAACTTACTGGCATTCATCGACAGATGTCACTTCTTGCATCACTTCATGTCAAGTACACATTTCTTATAAAAGCAGTATGACAGGCATAAATTTTCATGAGAAAAGAAAAATGCAAATATCATGCGCAGCTAGCTATCTAGCACCATTTCGGGTTCTGCAAAGTGGACAAACACCTTGCAAACACCTGCAAAGATGGACAAACACATCTGTGTATGTCACGCAATTTTGTGCATGACAAACGTCTGCTTCAACGCAGCTGCAAGAAGGTGGCGGCGACATTAGTGTGACGGCAATGGCATGGCAACTGCTTTTTTTGTACTCCGGCTAAGAAATGTTACAACCTGTTTTGTTAAAAGTAGGGCCGATCCTGAAGGTGGTGCAGACTAACATGAGCGTCTCAAAGAGCTAGCTGCCAGAAGGAAAAAAAAAGGAGAAACTTGCACACTCTTGCTTTGATAAGCGTGACAAGTGACATGACGCACGCAAATGATGCGACTAATACTAGCATGTCTCATTCCCAAGTCTGTAGCTGAACGGAAACTGGCCTGTGAGCACATATTCTTGCTTATTATGTGTGACGTGCCGCACACGCCAGGGGTGCGTTCGGAGATATTTTGTTCGATACGCGTTCTGTTTGGTTGCTGCAACGTCACAATGTGGCAGTATGCAAAATTTGTGACAACGGGGCGGAAAGAGCAGCCACTCAGGAAGCGGTTACCTCCCCGGAAGTTTACTTCCGTCGTTTGCCGCTGCTTGCGGACAGTATACTACAAAACGAAATGTTTCTTGTCTTCCAAATGAATGAAATCTTTACCTAAAAAAATGTATTTTTTCTTCTCAAGCCCAAACAGGTTATCAAATAGTAGTATGTGTGACTACTGCAATTTATAACCATTAGTTTCTTTGTGTCGTCCCTAGGTGGTGTCGCACACAGCGAGAAGAAAAGAAATTGGTTGAAGGCTTAGCTTGGTTAAGCCTGGAAGATTGCGAAAGCAATACCCTTGGCTGCGCCTTCGTTCGGCTGATGGTGTGGACATGGTTGCCCTTTGTTAAACTTATGGCTATACATAATCCGACATAGCGCAAGGCAGCGCGCCAACCACTGCGAGGAGCCGAGCTGTAGCCCCATTTATCCTCCTAGCGTGACGTCACACCAGCGAGCGCCCTCTCTCGGTAGCGCCACAGCAGCGGCGCGCAAGGCTTCGCCTCCACCATCGATGCCGCGAGCTGGGGCCCTGTCTCTCGGTCTGGCATGACGTCACACGGTCACGTGACGCGCAGCTGTGTAAGGAGGCGCCACGACCACCGATGGGCTGAAAGTGTGAGCAGTATTGCTTTCGCAATAAAAGAAAAAGAAACGACGGGAAGAGTGGCGCACTTTTCAAGAGGTAGTGACAACATTCCAGTGGCTTGCTGGCACCGATGATGGAGTCGATTTCGCTGTACAACCAATGAATTATTTGTTTCGAGAAACGAAAAGGACTCCGGAATTCACTTTCTGCCATTTCTTTAAACACATTTCGCACCGCCACCCGCTCTCCTCCTTCCTCTAGAAACGCCAGCGCAAAACCTAACTTCTCAACGGAAGCGCCATTTTCTTGAATTAAACTATGGATTGGATCCAAACGTGCCATGCCGCAGCCACCGGTTGGATCCAATCCAATCCACCAGACGCACCATGCGAAGCCGTATGATTGCTCCAAACTTCCCAGCTCCCGTCGAGTTCGGTGCCTAGCAGATGAAATGCTCAGTGGGAGGATGATTGACAGGAGCGTGTCGTCATTTTGACGTCACCAAAAACGTGGCTGCGCCCCGCGGCTGGCGACGTCGGCGCGGAGTAGGCCAATTGCGTGCGCCAGTAACCGAACGAACGCGCCGAACAACCATCTCCGATCGCACCCCAGATGTCTGAAAGAGCTAGTTCGTGCTGGAAAAATAGAAGCATGCATGTTATCGAGGCTGAATGGTTAGAGAGAGCATCAGGCTGTTGGCTGAGGTTTGATCCTGCCATCGATTAGACACTTAAATTCATCTTTATTGAAGAGGCCTGAAATGATGCAAAACAATAACCTACCTACATACCTACCACAAGATGCCTTGGATGAGCCCAAGAATGCTTCCCATTAAAGCAAGTCTGAACACTTCCAAAATTGGCACCCTATCCGAGTTGCACATTGGTAAGCATTCATTCTTGGCTAGTTTAAATTTGTTTTGGTCTCAAGTTAAGCCATTAAATGGTATAGTGGGGTACATACGATCTGATAGGAAACAATCACGCCTCCAATGTACAACTCCAGCATAAGTGCAAGTCTGAATACGACTTACAATATTTCTCACAATAGGAAAAAGAAATGCTGCAAAGCAGATTTCTTTATTTTAACAGTTCTCCTATTCAAGAGTGCTGATTGGGCTAGTTGGAATGCTGGATTGATGGTTACGAAAATTCAGTGCAAACACAAGGGGCACAGAAGGAAATACACAAGCACTGAACATCCTTCTATGTCTCTTGTGTTTGCGCTGAATTTTCGTAACCATGTCTCCCATTCACTTTACATCAGTACACCCTGTACAGAGTGCACAGAGCTAGAACAAGAGGTATTGTTTTTGTGGTGAAGCTTTTCTGACCTCACTTCCAGGCTACTGGCAATGTCAAAAGATCACCTTGCTTTTTGCACTCCTGGCCTTTCTCGATGCAGACATGCAGCATCTGCACTTGCTAGAAGCCAATGCAGAATTCGGGGCTAATAAACCTGTCTTGCCATGCTAATTGCGTTAGAACTTGGGCCTGTTAATGCATCATCAACATACTAACAACAAAAACACAAACAAATAAAAATAATCTTTTTTTATGAAGAATCAACCCCAACTGCTATCCAAAAATGCATTTAGCATGCTTTGGGAAGTGGTTATTTGTGGCACTATGTTCCACTACGTGCTATGGGTGATGGTGTCCTTACCATGCATGCTTCCCTTACCCATACCCAATAGCCAACCAGTACTTCAAGCGCCACTTCATTAAAGGGACACTAAAGTGAAAAATGATTTCTTCTGCATCAGTAAATTACCATTCTACAACACCAGAAACACCACTCTTACAACGATAAGACATTTGGTAAGCCAGAAAAAGCACAAGAACAAAATACGGGTGGCGACGCCTACTTAAGTTCCTGCACCTGGGGACTGCGACGTCTTGGATTTTGGTGGCATCTTCTAGGGCCTACTAATCATATATAGCGGTACAGATTGACTACATTGTGTTCTAAAGGAACCAAATATCAGATATGGCAAGTTTAGGGAACCTTTACTCGGCCAACGCGGCCCAAATGTGAAAACATACTTTGGGATCCCTGCTGCCACGCTGACGTACCGGCACTGGGGTTTCGGCGCAAAATTCAAATACTGATACTTGGACCTTCATTTTCTCATCTGATAACCAAACTATATTTTTGAAATGACTGCCTGCAAGTTTCTCAAATGATGCTTCATTAGTCTAAACTGATTTATTGTTTCGCTTTAGTGTCCCATTAAGGACCAGTTCAGAACCCTGTGCAATGTCTGTGACTGCTTCTGGCTGCAACATCTCACAAATGCTAGCTGTCACGATGGAAGAATGTGAGAACACTCCCCTTGCCAATGCGCCACCATGTGTTGCTGCACGGTAGCATGCTAGTGCCGTACTGTCATGCGGCTTTTACCAATGTGTTAGATTGCACCATCTTTGGGATTGGCCCATGAAAACAGTTTGACAGTCGCAAGAAATCGCGGTTAATCTCCAAAAATGCTACACATATAAAAAAATAGAAAGGAGGAGTGGGTGGGCGGCAGAGACAGGCAAAACCAACAAGCAAAACGTTGGGTCCGCGTGTTTCTCCTGTCTTCACACCATCTTTTGCATTGCTAATATATTCAACATGCATACCCTCGCTACTGTGCTCAGGGTTTCACGGAAATAGTACGATCAGTAGCCACGGCTACAGACACACAGCAGGTTTTGCAAGTGGTCTCTGTGGGCAATAAT
Organism: Dermacentor andersoni; assembly: GCF_023375885.2. Taxonomy (NCBI): domain Eukaryota; kingdom Metazoa; phylum Arthropoda; class Arachnida; order Ixodida; family Ixodidae; genus Dermacentor; species Dermacentor andersoni. Next base: position 79,428,539 of record NC_092819.1, read on the forward strand.
GGTTTGCACTCCATGCAATGTCTCCACTTTTTCTCTGTGCTATGGTACATATTGTATTTCTGTGCAAACAGCCCACACCAAGACTTCACGAATTGCTAAGTATAATGCAACCGATTACATACACAAAAATAGCCTTCACATGCAGCTTCATGGCAATGCACTTCTCACTGTTTTGAAGCTGTACTGTGCTTCACAGGGATGCTACAGACCACCACTAAATCAATTTAAACAACCAAGATCTGATTATGAGCATACTTGCAACCGTCATGCCTTTTGAGGGCTACATACGCACTTTAATAATTAAACGACTCTTTAGACCCTGAGCCACAGCACACAAGCAGCAGCAAACATGGAACAGTGGAGACTGACAAGCAACAATGCGGATAACAGTACGTTTTCAGCGATATTGCTGTTGCCGATTTTGCCCTGTTTAGGAAATTGCATGTATAAGCTTGCTCGAAGCAAGTGCCACCCTGTCATTTGTTTACCATCGGAAAACTTCAAACGGCAAGTTTCGAGATCGATAGTGAAACTATTTCGCAAACAGAATGCATTTTTCGTAAAACTTGATGGGACATTCCTAAAATTGTAAAAGAAGCCCAAGTTCATAAACATTAAGAAACATTCGAGAGGGTTGGCAGGTGCATTATGGGGCATGACGTCGTGGGGAACTCCAAATTAATTTTGACCACCTGGGTTTCTTTCATGTGCACCTAAATCACCTAAGTGCGTGAGCAATATTGCTTCCTCCTCATAATAAGAGTAGCTTTTTTGGCATTGTAGAAGGGTAACTTACTAGTACAGCTGAAGTTGTTTTTCTCCTTGGTCTCTCTTTAAATTCTGTCGACCTGATTATGAGGCGAACCTATAGTAGGGGGCTCCAGAATAATTCTCACCATCTGGGGTTCTTTAACATGCACACAATGCACGGTACATTAGTATGTTTGCATTCTGCACCCGTCAGAATGTGGCCGCAGTGGCCAGGACCGAACCCGCGAGTATTTGGACCACCTTCGCACAGGGAAAAGTTTTCAAAGGTTGCTTAGGCGAGCCGTTGGCTTGCTCAGAATGATGAATTTGGTGTTTTGTGGCATAAGGGCCAAGTATGGCCAAGGAGCTTCCTCGGAATACAGTGTAGACCTTCTTTATTCATAAAGACCTTTCTAGAGTCGACACTGCCAAGATTGGTAACATTTTGGGCAGTGCATGAACTCCTACAGCACTTCACTACCCCTTTGTAGTTCTTGCAGCCTTCTGGCTTCATCATCATCATCATCATCATCATCATCATTTCTACTTCTATGCTTGTAGGACAAAGGCCTGCGACTTCCAATTACTCCTGCCTTGAGCTAGCCGATTCCAACTTCCGCTTGCAAATTTCCCATTTTCATCACCCCACCTAGTTTTCTGCTGTCCACGACTGTGCTTCCCTTCCCTTGGAACCTATTTTGTAAGTAACGATTCACCGGTTATCCGCCCTACGCATTACACAGCCTGCCCAGCTTCACTTTTCTGGCTTACCAAACCTCAATTCACAGCAACACCTGAATTTTCCAGTATATTCCAGGAATTTAAATTTTGAATCAGCCTCAATTTCAAATTTCTCTTTAGTGCCCCTTAAAAACTTACTAGAGTAGCGGAAGTGTTCATGACTGCATAAAATTTATTTTATTTATTTATACATACTGCAGCCCGTTAGGGCTATGGCAGGAGTGGGTGTACATGCGAGGAAAACCGAGATGAAAAATGAAAAATGAGATTGTTTCTAGGGCTGTGCTTTGTATCGGCAAATGTTCTTGCAGGCAGTCATTCATGTTTGTTTATAGGGACGATTTCTTTCTTTTTTTTTGCACAAGTCAAAATTGTAGTGCGGGTAATAGGCAAAAGTTTGCTGTATAGTACATGCAAAAATAGGTCACTGTGGGAAATGCATGACAGCATTGAGTTCTTTTCGCGACAAACGAAGTACTTAGCCAGCATCGGCCATAATACAACCTCGTAAATATGATAACTCTGCAGAAGCATTGGCATGGTGAAACGTGCCATGAAATCAGTCTGCTGACAACACATGGTGGGAAGCATGATAACTGACTTCAAATTGACTGAGAAGCCAGAAACAGATGGTCACAACAAAGGCTAAGCATTTGAAGTTACATTACACCAAAAGCATCAAAATCCCATTAAATCAGCCATTTCTCTTTCAGCGGCACTACAGAAAGAGTGGAACAAGTCTGATGACTTGAAAATATATATTTGCTTTAAATTTGGTATTGTGTCCACTGAAGCAAATATCTCCAGCAGAATCGCATTGACATAAGATCTATTAGACCATCATAATACAGAAGCAAAATAAATCCTGAGATGGCCAAATTTTTCTTCAACTGGGCAAGATTGCTTTTTAAAAGCAGGCCCTTTTTAATGGGTCCCTTTGTACCAAAATTCTACATTCGGTTGGATAGCAATTTTTTCTTTTACGAAACTACCTCCAATCTCTCCTTCCCCATTTTCAACACCAAGCAGGTCCTCTTGCTTCGATCATGGCAGCACACATCAAACGAGTCAGTACTTATATAGGCTGCACCAAGGCCATGCTCAGGTAAACACCGCCGAAAAATAAGACCTACTTACATGCAAACTTGAAACTTCTAAACTAGGTTATATTAAGCGATGCACATTTCACTTGCATTCGATCGCAATCAGAGTGGCGATGTTTTCTCCTTCTGCCTCACTCTTTTCCATTTCTTTATGCCTCCCTTTGTTTTTGTCTTGATGCTTTTCCTGAGAGAAAGACATGTACCTGGCTAACGCCGAGAGTTTGTCTTGTGCCTCCTTCCAGATTTAGCGTTGTTTTTTTTTCTGCCTCTTCAAACACCACTGCTACATGCCTTGCAGAAGAGAAGGTGATCACGCTTCACACAATTCTCAAACTGAGTAAAATGCCTTCAGAGCAACTAATGCATGAAGAAGAGAATGGTTAACAACGAGAAAACAAGGAAAGCCAGCTAGAGCAAACATTTCAATGGAACTTATCTTCATCAGGGCAAGAACTGCTTTTCATGGCAGTTATCTGGTACCAGCGCTGGGAAACGGCACACAAAACAAAACTGACACAACACGTCTCGTCTCAAGTCTCGTTCCCTAGTACTGGTATAGTATAATAAAAAACCAACAAGCCCAATGCAATGTGTAAGCAGTTTTCTTGGCAGCATTCATGTACATTCATGGCAGCATTTATGTTTTGTTGCCTGATGAAGGCCCACGACTTTGCCAAAATGTTTGCTCCAGCCTAAGGCTTCCCCTTATTCAGCCAATGACGATCACTTCAAGGCTCCAATGCCTACTGTCTTACTAGGATTAGGAAGACAACAACATTCTAAAGACTGGCACAAAAAACACGCACTGCTGTATTGCCTGCTCGTCACGCTTTCCGTTAGCATTTCAGTGCTTTAGCCACTCTACAAAAAATTTCAGGACTGGTACCACAAAGAATGACAGAAGGAAGGAAAAAATGCGAGGACAAAGTTACCCGCCTGCTTTGCACCTGGGTCAGTGACAGAACAGCTATTTCATCAGAAGTTGCTCTTGCCATTCAGGTAGGAGACGAGACCAGAACCGTGCTTTTCTGAAGGGGCGATAGGAGTGCCTGCCAAGGGAAGTGCTCCTGAGGGGCACTGGGAACAAGCTTAGACTGCTGTCCTGTTCAGATTTTCCTGTTAAGAAGAGAGGGAGTAAGGAAGCAAAAGAATTGGGGAAAGGCTTTGTTGTAACTTGTGCTCAGTAAGCCTGTTTGCCAGACAGTAGCGACATTGCAACCATGAAAGAGGCAGAGGTGGAAGCACAAGATAAGTAGCCATGGACCAGCTAGCTGGGGTTTGGAACTTTTCGCCAGTTTGAATTGTAGCTGGCCAGAAAAAAAAAATGATATAGTGGGATTTAACCCTTTGAGGGTCAATGATGTAAATATATGGCACCGCGAACAAGTAAAAAATTGTCGATGCCATATATTTACGGTGCCGTCTGTATGTTTAAAAAGCGGGCCAATTTCCCAACTTTTTCTTTTCTCTTATGTGCTGCCACTATGTGGGAACACAGAATTTTTTTCGCGCGCCTCCCTCTCTCGGTTTTCGTTGCATGGTTTGCTTTAGCGCTAGTTCGTTCCCGCGCGTACATATACTACAGCTCACGCATTGGGACGCGCGCGGGCGGGCGGCGGTTTGGGTTTAGTTCCGTTGGCGATTTAGGCTTCTTGCACTTTCAAAACAGATGGCTATCTCGTTACTAATCACTCGAAGGGCAACCGCTTGTTTCTCGCTCGTTTAGTGTTCACAGGGGTGCACATGGGAAGGATGCCGCCATGCATGCGTTTCCGTTGCTTTTTTCTAGGGGGGGGGGGGAGTCGCGAAAACTAATTGCTACTGGTTGGCATTAAGATGAAGATTAGCAGAAGTTTTGCTTTTCTGGTGGGCACACACCCACACAGTTTTCTTGAGTGTGCGCACCTAAGCAGTTCGATTACGCTATGGGTGCACATGGGAAGGATGCCGCCATGCATGCGTTTCCGTTGCTTTCTTCTTGGGGGTGGGGTGGGGGGGGGGGAGACTCGCGAAAACTAATTGCTACTGGTTGGCAATAAGATGAAGATTAGCGGAAGTTTTGCTTTTCTGGTGGGCACACAACCACACAGTTTTCTTGAGTGCGGGCACCTACGCAGTTCGATTACGCTATGGGTGCACACGGGAAGGATGCCGCCATGCATGCGTTTCCGTTGCTTTTTTCTTGGGGGGGGGGAGACTCGCGAAAACTGATTGCTACTGGTTGGCATTAAGATGAAGATTAGCAGAAGTTTTGCTTTTCTGGTGGGCACACACCCACACAGTTTTCTTGAGTGTGCGCACCTAAGCAGTTCGATTACGCTATGGGTGCACATGGGAAGGATGCCGCCATGCATGCGTTTCCGTTGCTTTTTTCTTGGGGGGGGGGAGACTCGCGAAAACTGATTGCTACTGGTTGGCATTAAGATGAAGATTAGCAGAAGTTTTGCTTTTCTGGTGGGCACACACCCACACAGTTTTCTTGAGTGTGCGCACCTAAGCAGTTCGATTACGCTATGGGTGCACATGGGAAGGATGCCGCCATGCATGCGTTTCCGTTGCTTTTTTCTTGGGGGTGGGGTGGGGGGGGGAGACTCGCGAAAACTAATTGCTACTGGTTGGCAATAAGATGAAGATTAGCGGAAGTTTTGCTTTTCTGGTGGGCACACACCCACACAGTTTTCTTGAGTGTGCGCACCTAAGCAGTTCGATTACGCTATGGGTGCACATGGGAAGGATGCCGCCATGCATGCGTTTCCGTTGCTTTTTTCTTGGGGGTGGGGTGGGGGGGGGAGACTCGCGAAAACTAATTGCTACTGGTTGGCATTAAGATGAAGATTAGCAGAAGTTTTGCTTTTCTGGTGGGCACACACCCACACAGTTTTCTTGAGTGTGCGCACCTAAGCAGTTCGATTACGCTATGGGTGCACATGGGAAGGATGCCGCCATGCATGCGTTTCCGTTGCTTTTTTCTTGGGGGTGGGGTGGGGGGGGGAGACTCGCGAAAACTAATTGCTACTGGTTGGCAATAAGATGAAGATTAGCGGAAGTTTTGCTTTTCTGGTGGGCACACAACCACACAGTTTTCTTGAGTGCGCGCACCTACGCTGTTCGATTACGCTATGGATGTACATATTAGTGTAAGAGCAGGAACACTTGAGTCTTGCGAAATATTCTTCTGTGTGCATTTTCAAAGCCTTGAACTATAACAATGCATCAAATTTTTAATATTATTATTGTTATTCATGAATGAAGAGCACATATATACCAATGCAAGATATCTTTTCTTACTTTACGGTCACCCTAGAAATATTACGGTAAATTTTTTTCGAAATAAGTCCCTAAGAAGAATGGAATCTGTAAAAAGAACGACCCTGGGTGGTCGCATATTGTGAAAAAAATCGACCCTCAATGGGTTAACATGCCAAAGCAACACATGGGCTGAGAGATGCAGTAGTGTAGGGCACCGGATTAATTTTGACCACCTGCGTTTCTATAAAGCTGTGACCAGCGTGACATTCTTTTCATTTTTTGCCTAATAGGTCTGCATGCATTAATTAAGGTTTGCCTCCATGACTATATCATTACTGCAGGGAAGCAACCGAAGAATATGCAATTCACCGAGAGTCTGTCCAGCATTTGTTTGGGTTCCGTTTACCCTTTAAGGGTGCTTTTTTTCTCTACCATAATGGCTCACTTTCTGACATGAAATGCTTCGATAACATGGTTAAAATACAAAATCAGGTCTGCAAATAGTGTGGGAAACCTATTTCAACAAAAGCCACAAATGTAGAGCGCTTACCACCATGTACGTTTTGAGGAAGGCTTGTTATAAGCCATACAGTGATGATAACTCATGATAAGCTTATGTCGTCAAGCTAAGGGGTTAATACTCCTCTACTGCATGTAGGCAGTCAAAACATAAATGGCAAGTAAAAGACAGCAAAAGATTTAAGAGATAAAATTCCTTAAATATCTACTCCACTCAGTGCCAGACTCTCACCAGGAGATGAGCCCAAAGCTACGATGAAACAGGAAAGAAATGGATGGGAGCTCAGAAGAGGCCTGTAGCAAAATCCTTTATCAGGTGAATGGTGCGGCTGTCGCAGCCTGCGATGTCCAGCATATTCAGCTCGTCAGGAGGTGCCAGCGAGAAGCCCTGGCTGCACATCGCACACACCGCGAACCTGCAAGGTGCATGGCACATGAGAAGTGATAAGGCATACAGCACTGTCTAGATCAATGTGACATCACCGGCAAGACAAGGTAAGCACACATAGCATTGACTTACAACTGCAATTCCTTTAGTTGTCACAGTTGTATATACCCCTTAATGACACAAAATAGATATGATTTGGCTAAAGCTACACACTCGGTCTGCAAACTGAAGTGGTGATACAAGTTTCTTGCGACAAATCATCCTTAAAGCAATGTTCTCATAAGGGAAGCCCTAGCAACCGGAAAACACTGATGCAAGTAGAAATTTAAAACTCCACGGTAGCTCCTTCATTCATGCAAGTGCAACAGAGCTTGGAGGAGCATGAACATTACCAGAATGACTTAGCAGTGCCTGCTTTCAATGCAATGGAGTGCCAGCGTGCCATCAACAGTGTAGGTTACACAATATACAGCACCAACTTTGCTGCTGAGTGTTGGCATTGTCTATGCAAAGCTTGTGTCCTCCAGCGAATGGTTATGGGACTACTACATATTATTTTTGTCACGAGATATGTGCATTGACTTGCAGCAACAGGTTTCCTCCTCTGTGTAAATACCCTTTTTTTAAGGTGAACTGCAACATAATTTCACTTTGGCTCAATCGGTCACAAATGAGTACTACAATCGACCCCGGATAATACCAAACCTTCATATACTGAATTATTGTCTGTGTATACTGTTGTGACATCTCCTTGGAAATACCACGCAAAAGTATAGTGCTGTATAACATGTGTACCAAGCTCCTGCTCACTGTCACATCCGATACATCACATTCTGTGCCACACTGTGCTATGATCACTTCTCGCGACCTCAGAAGTGTTCGCGTCAACGAAACGGCACTGTTTTGGCAGATATGTCAAGCAAGGCAAAGAATCTGAAGGGCAGTACATGTCAGGGAGGAAAAATGGGCAAGGCCCATGTCTCAAAATATAGATGGTTCATGTAGCAAAAGTCTTCTGCTCAAAGCGGCATGCAATTTATGTAGATTGGCATGTAGTTAAAGGATGCCTGTTTTTTTCATCTGAAACACTTTTTTATCTTAAAAAATCTTATGAATTCAATCTTGCTGGCTCAAAAGATGAAGGAAATTGAAGGAGTTCTTGTGTTTATTGAGGCAGAGACGGACACGGCACTTCGAGCCAATGGAAAATGTCTCTTCTTTACAGCTAGGTTCCTCACACCTCTGCCGCATGTCTTTTACAAGTGGCCAGTGCCACCCACGCACTCACATACTGATACCCGCAGTTGGAAATGGCTTCACGAGACCACCCTTCATCGCTAGGAATGTTTTCATGGACGATGACATCTTGCCCCTCTGTTTTGGAGAAGTCTCATTTTCCTGTTATAGAGCATGCTGCTTCATAAAAAAAATATCTGAAATTCTCAGTCTTCACCCTCTCACTCTCAGGTAGATTCTTGTCATGGCAGTATTTCACATTTCTCTATGAAGGATGCCTTCATCCAATCCATCTTTTCTGTTGATAAGAGGCACATGCTCAGAATGATTGAAGTTTTCGTTTTCTTTGTCCTCGCAAGCCGGGCCAATTATTGGAGAAACCAAGTCTTGGAGAGTGTGTAAATAATACTTGGGACCTTTGTTGCTCAGACAGCTGTTATCACTGTCGCTTTCAGGTGCAAGACGTGTCCTTGGCCAACTTTATCCATCAAAAAACATACCTCCATTGTATGAAATAAACACACCACCTCGCGATTAGTTCACGCCTTTTTTAAAGACAGGCACCTATGCTCAAAAGTACTGTATAGACTCGTATAAGGGCCACACTATCTTTTTCCACAATTCTGATGAGGTGCAGCTCCTACACGGGACTGAACCTTTTGGTCAATATGGTGCCAGCACAGCCTTCATTTGTGCACACACTGGAACATAGTACACAGAGCACGAAAACTCACCGATGCATGTGCATGGCATTGGGGCACCTAACACGATTGCTTCTTTGTTGGAAATTTGTTTCTCTCGAAATTATTGGCTGCCAAGTTGGGGGTGCGGCCCCTCGTACCCTCATGCCATCATACTAAAGGAGAGAACAGCTACTGCCAGGATTCGTGAGAAGTTATCGTGAGAACATTTGGCACAGTTCTAAGAGAAAAAAGGTATACTGATGAAACAAAGAAAAAGACTTATCACAGCAGCAAATGCCATAATACAAATATATTGTATAGCTTTATTAGAGGCAGTATAGATACGCTGAGACCATTTTCTTTGTGCATCCAATTTAACAGTGTCGGCAAACAAAACTGTAGCATTTTCGTCATCATAGTTAGTTCTGTTTGTGGTAACATTCCAAGGTTCTAGCTGAGGTAATTTATAAAAAGAATTATGCTGCTGTAAGGATGCCAGATTTGTTAATGTTTCATGATTCTTAATTTTTCCAATTCTATATAAGCGACAAAGCCTATATATATACAAGGATTCAATTTTAATAGCTCTAAGTTTTGAAAACAACAGAACGGTCTGGCACAGATATGGTGCCTGGGAGACAAGGTGTATTGCTCTTTTTTGCAATACTGTCAGTTTATGCATGTTCTCTGCTAAAGTCGTTCCCCAGGAAAGAATTCCATATTAAACTAATGAAAAGAACGTTGAATTATATAAAAGCACATTCATGGATATGGGGAGATAAATACAATGGCGATGCATTGTACCTATTGTTCTACACAATTTACTAACAAAGTGATTTACTTGGCAATCCCATGTCATTCCCAGCGATTGCCACATTGCCACATGCCAAGTGATTTGAAAGATGACACTAATTCTAATTCCGGAGCAGACTCTTCGCCAGCGGACACCATCATACGAACGTCAAGTGAACACTGCCTCACCTACGGACTTCTTCGGAGCTCTCGGGGGTCACGTCGATTTCTTTCGAGAGCTCATTCGTACCGTGATCCGCGAAGAACTCCAGAAACTGTCGGTACCTTCACAGCCGACGCTCAGCTCCTTGTCCAGCGTTCTCCGTGACGAAGTCCAGCATGCGCTAAAAGAACCACCCTTCAATACAGAAGCTCGACCGCTAAGAAATGACAGCCCACATATGTCATATTCGCAAGCCTTGAGGCAACCTGCCCCACCTCCCTCCCCGCTTCGCGCCGCGCGCCCGGCCATGCTAGAGCCCGTCCAACCTGCCTCGTATTACCAGGACCACCGACAGGCCCCGAGGAAATCAGACGTATGGCGGGCACCTGATCGCCGTCCCCTTTGCTTTCACTGTGGCGAAGCTGGGCATGTCTACCGACAGTGCTCCTATCGAGAGCTCGGACTACGCGGATTCTCAGCGAACTCGCCGCGACCTAGGTTCGGCCAGCGTCCTCCTGAAATTGAAGAATACGTTGCCCAGCAGCGCGGATCTCCATCAGCTCGACACCAGTCACGCTCCCCTTCGCCGCGGCGGTTTTCTCCGACTCGCCGTACGTATTCAAGCGTGGTGCAGGGTCGGTCGCCCAGCCCACGACGGGAAAACTAACCACAGCGACCTTTGGGGGCGAGGCCGCTCAGTCTGGACGTGCTCAAGGACCCCTACTGACGCGTACACGGACCGACGATACATCGACGACGACAGTACCTGCTGATTACAGAAAAAGAATTTCCTTGGACATTCCTGTACTGCTTGACGGTCGTGAATTGACTGCTTTAGTGGACACTGGAGCGGATTATTCTATAATCAGTGAAAAACTGGCCACCCTTCTGAAGAAAGTGACCACGCCTTGGAATCAAACGCCAGTTCGTACAGCTGGCGGGCACATCGTCACACCACTCGGCATGTGCACGGCACGAATACAGATTCGCGGCTCTACGTTTGTTGCCAATTTGAGCATTCTCCCCCAGTGCTCGAGACCTAATCATCGGCATGGACTTTCTCAGGGAGCACGGCGCTATCATCAACATTCGACAACGCCTCGTCACTTTCTCGACAAAAAGCGCCACAGCGACGACCAACACCATCCACCCTCAAGCACCTCTTCGTGTTATCGACGACGCTGTCACGTTACCACCGCGTGCAAGTGTCGTGGTTCAAGTGGCATGTGACAAGCTCATACACGGTGAAGCAGTCGTAGAAAGCAATCGCTCTCTCCTGCTTTCTCATGGTGTTTGCGTAGCAAGAAGCCTTGTCGATCTCCACGATGGCCACTGTGAGGTTCTTGTCACCAACTTCAGCTACGAACACCGGCACCTTTTCCCCGGTACTGTCATCGCCTACGCCGACCCGATCGCCGATGTCACTGAGTGTTTTGTTTCCGAGGCAATCGGCACTGCTGAAGCACCTCTACGCAACGTCGACATTAGTCCAACGCTTCCTGAAGAGAACAGACAACCCCTGCGCGAGCTGTTGCTTGAGTTCCTCTCTTGCTTTGCACGGTCGTCGAAGGTACGTCAAACATCGATTACGAAACACGGTATCATCACCTATGACGACGTGCCCCCCATACGGCAACAGCCTTACCGTGTTTCCCCGACCGAACGACATGCTATTCAAACGCAGGTGAAGGAAATGCTTCAAGACGGCGTAATCCAGCCCTCATGCAGTCCCTGGTCATCGCCAGTCGTTCTTGTTAAAAAGAAAGATGGCACGCTTCGATTTTGTGTAGACTACTGGAAGCTAAACAACGTCACAAAGAAAGACGTGTACCCGTTGCCTCGTGTCGACGATTCTCTGGACAGGCTGAGGCACGCGAAGTATTTCTCCTCTATCGATCTGAAAAGTGGCTACTGGCAAATTGAAGTAGATGAGCGTGACCGCGAGAAAACTGCTTTCGTGACTCCGGACGGCCTTTACGAATTTAGAGTACTCCCTTTCGGCCTCTGTTCCGCTCCAGCCACATTCCAGCGAATGATGGATACCGTTCTCGCTGACCTCAAATGCAAAAGCTGCCTCGTCTATCTCGATGATGTCGTTGTCTTTTCGGAAACTTTTGACGAGCACCTTCGACGCCTTCGGAATGTACTCGAAGCCATTCGATCGGCTGACCTTACACTCAAGCCAGAGAAATGCCATTTCGGTTACGAGGAACTGAAGTTCCTTGGTCACGTCGTAAGCGCGGCAGGTGTTCGGCCTGATCCTGAGAAGACTGCTGCCGTAGCAGCTTTTCCCGCTCCAACCGATAAGAAAAGTGTGAGACGATTTTTGGGCTTGTGTGCATATTATCGACGCTTCATTGAAAATTTTTCAAAGATTGCAGATCCGCTATTTCGCCTTACGCGTGACGACACGCCATTCCTCTGGACTGATGCACAACAGACCGCCTTTACGGAGCTACAACGTCGCTTGTCTTCTCCTCCCGTGCTCGGTCATTTTGATGAGGATGCCGACACAGAAGTACGCACTGACGCCAGCAATATCGGTCTCGGAGCTATCCTGGTGCAACGACAAGACGGGACTGAACGAGTTATCGCCTACGCGAGCCGCACTCTGTCACGCGCAGAGTCCAATTATTCCACCACAGAGAAGGAGTGCCTCGCGGTTATTTGGGCTACCACAAAGTTTAGGCCGTATCTCTACGGGCGGCCATTTAAAGTTGTGACCGACCATCACGCTTTGTGCTGGTTGACCAACCTCCGAGACCCTTCTGGACGATTGGCACGTTGGAGTCTGCGACTCCAGGAATTTAACATCACCATCGTGTACAAGTCAGGCAGGAAACATGAAGATGCTGACACGTTATCACGGGCACCTGTTAAATCTCAGAATCCTGATGAGGAAGACGACAGCGCCTTTCTGGGAGCACTCAGCGGGCCGGATCTGCTCGCTAAACAGCGATCGGACGCTGAGTTAAGACCCGTCATCGATCACTTAGAAGGCGGCATCGCGTCCATTCCTCGCCCACTTTCGCGACAGTTGTCGTCATTTTGCCTACGAGGGGGCATCTTATACAAAAGAAACACAGGTTCCGGCGACAAACCACATCTGCTAGTAGTACCTCAAGCCCTTCGCGACGACATCCTATTAGCCTGCCACGACGAGCCAACATCTGGTCACTTGGGCTACTCAAGGACTCTGGACAGGGTACGGCAACTGTACTACTGGCCTAGACTGACTGCTTGCGTCAAACGCTACCTGAAAGGATGCCGTGAATGCCAGCGCCGCAAGTCACCACCCTTCAAGCCTGCAGGCCTTCTACAACCCATCGACCCTCCGCGTACGCCGTTTGATCAAGTTGGAATGGACCTTCTTGGACCATTTGCCTTGTCTTCCTCCGGCAATAAGTGGATCATTGTCGCAACTGACTACTTGACGCGTTACGCTGAGACGAAGGCACTACCACGCGGGACAGCATCTGAAGTTGCCCAGTTTTTTATGCATCACATTGTGCTTCGGCATGGCGCACCGTCATTCATCATCACTGACCGAGGGACGGCATTTACCGCAAAGCTTCTGGATGACATCTTCAAGCTGAGCTACACGAGTCATCGAAAGGCCACTGCATACCACCCTCAGACTAACGGCTTGACAGAAAGACTAAACAAAACACTGGCAGACATGCTCGCTATGTACGTGGATGTGCAGCACAAAACGTGGGACGAAATCCTGCCGTACGTAACGTTTGCGTACAACACTGCCACGCAGGAAACTACACGCTTCCCGCCATTCCGCCTCGTTTATGGTCGAGATGTCCAAACTATGCTACACGCCATGATGCCATATGAAGATACCGACCAGCTCGACCAGTTAGCTCCTGACGTCGAGGAGTACATTCAGCGCGCCGAGGAAGCGCGTCAACTGGCCCGCGTGCACATAAGACAGCAGCAGTGTACCGATGCAATAAGGTACAATCTCCACCATCGACAAGTGACCTATGAGCCTGGTGACCAAGTTTGGGTTTGGACACCCATTAGACGGCGAGGCCTCAGCGAGAAACTCCTCAGCAAGTACTTCGGCCCATACACAGTACTAAGGCGTGTAAGCGACGTGAACTATGAAGTGATTCCAGACGGAGACCTGCCATCGCCCAAGCGCTGTTTACCACGCGCAGAGACTGTACATGTGGTCCGCCTCAAGCCGTATTTTACACGGTGAAGTGTACTAGTGAAACAACCTTCTTCTCTTCTGGTTTTTTTTTCGCTGTCGTCGCGTCTTCCTCCAAAGAACTTTGAAGCGTTCTTTTTTTTTTTTTGTTCCCGACCACAGAACACATTTTTCCGTGTGCATTTCCGTATGTGTGCTAGCGCGTCCCCCCCCTTTTTTTTTACCTAATTTGTCTAGTTTCCATGTACGTTTTGTGTTTGAGCATCGAGTCGATGCTCCATTGGGAGGGGGAATAATGCCACCTGGTGTTTTAAGCCAGCGTGCGTGCCCAGCAAAAACGGTGATTGAAGACGACGAAGTCAAGGATCTTGCGCCAGCTGGTGAACCGTCCTCCTTGTGTCTGACATTTTCGTGTCTGGCTGCTGATACTGCTGCTTATTCTTGCCTTAGCGCGTGACAATATTATTTAGATTAGTAGCGGATAGTTGATACTGTTTGTTACACAAATTCAACAGCACTGCCTTTGTTTTTTCTATGTTACGTAATCGTAAGATAACTGTTTGTCGCTCACGTGTGTATGTTTGCAAGCATTTCATTGGTTCAATTTGAGATATTAGAACTTGAGTCACCATCAAAAACAGGCTGGTGTCGTCTGCGTAAACAGTCAAATCAGTCAATATTCCTAAGGGGGGTTACAAAGCAGGAAGTTATTTTTTAATTCCTGTCATTAAGTAACAGCAGAGCTACTGATACATTCGGTATTCAAATAGCACTGGTTAAAATGAAGCTACTGCTCATTGCAACTGCTGTGGGTGAAACTGTGGTTGGTATTGACGCGACCGTGGATAGTGATTACGCAGTTCTGAAGGCATGCAGCCAGTGCAGTTTCATACACAATGTTAAAAGCAAGAATAAAGGTTACAAAAGACAAAAACTGACATGAAGCATTTTGGCGTTCTTGCATGAATGCACGCCCGTATGATTCCCGCCAATGACTATGGGGATGTGGACCAATTCCTTTGAGTTGGACGCTAGCGTTGCTTGCGCTCTTTTGCTTTGCACGTTTGTGGCACTCTGTGTTTGGCGTGCTTTGATGGTCATCCGAATTAAATGGTGTCCAGTAAAATATGTCTGAATTAATGAGTTTGATGCCATTACCTAGGGTTGGGCGAGTGTTCAATATTTCCGAATATTTAATCGAATGTTATGCTATTTGGTATTTGCTTCAGATCAAATTTCAGTATTCAGAATTCTATAATTATCTGGAAAAAATTACTATCAATTTCAAAACGTAGAATGAACAAGTTCGGTTTTGCTGAGCAAGTAGCATTGTCGATGACACACCTGACAGCCAACACAAACGAAATACGAAGCCAGTATTGGGCCACAGCATCGCCGGTCAGTTTTTCAATTGTTGAAGCATTTATTTCTGCGTGGTGCCTCAATCAATTTTTTTTATATCATTTGTGCTTACGATGTTGGAAAATCTGACAAACAGTGCCATGTAGATCATGTCCTGTATCCTCGCTTTTCTTGGCAATGACATTTCTTGGTGACCAAATCGCAACTTTGGTAACCAACACTTGGCGAAGCAGTGCCGATAAGGCCCATCAACCAAGGCAGTGTCGCCACGATGAAAATTTGCCGAAACTGTCATGTGAAGTTTGCCGCTCATCGGTGATCGTGCCTGAGATCACTTGCACGGGACAGGCAGAGGGCTGCAGAAGCGGCATGCAGGTCAACAGGCAACCAAGGGTGCTTAGCCGTAAACTATAGTGTGTGTTAAGTTTGTGTGCTTACTGGACAGAGTAGGTTAAACTCACGCGAAGGTAGAAAGCACTGAGCCTAAACTGCAGGCGCCCACGCAGTTGCCACAGCTAAGGTTGCATGCGACATGTGCACTTTGCGGAATCGCGGTGAAGCATCACATACTTCAAGCCACGCAACGGGTGAATGCAAAATGCCCTCAGACCACAACCATCACAAAATTCAAGTATACTGAACCGCAACACTGAGCAAAAGTCTGCAAATAAATTTGCCGTGCGACACACATAGAGCCGCACGCCGCGCGAACGTGAAATGCCCCAGTGGGATTGACTGTCATGCAATTCAAGTACAGTGGAATGCTGTTGACATGTTCGCCGCTGTTGCATTTTCCTGGCTGCTAAGTCGCATTATCACAGTCCTGACCTAAAGCTAATTAATTCCTATGTATTATGTTCCTATTTGATATGTTGCCATTGTGTAATGTTCCCGCATCTTACGTTGCATTGTTACATTTCAATGCAGCAGTCCCATAAGTATAGCTGTGCCAAGGCAAATTCGGAAGTATAAAATGCCATAAGTATGTGATCGTCGGTCTCGAATAAGCATGTCACACCAAGGCTGTAGTTTTTGCTGGCTAAAGTCAGCTTCGCCGCAATAAAGGCATGTTATACTGCGAAGCATATCAGGAGCTGGAAGGAGCCGAATATAGTCATCATGAGCCTGTTTATGTCGACTGCAGGATGAAGGCCTCTCCCTGCGATCTTCAATTACCCCTGTCCTGTGCCAACCAATTCCAATTTACACTTGCAAATTTACTAATTTCATCACTCCACCTAGTTTTCTGCCATCTTTGATGACTGCAATTCCCTTAATTCCCTTGGCATCCACTCTGCAACTCTAATCGTCCACTGGTTATCCATCCTAGGCATTAGATGTGTAGGGTGTGTCCCTTAGTTATACAGGTGTGCAGAGCTGTTTTTGAAATTACTGTAGCGATTTCAGGCCTCCCTCACTGTTACATTTTCTTGGCTATTACACTTTTATTCCTCAGTTCCTTCAAAAAGATATCAACAAGGTTCTACTGAATACTGAACCACAAGATTGAGCAAAAGTTTGCAAATAAGTTTTCTGTGCTGCTTCCCATACTGCTGGCATTGTAAAAAAAATGTTTAACTTGCATTTTTGCATGAAAATATCTGCATAACAGCGCTGAAAAAAAAAACTTGCCATGTATGCAACCGAGGTGTTTCTACACCACCTTGCCTCTTTCTTTTTTATTTAAATTTTTCGACGTCTTTCTCATGTCAAGGTTTATGTAAAGACCACAGCTATTCGCTTCGAGCCAAAATATTGATATTTGTAATAGTGTAAAGACCACAGCTATTCACTTCGCGCCAAAATATTGATATTTGTTATAGCTGAATTATCGTAAATGCTGTTGCATCTTTCTTTATCAAAATATGTGGTATGCAGTACAGAGGTATACAAGGTACTACTACTATTCAAACTATTCGATTGGAAATTATTCGACCAAATTATTAATCACTTTGAATTCGTTTCGAAAGTAAAATTTGCTATTTGCCTGCCCATAGGCTTAATACAGATGCTTGCCGGGCCCAGAGGACAAGTCCAAATTATCTGGTTTTCTGAATTAACGGGGTAACATTAGTGAGGATTTACTGTAGTGGTAAGAATAGTCATTGAGGGTGTGTGAGAATGAAAAACAACTTTATTTTAGAAACAGTCTCATCTCCCACATCAGTAGAACAACAACGGAAAAATGTGAGCTTGCACATGCTCGACTACAGCATAGTTGTCTCCGTGCACTCGCTTTTCGTTCAGATTACTGCCCAGAAGTGGTGATCCAAATTTTCAAGGAAGGTGCTATCTATGGAGAACAAAGACTAAAACCAGCCCATAACTTCTGTGCGTTAATGAGTTGACGATTATTTGGTATGTCAATAATTTGTGACACTGGGCGATAAGGGGTTTTATGTAGCACCTTAGCATAAAATGTGGACGTCTGCTGATTAGCAGACACGATTCAGATCCCAGAACATGGCCTCGGATTTTCAGCATGCCACGGGCACTGCCTGATCTTGGAGGTCCGATGCTGAGGAGCCACACTGGTCCTCAACATTATGGGTTTTTCCAGTGAGCAATAATGACTGGTGTTCTCTTTTTCATTTTTTCAGTTTCAGTATGAAAAATGTCGATTTCTCTGAGCTTCTCGTGACCCATCTAGTATACAGTTAATCCTGGATATATCGCACTCAAAGAAAATCACAAACTAGATCGATAAAATGGCAACTCTAAATATAAAATATGCTGAAGGTTATCCTATCTGAAGGTTATCTGAGACCTCTACGCATCTCGTACAGCTTCTCGAGATCGTGAAAAGGGGGAATTTGTTGATTTGCTTCTCTAAGGCCACGTCGAAAGTTAACTTAAGGTGAAAGCCTTAAGTGGCTCATACTCCCGATAGCCTTGAAAAAAGAAAGAAGAAATGATGATCAGCAATGGCTCATACCCTCCTAAGCAAGCAAAAAATGAAAAGGCTCATACCTCTCATAATTCAGAGGCTACAAGCATTCAGCAAAGCGAAGCAAACAGTGCATATGTTCATTGAAATTACCCATACAACACACAGGACAGCAGATGTTCCAATCCCCTGCTGAGAGGATGCAACGTAGAGTCAAAGAGAGAAGTTGTCGGTGCAAGTCTGACCCTGCTATACGTATGGACAAAGCTGCAGCTAACTGTAGAAAACATGCCGAAGAAGCCGAACTGCGAAAACAGCAATGCGACAATGTGAGCTAGTGGATTACCAAGTGTGCAGCAGGCTTTCGCCTTTACGTATTACAGGCATGTAGCATGCTGCCAAATTTTTTTTTGCCCACAGATGTTGCAAGGTTGCTATCGCTGTGGAATGGTCTTTGGTATAGTGAGAGCAATGATAACCCTAAAGCCTGCATCACTCGACCGGACGCACGAGCATGGTGTACCTTGCACGTGTTGGAAGTGCTTGTTGCACATTTTCATTAAAGATAAGGTAGAAATGGACAAACCATGGAAGTAAACCGCCCTGATGAATATGCATGGTACTGCCAACAGTACACTTGTACTGTGAATACAGTAGTGCATGAACATGCTCAGCTCTGTGTCCGTCAGAATAGCAAAAAATATACCTTTTAATGGACAATTGATATATGTGGGCAACGAACCAGGCAGACTATTGTGTTGGGCTTTGGAACTGACTTCCTGTTTGAACCAGTCATCCTCGCTTCTTGATCGCCCTAGAAAGTCTTTGCTGATCAGTGCTCCGACACCTTGCAGTGTGCCTTCATTCTTGGTCTTTCCCCTCAGGCCACTGCATTGGTGACTGCCATCAAATGCTATAAGTTTCAAGAATGGCCTTGACCTTGCACAACATTTGAATCCATTCTCACTCGGTTGTAACCATGCGAGCACGAATAAAGTGCGTTCAGCACGGATTCTCAAATCGCACAGCGATGAGTCTTGCACGCTGAAGTTGCCATGGTCTTTGTGCTAAAGTATAGATGTGGCCTGCAGCGATTGTTAAATTTAAACTGTAATGTAAAGATCCGTCCAAGTTGGAGTTGGGGTCAGATTCGTTTTCGTCACTTGAAGAATCCTAAAATGTCGTTAGTGGAAAACACGTGTCTACAAGAAACAAACCTGGCGGCACAGATATCTCCAGTTCAGTCTCTCATGCCTGGCTCTACTCAGTGAAAAGATTGAGTATTATAATCTATGCTTTTTATTGCGATAGCCATTACAGTCGAACCCACTTAGCAATACCGGTTTTAACAATATATCGGTGATAACAATAACAAGCTGCTGCACCGTCAACATTTGTATGCTTTCTAACGTGAAATAACCTACTTACTACAATGTCCCCATGCAGGGTTATCGCTCATAACGATGAAGTCTACCTCCTGGGTGTCCGTGCCAAAGGGTAATAAAATGCAAAATCCTTGAAAAGAAAAAAAGAAAGAAATTAAAGCCGCTGCACGATCGCCCGCTACCTTATCGGCCACTGCGTATTCATTTTCCAGCCTTCTTCGCACCACCAGCCTTGCCCGCCTCTCTCCTGTCACCCTTCCACCCCTTCAAACACGAATGGGTTGCACCCATAGCTCTCGCCGCGCCACCCTTCGAAACATGACTGGACCGCACCAACTGCACTGACAATGCTGCGCTGCTTCCAGGTTACCTCTGGCCCCTCATTCTGTGCAGTTCTGCCAGGAGGAAGGTGGCGGGGAGAGGCGCGGGCTTCCCTGCTTTTATAGTTTTCACACTACATCTCTGCCATTTCCCTATTCTGACTTTTTTTTTTACGCGAACCGGTTATAATAATCATTGGTTATAACAATGTAATTTTCGTGGCACTTGAATATTGTTATAAGTATACATGCACAGTCAAACGTCTATAATACGAAGTCGGCCACGAATGATGTTTTAAACAATATACGAGTTCACCACCAATGCCAGTTTAGAAGCTACTTACTGACCGGAAAAGAACTACATCACGATGCTCTCAAACATACACACTCAGACATGCTTTATTTGTGGGTAGGCAGCAAAAAATTGGCGATCTTCACTTGCCACCATGGTGGCCTTACTGCGACATCTTCGAACTTGGTAAGGCCGCAAGCGAGTTTGTTCACGAGGTCCCGTTTCTCTGCGAAAGCTTGCATGACGCTCAAAGCATATGCCGCGTCAGACAATGAAGGGCCATCATCCACTTCCACATCGTCGTTGTCGTCATCACTTTTGCTTGAAGATGGACGAGGTGCAACGGCGGCAACAATGTCACTGTCTGAGAACTCCACGGCTGTAACAACGTCGACTTCTCAAGCAAGGACTGTTGAATAGCACAACACCACGACCGCAAACACAATTGACGAATGAAGAAAAAAAGTTCACGCAGGAACTTCTATGGGAGTTGTCCAAGTATGTATAAGAATTGTGCCACTTGCTCATCTCCACGCAGCCTAACGTCATTATCAATGTTATGAAACTTGATCCGGCCAATCCAAACAAACAACAGCGCTGCGGCGACACGAAATGGTGAGGATGGCGGTGCAAGGTGCATTGATAAAGCAAGCAAAGTACTGCAGGTAGCGGTGCCTGGTGCGCTGATGATGTTCTGATTATTATAAGTCATTATTGCTCATTAGTATCTTATCCATCCGCATCAAACCATTATGAACCATGATCAAATGTACACCGGTGGCGCCTGTGTATATGGCACAGCCATGCAGACCGTATCTTGAAAACGATCTGCAATGCGGACAGAGAGTGCCTACTGCTAATAGTTCCGCGCGCTGCATTTCCGCTGCTGCGCGCTGAAGAGAGACACATGGGTCCACATCTTGAAAGCGATCTGCGAAAGGGGCAGGGTGCAGCTTCTGCCGAGAGCTTTGTAAGTGCTGTGTTCTTGCCACCTCGTTCACATTGAAGCAATGGGCAGTGTGAAGATACAGTTGCCCACTGCTACGGGCTTTATCTTGAAAGTGGTCGTCTTGCAGGACGGACAGACGGAGGGACATTTTTCTCGTTGGGTAAGCATAGAAATGGCTACGCATTTAAAAAAAATGTGCTTCTGCAGGGTTACTACATGATTTGGATTGGATTGGGTTCAACAGCAACAGCGAATTCGCACCCCTACCGGCAGCTTCTTCGTGTTACCGGAAGCCAATCTCAAAGGCCATGCTTTTGTGCGCTGCAATCGGCAACAGCAGTATGAGCAGGAACTACGTCATGGTGGCCTTATTTTAATGTCACTCTTGCTGGCAGCTGCCATTCAGGTGTTGCAACTTGAGAATTGAATGTCTGTGCACATGAGATTTTGCTGATTTTGTGCCTGTGCGTGTTGAACAAGAAATAAAATAGTACGCACTAACCATTTGGTGGGCACTGAGCGACTTCGGCTTGAGCGGTCAGCCAATACGTGGGGTTCAATGAGGGCTGAGTGGGGCAATCTTCGCAACTATATTTAAACTGCAATTACACATTAAGTGCGTATGTATTAACGAGGTCTGACTATATATGGACTGTATATGGGCACTCCAGGTGCATTTTTGCCGTCGTCATCACCGTCGCCGAGTGTGTATGCTGCATGAGCGAGTGAATGTGTGCAAGGGTGAGCCAATGATGGCGGCTCACCCTCCGGTGGTGGCTTTGGTGGCTGCTGCGTATGGCATGGCCACATGGGCCCTATCTTTAAAGCAATCAGTGATGTGGACAGAGTGCATCGAGCGCTCATAGCTACGTGTGCACTGTGTTTTTTCCACTTAATTCATGCTGAAGTGAGGGGCAGCATGAAGGTCAATTCGCTCGCTGCTGATGCTGCGCTTCCTCACTCCAGCATTTTGACAGTGAGTTTCCGCGGTCATAGTGAGGTGGGTTCACGTTTGTGCCCGCGTGACACCATGCTTGTTAATTTAGTAAGTGAACATTAACAAATTTATGCAGCTGATAAAACTGCTATCCTTACTTCGTATAGCTGTTGGTTAATTTGCTATTGCAATTGATGCTTCGCCTTCCAGGTGAAACTGCGACTTTTTTGTTAAATGCGTATCAGACCAGGAGGCCATTTGCTTTCTTGAAGCATAATGGGGATCTGCTCTTGCCAATAACGAACGGCCACAGTTTACACGAGCCATGGTTCTATATGAGCAGCAAGGAAAACTGAAAGCACCTTGCTCATTTTCCCTCCATGGCATGTACTCTTTAGAGTTGATTTTCTGTTTGACAGCATCTGACAAAATGGTGGCATTTAAGATTCTTGGCGTTAATTATTTCCGATGACACGAAAGTGACTGTGTCTTTGTTAGGAGTGCACTTGCTGGGGTGTAGTGTGCCACAATGTTCAATATATAGAATGTGGCGATGAACGGGAATTCAATATACACATAGTTTCTCACACACATCTCATACAAATCTCATACACATGAGATTTCGAATGGAATTTTACTACTCTTCGATATAGACAATAATTTGACATATCCTAGTTTTAATATATCGGGGATTAACTTTATTTGAAATGTAAAATTTTGTACAGAAGCTGCTCTATTATATACAATCTGAAAGTAGACTTCTTGGCGCACTCCAACATTTCATTGAGGTTGGTCTTTAAGTGACACTTCCCAGCAAGAAGGAAGATTTGGGTGGCAAGTTGCACAAGTGTATTACTCCGAGATAAAACATGCTTGATTAGGAAGTTGCAGCATGTAGTGGCCGCTCACCTGAGACCGCGAATGTTGCAGCTCTCCTGGTACTCCTTCAGGGCCTGAGCGGGATGGACGGACCAGCTTTGAGTCTGGTTGTCGGTGCACACCAGCACCAGGTCAAAGACACGCTTTTGCTCACGGGCCCATTGCAGCGGAAGTGACACATCCACTGGGCCCATCGGCGTCTGCAAGTACAAGTAATCCGTTACTGTGAAGCTCAATCATGTTTGGCAGCATCGAAGCTGGAAGGCAGGTGGTTCAAGTCTGCAGGACTATTGACATGGCATTTTTTACTTGTCCCAAGTCATGTGAGCAGCGCAAAATTAGGCAAGGCACAAAGAAGAGATGCAGACGCCACACCTGATGGTGTGGTGTAGCCCTCTTGGCAATGCATCCATCTTACTTAAATGGCTCAACCCTTTCTGTGTCGCTGACATACTGGTATGTTTCTGTGTTTCTGTCCCGCCATGTCACTGACGCACCCGTATGCCCACCACTTTCTCCAGTTGAATGTGCGCGGTAACATGAAGTTGGCGAGTTGCGAGGTAGTTCCACCATCTGTCACATATTTCCAGAAGCTTACCAAATAGTAGTAGATTTCAAATCGAATATCCAATCATAAAAAAAAAGAATGTCGAATATCGAATTGAATATCAAATATCAGAAAATTTTTCGTCAAATTTAATCCTTACAGATTTTAGGCAAGAAAATACGGTGATGCACATGCTTGGGAGTCTCCTCGTATTGCATAAATACAATGTAACTATGTAACTTAGGTAGATAGAAATCAATATACAGAGTACAGTCTACTCTTATTACAGGGAATACCAAATTAGTATGCCAGCGTTGATTACATCTCAGTTTTAGTATATGATGGTCCAGAAAATATTTTTTATCAATAGAATTTCTGTCGAATAGAATCAAGTCTTTTTTTTCCTTCTGAAACTAGAACATCAGTGACGTTCCGCAAGCCGAACGTCGCTTTCAAAACTAACAGTGTGTGTAGCGACATGTCTTAATTTTTCTTCTATGCTGAGACCCGGCGTCTTTTTTATCCGAGCTTCAGCATGACGCGAGTCCTTGTTTGCACGACACCACAACGCTCTCTGGCACAGTGCCAAAATGATGTTGATGTTTATGTGGCTTCACGCGCAAATGCACAGGGTGCTTGGAGGCCGTTGTTCTGACCTCTGAGGCTTGTTGTTCTGCCGGGCGGCCCAATCGAGATGACGCACCACCGTGTTTGCGTGACGAAAAGCGGAAACACTACTGAGGCTTGCTGTTCTGCTGGGCCGCCCAATGGAGATGACGCACCGCCGTGTTTGCGTGACAAAAAGTGGAAACACTACGTTTTAACTGATACGTACGCGATGACCTGGTATGGTTTGTGTGACTATAAAACACATTACGTTCAATGGCTGCTGAGTCGGGGATGTGACTTTACTACTTTTAAAATGAAACTACTATTTAAGCGTCTACGGTTTAACGAGGTTTTACTGTAATGAGTCGGCAAGAAAATACGTAAAAATACACCCACCTTCATAGTCGTATTTAATTTAGGGCGAGGCCGGTGAGTGTGGCGGGCAGCTTTCTGTCAAAAACAGCAATGTACCGATGGCGATACTGCTCCGTGCCGTCACTGCTCGCTTTTTGTGTGTGCACTGTACGAAATTAGGAATGGTTTATTTCAAATCCATGTGGGCAAAACTGAACTACAGAAGGAGTTTTCTTCATCCTGATGGCCTGATTAGATTGAGGTCAGTCGCTCAGGTCTGCAAGCAGCAGACGCATGAACTACGCAACGGTACATATAGGCTTAACTTCGGCTGAACACGATTGAAGGAGGAGAAATAAGCTTTATATGTGGACAGCAGATAGAGACCTAGGGCTCTGGCATCGGCTCAAGCTGTGTGTGCGGATGGCAAGGGCTGAAGTTCATGCAGCCAACAATGCAACACCACTTGCCTCCCATCTCTTGCACGTCTACAGGGAACGCAACTTCTTGTGACAGCAACATCTCATGCCATGCACTAGCTCACAATCGTTGACTACTTGACACTCTCATCGCTGTTGTCTGCATGATCCCGGCACACTCTGCATGGAACATTCCTGACATCATGCATAATATGGCCTGTAACTGAGGAGGAGGCATGGTAGGGTGTTCGAGGCAATTAATTAAATTCATTTGTAAAAAATCTGCGCAAGTCTCAAACCTGCTTTTTTGAGGATATGACGGAAGTGTTCAGAGGAACATACCCAGTGAATTTCATCGACATCCATTGACATAGAAAAATCACCGGAGTTGCGCTTTAAATTAAAGTCCCTAGCTTGCCGTTTCTTGGTGGTGGGGTCCTTGTGGGAGAAGACGTCTGGTGGTGATATTCGTGGCGACAGCTTGCCGTGGTTCCTGGGTACGCATGTTCGTAGCTGCCAACCCATGAACAGCTGGGACGGGCTGTAACCTATGACACCTGGTGTGTCGCGATACGCTAGCAGTGCCAGGAAGCGGTCATTGCTCTTGCAGAAGAGACCCTTCACAGTCTGCACTTCATGTTCCACCACACCATTTGACTGGGGCCAACCGGGACTGCTAGTAATGTGACTGAACCTATCGTTTTTAGCAAAACTTGCAAACTCGTGTGATGAGAACTGGGATCCTTTAACACTTCGGAGCACTTCCGGTATACAGAATCGAGCCATAACACTCTTGATAGCCGAAATCACCGCCTGGCTGGAAGTGTTGTGTAGCATGATGGCTTCAAGATAGAGTAAATAGTAGTCCACAAGCAGCAGGAAATATTGTTCCTTCGTGCTGAACAAATATGATTCCACTTGTTGCCACATGCGCTCCATTAAAGCTGTTTGAAGTAAAGGCTTGGCCCGCTGAACTCTTGTACTTGTGCACCGTTCACACAATTCAACCATAGATATCAAGCCCTGCATCGGTTCATGCCCTGATGGCCTTCATGGATTTCCTCCAACACACCCCTCTGCAGAACTTCCGGAATCACGAGGTGCCCTCCTTTAAGAAGTGACTCCTTGCTTGACCGTCAGCTCCCATTGGTACTTCCAATACTTCAAGAGGTTCGAAGGAACCTTGCTCTTTCAGGGCCAACGTTGTCTGCAGTATCTCACGAGGGCAATGCACACACCATCCATCGGCTGGTGTTGACCAACTGCCTCAAGGCTGACTGGTGTGCCTTGCTCGATGATGCTGACAACCTCACTGACGTACAACTCCAGTTGGTTTGCCTCAGCTGTGGATGCTGCTGTGACAGGGGGCTCTTGAAAGAGTGTCAGCAGTTGCCAGCAGCTTCCACGGAACGTACAAAATCCTGTACTAGTACCTCATGACCTCCAGCCAAATCCATCAGAAGTGGGATTCGCTTCAAATTGACGGTAATGTCTCAAGACGACAACATCAAGGACCACGAGCCACTTGCAGCTGCCACCTCAATTCGACTTCGAGACACTACAGCCACCAAACCTATTGCGATGAGCATCTTCACCTATCTGTTTTGCAGCGTGTGGTGCGTAGTGCCATTGGTGGCGTACTGCATGCTTTTAGTAGGCAATAATTCAAACATGCCGCCGTTCCCTGCTGCAGGCGGCGCAATGTTGGCACCACGTTTCGCTTCGACCGCATCCAGCGTTGCCCACCAGCTCAATTTCGTTTCAGTTTCCCATCACCCGCTTAAAACGCCATACAATAGGAAAAAAACAAAACATGTCTCGTGCCGCCAGAGCCCCACCAGCTTGACGCACGTTCGCATATCGTGCCGCAATGATCTGCGCTACTCTTTGCATTATATAGATATCAACAATAGTTGAGTCTGTCAATTTTTCTTTTTTAGGTTCTTCGGATCGTACGTTTTCCTAGTTAGTACATTTTTTCCAAAACGTACGAATGACGTTATATTGTATATCGCAAAATGAAAACACATATTAAGCTGTGCTCAAATTTCGCATTAGGGAGTATCATAATTGTAAAACATTTATTTTTTACCTTGTGGTCTTTTCACTTTCGGCACACACACCCAGTAGCCAGATTTAATTGTTATAATCAATAACTCAGCATAAAGGCATTGTAGTAAGCGATTTATTTTACCACAGAACACACGTAAAAGTTCAAGGTGCTACGGCTACTCATTGTTATATCAGATGTATTGTTAAAACCGGTATTGCTATAAGTGGGCTTGAATGTACTCATTTAAGTGAAACAGACTTAGTCATTGCAATAAATGTTCTGTCTGTGCTATTTGATTTAACAAAGCAACACAAGACGTCACCACCAGTGAGTGTTCCTGTCTGCATAATTGGCATTTTAGTGTTACAGAAATGGTAATACACATAGGTCAGACTAAGACTCTTACCCCCGTATTCTCAAATGATCTTCTGACTCAAAGCTCTTCCTCCACTTCACTGAGTTGGACACGGCCCCACCCTTTTATGGAAAATGTTGCACCGTTTCTCAAGAAACGCCGTGGAGTATCATTGGAGCACAGTGACCGCTTCTTTCGAGGGGAGGTGCTGCCATCCACTGTCATGAGTGGATGTTGGTGGAGCGTTGAGTGGAGGGACATTCTAGAATACAGGCGCTAATCACCCCTTCGGACACTGGAAGGAATGTGCAACAGTGGACGCAAGTGAATGTTGCCCTCTGCGTGCCCTTGTACCTGTAACCCTAGCCATCATCTACCAGACACATCCTTCACCTAACTTAGAAATACTTTGCATAAAAACAAAAAATGGCACGTGTGGATACTTGAATCGCTATGACTCCCATATACCATATTTGCATGCAAATAGCACGACCATGAATATAATGTGGGGGGGACTTTCGGTCTCTTGGAAAAAACGAAAAAAAAAGCAAACAAAGAACATATGATTGTAACATGAAGTTATGCCGCAAGGAAACCGGAAACTACATATAAAAGTGGATGCCCGCAGGGCACCTTATTCATCGTTGCTGTGAGCTGCCATTACAAAATACAGTGAAAGGATGAGTACACGCAGAATTTAATTGTCACTGCCGACGTCTTTATCAATGTGAATGAGAACAGTGTTGTCCCTCATGCCACCAAGGTTACTGGGCAGGCAGCACTACAGAAGTGCCCTAGGCACAATCGAACATAGCTCCGTACGTGGTAGCGATCGCAGCGGCGCTTCGTGGTTTAGCTCACTGCAATTTGAAGTGCCAGACATAAATAAAATAAAATGTTGTTATGCCCGCGTCCCTGCGTCACAAACCTGACTATAACGTGAGGTGAATTTTGAGGTCATAAATTTCTAAAAAGAAAAAAAAAAACATTCCACCATATTTGTGCAAATAAGGCAGTTTCCTACAAGCTAGTGTCTATGAGAGCGATGGTTCAGCTAGCATGGCAATGTCAGCTAGTTACATGGATTTGCCTGAACTTCTTCCTTCTGTCTTCAAACAGCATTGGGACTTGTCAAATCAATCATTTTCAAACAAAATATTTCGTCAATATTGAAACAATTTGCATTAGCATACACGTAGAAACTTACTGTCTTCCTGCATTCAGAAAAAATATGATTTCTTGATAATTTGGAAACATCATCACCTTATGTCTACTGCAAGCCGAAGGCCTCTCCCAACAATCTCCAATTACCCCTGTCTTGTGCTAGCTGATACAACTTGCACCTGAAGATATCCTAATTTTCTACCCTCCTCGACTGCGCTTCCCTTCCCCTTGGCACCCATTCTGTAATTCTAATGGTCCACCAGTTATTTGCCCTACGCACTACATGGCCTGCCCATCTCCATTTTTTTCTCTTAATGCCAACTAGAATATCAGCTATCCCTGTTTACTCTGATTCACACTGATCTGTTCCTGTCACTTAACAATTACACCTAACATTTTTCATTCTATCGCTCTTTGCACTGTCCTTAACTTGTTCTCGAGCTACTTTGTCAACCTCCTAATTTCTGCCCCAAATGTCAGCACCAGTAGAATGCATCGATTGTACACCTTTATTTTCAATGATAATGGTAAGCTTCTAGCCAGGATCTGGCAATTTCTGCCATAAGCACTTCAATGGATGGATGGATGCAAAACTTTAATAAGGTCCTGAGGTACGTGACTCAGCGCGCTGCGGGCCGCTCCCACGTTGGGACAGTCAGGCCTTGCCCGACCGCCGCATCGTGGGCCCTCTGGACAGCCCATAGTTGCGCCCTGGCATCGGGGCTCTTGATAGCGGAGAGCCACTTGTCCTCATTGATTTGTTCAGTGCCTCGTAACGAGGGGCAACGCCAGAGCATATGGTCTAGGCTAGCGATGTCATTGCAGTGCCTGCAAGAACTAGTGGCCAACCCATTTTTATTCTTCTGTAAATTTCCTTCTCATGATCAGGGCCTCCTTTGAGTAATTGATCTAGGTAAACGAATTACTTCACAGACTTTAGAGGCTGACTGGCGATCCTGAACTCATGTTCCCTTGCCAGGCTATTGAGCATTATCTTTGTCTTCTGCATATTCATCTTCAACTCCACTCTTACAGTCTCTCTGTTAAGGTCCTCAATCATCTGTTGCAATTATCCCCAGTGCTGCTGAATGAGACATCATCTGTGCACCGAAGGTTGTTGCCGTCAATCCTCACTCTTAAGCTTTCCCAGTCTAATAGCCTGAATACTTCTAAGCATGCAGTGAATAGCATTGGAGAGATTGTGTTTCCTTGCCTGACCTCTTTGATAGGAAATTTTCTACTTTTCTTGTGGAGAAGCAAGGCAGTTGTGGAACCTCTATAGATATTTCCAAGGATATTCATGTATGCCTCCTGTACTCCTAGGTTATGCAATGCCTCCATGACTGCTGGTATCTCTGCTGAATCAAATGCAGTTTCATAATCTATGAAAGCCATATAGCAAGGTTGATTGTACTCTGCAGATTTCTCAATTACCTGATTGAAGACATAGACATGACACATTGTAGAATATTTCTTCCTGAAGCCAGCCTGTTCTCTTGGTTGGTTGAAGTGTTGCCCCGATTTTATTTAAATTTATCTTGGTGAATATTTGATACCATACTGAAAGCAGGCTAATGGGCCTATAATTTTTAAATTCTGTAATGTCTCCCTTCTTATGAATTAGTATAATCTGGGCATTCTTTCAGCTTTCTGGCACAGCTGCCCCTAAGCCTATAAAGGGCCGGAATGCCTATACAGGGCCGCAATGTCTCACAACCTTGAGTGTACTGGGGAAAAGCAGTAAGAGCAGATGAAACAACAGTTGATTTAATCAAAGATGGAGAGATACTATGCTTGAAAGGCTTGCTGGCCTTTACATGCACTTTGGAAACATAAAGCATAACAAATAATACCACAAGGATGTCTGAAGCCATAAGCACGAAAGCAAGACAAATCTGTGTACCACTTATCATTCCCATGGTAGCCACATGACTGCAGAACTTGAGTCTCCGCTAGTAATTTTTGCTAAAAACTCCATGACTACTACCACTTAAATGCAGCCTCTTATCTACTCCTTTGCTCTTGCCTACCTCGCGCAGGCGTCGGCTGATGTCGGCCAGGCTCATCTGAGCGTCCAGGTCAAGTGGTGCCAGGCCCCTTGCGGAGAAGGCCACTGCAGTGATCGCGTCCCTTGAGCGTACCAGTGCTTGCAGAAGCAGTGCCGACACCTCAGCGGGCGTCAGCCCATCAAGACCACGGGTGCGCGCATGGGTCATGGGGCCACGGACATCCACAGCTACCAGGTAGCGCATGCCATTTGGGGGTACTGCCTGCATCAAGGGAATCTCCTGCTGCAGTAATCGCACCTACAAATCTAATAACACTGTAAAAATTGCAAAAATCCCGTGGAAATGACAAAGAGCGGGAGGGACGATAGCACAATTTTTTTAGGAGATTGCTCTGTGCTCACACCTGCTCACACATGCACATAATTTACAATGATTGACCTTTAGATGCTGCACACAAACACCAAGAAACTAGCAACAACAGCCAAGATTGAAAAGCAATGCACTGTTTTTAGATTGCAGGGATGTTTTCAGTAGACTCTGCTGTAGCCAATTTCGGGAGCTTTGGGAACTTGTCTGAATAAATTTGCTCGAAGCAAGTACCCCTCTGGTATATGGCATCTTGTGCTGCAATAACAAGGCATTGAAGGCACCATAACAAATTTCATTTTTCATATGCGGTTCTTGCAATTTTGTAACACTCCTCCTTCAACAGCCTTAAAGCTTTTTGTGAACAGAATCTATTTTTGTAAAAATTGATGCAATATGTATAAAATCGTAGAAAGAGTCCAAATTCGTAAACGTTAGGATAAATTTGGGGGAGTTGGCAGCTATGAGTAAGGCAGACCTGACCTCACCTGGCTAACCATAAGCCAAAGGTTGGATATTTATTTACTGCATTGTAGCCAAATGTCAATGTAATGAACACAGATGCAATCAAGGCTCTTTATAATGAAGAAGGATATAACAAATTATAAGATATAATCAAGTAATCTAAAATTTATCTCGCTGATATTAGCATGTAACAAATATACAGTAGAACCTTGCTGATACTTTCCTCTTTCATACGTTTTCCCTGGTACAGTCGACTCTCGTTACAACAGACCCTGCTAATGCGGCAAAAAACGTCCATTTTATCTGAAGTCCGTAATATCCAAAATGCCTCACTTCCGAAACATTGGTCGCGATGTCTAATAACGTTATTGCAAAGAGTGAGCGACAATCGTCCAAAGTAAAAAAAAAAAATTAAAAGAAAGAAAGAAAAAAAGTCTGTTTTGCTCGAAAGGCGAAGCATCGATTGCAATAGCAAATTAGCAGACAGCTATGCAAAGTAATTTTATCGCGCTCATTGACCGTGGAAAGTCGCTGTCAAAATGGAGTAGAAGCATGGCAGCAGCAGCAGCGAGTGAATTGACCTCTGTGCTGTCTCCCTTCCCGTTTCAACGCGAACTAAACGTTGAAAGCACTGCGCATACGAAGCTACTAGCACTGGGCACACTTTGTCCACATCGCAGATCGCTTTCAAGATACGGCGGCCACGCTGTAAGCAGCAGCTGCCGGAGTAAAACCCCCTCGCCCTCCCCCCTTCCCACATGCGACGCAAAGGAAGACTGCGCATTTCCGCCCCGCCTTCCTCCCCCGTGCGCATGATATTCAGCCACGATTGTCGACTGACTCTCACCAGTCAGTTGTCAGCCCGTGAAGACATGGCAGAAATATGATGTGCCCGATTTCGAAAAAAAAAAAAAAAAGAAAGACGCTAATTTCATCTGCTGTAGCCGACAGTCCGTTGTAGCACGGACCATTAAAAGTGAACTTCATTGCATTAATAAAATGAGTAGAACAAACTAAGGTTGAAATATGATCTGTTATACCCGAAAGTCTGCTGTATGCAGGTATGTTGTAATGAGTGTAGACAGTATAATGTCACTAAAGCCTGGTCCCAGGGAAGGGCTCGTTGGCACCTCTCTATTAGAATACCATTTCATATGTCATCATTCCAGCAACATTCCTGTATGATATGTTGCAACTTTGACAATAATTTAAAAAAATATGTAGTTTATAATGTAATGAAATCTAAAATAGAAATGTCAACAGTGCTAGACACTTTAGCTGTGCACTTATGACCACCACCAACGTGTCCTTATTAATGTGCCATGGTCCTGGCAGAAATTTCAGAAGTTTTCCGCACCTTAAAGTGTGCCTTTCGATAACTGGACTCTCCCTACACAATTGCGTACCAATGTGGCCACAAAGTCGAGCAAAAAAAGCTATATTTTGATTTTAATACATCGTTGGTATAGTCGCTCGCCATGTCACTAATGAAACTGAAACTAGCAAAGCCTATTCAATCCATTAGTTGCCAACCACAACCACACCACAGGACACATCAAGCCAAGCCACTGCAGAGCACATGAGAGAGAGAGACAACGAGACCTTATTCCAGCACCGGAGCACAAACTCAACTGATCTTTTATTTCTTCAGTCCCAAGCCAATTCAGCTCCCGCGTCGCTTGTGGCATTGCCTGACCTCGTCGTCTTTCCTGGGGCGATGCCGTCGATGTCACTGGCACTACATAGCTCCCCCTCTAGAGAGCAGCATAATCTGTGCACAATATCAGCACGTCCGTGACACTCCGTGGACTGAACAGGCGTGAGCACCGAGCGGAATGGAGATGTCTGGGGCTGAATTGAGGGATGAGACTGTGGGAGTCGCGTCGCAGTAGGCTGGCTTCAGAAGAGGCTCATAGCGCACAAAGACGTGGGTTTCGTTTGCAAGGTCAGTTGAAACATAAGGCAAGCGTGCTGGAACTGGACGCGATGGACAGGGTTTTAGATCTTGGAAGAGGTCGTGAAGAAGGTGCACATATTTGTGAGTAGACAGAACAGCCAAAGGTGGTTGTGGTGAAAAAAAGTCATTGGGCAGACGGAGCATAGTACCGTAGACGAGCTCCACGCTCGAGCACCCGATGTCCGATTTCAACGCGCACCGGATACCCAGAAGAACCAGTGGTAGACATTGAACCTATTACGATGGCGTGCCATGAGCAATCAGTGCTGGTTTTAGATGTCAATGACAGCATTCCACGAGGCCGTTGGTTTGGGGATGGTAGGCAGCTGTGCGCAGACTATTCATGCCAAGCAAGTGCAGGAGTGCTTGAAAGAGAGCGGGCTTGAATTGTTGTCCTGTCAGTAACAACTTTGGTAGGGTATCTGAAGTGGGTAACCCATGTTGTGACAAAAGTTGCCACGACCGTTGCAGCAGAGCTGTCTTGAAGTGGTATTGCTTTTGGCCAATGGGCAAACCTGCCGATAGAGTTGAGCAGGTAGCAAAATCCCTGACACGGTGGTAGTGGTCCAACTACGTCAACGTGCACAACATCAAACTGATGATCAGCTTGGAGAAACTGGCGTGCTGGGGGTACGGGATACCTATCAACTTTTGCACACTGGCAGGATGCACATGCACGAACCCAGTCGGGTACATCGGCGTTAATCCGGGACAATATGTAGCGCAATGAGATAAGGCGCTGTGTGGCACGAACAGTGGGGTGAGCGAGCTGATGCAGTGTGCCAAAAAGCTGCCTGCGTCACATGCTGGGGACAAATGGTCTTGGTGTGCCTGTAGAAGTGTCGCAGGTGAGTGTGACACCATCAAGCAGGATATCGACCAACCGCAGTGCTGTGTTCGATGAGCGCAGTTGAAGGAGCTCGGAATCATTAGCTTGATGTGCAGCGAGTGTCTGCACATCGAGTAGTGCAGGACAAGCAGGTGATGTCACAGCATTCCCATGGCTCAGGGTGTGAGCAGGTACATACTGGTCGCTGCAGATGTATAGGATGTCGGGGAGAATTCTGATATAAATGTAGGGTGCCGGATTTCTCATGGCATATGTGTCGATGACACTGTGGAAAGTGCATGTGTCAAAGGCTTGTGATTCGTGAAAATGGTAAAGGGTCAGCCCTCGACGATATGGCGAAAGTGACGGATGGCAAGGTAAATTCCAAGCAACTCTGGACCGAAGGTGCTGTAGCGAGCTTGGGTTAAAGTGAGTTTCTTGGAGAAAAAGGCTAGGGGTTGCCATGAATGATCGATGTGATGCTGAAGAACCGCTCCCATGGCTGTGCTGGATGCGTCCGTCATGAGGGCCAGTAATGCCGTGGGGTTAGGATGTGCAAGAAGTGTGGCATTTGCAAGTGAGCTCTTGATCTTGAAGAAGGCATCTTCAGCGGCGGAATCCCAATGCAGCAAGGAAGTCTTGTTCTTGTTGGTAAGGAGGTGATCGAGAGGTGCTAATATGGCTGCACAGTTCCTGATAAATTGGCAGTAAAAATTAAACCATGCCGAGGAACTGTCGCAGCTTCATGACCGTCATGGGCTTGAGGAAGCTCTCTACTGCTTTGATTTTTGATGAAACTGGGCGAATGCCACTGACATCGAGGTGATGTCCTAGAAGTTGGCGACACCAAACTCGCTCTTGGAGACGATGATCATGCCGTGTTCAGATAGTCACTGGCACAAAAGGCATAGATGTTGTAAGTACTCACTGACGGATTTGCTCATTACCAAAATGTCATCGACATAGACCAAGACTAATGGTAGCCCACGCGTTAGCATGTCAATAAAGCGTTGGAAAGACTGGGCAGTGTTCCCGAGACCAAACTGCATTTGCAGGAACATGAAGAGTCTGAATGGCATTGTAATGGCCATCTTAGGTATGTCTTGCTCAGCTACAGTAATCTGGTGGTAGGTGCGGACAAGGCCAATCTTTGAAAAGATTTTGGTGCCATGCAGAGCAACGGTGAAATCTTGTATGTTGGGCAAAGGGTACCAATTCGGAATGGTCTTAGTATTGAGACATCTGTAATCTCCACATGGCCTCCAGTTACCCGATTTCTTAAGAACCATGTAGAGTGGAGCTGCCCAATTACTGGCAGACATCCGAATAATGCCTAATTCCAACATGTGCTCAAACTCTGCACGTGCCACTTTGAGCTTGTCTGGTGCAAGTCGACATGGCCGGAAGAATGCAGGAGGTCTGGAAGTAATGATGTGCCGATTAAAAAAGCCACTGAGAGCATTACAAGTTGGTGCAGCGTGCCACAATATGGCGCCAGCTGCTTTGCAGCCGCGCCGCCCACATTCATGCTTTGCGCATCTAGAGAAGAGAAGAGAAGAGAAAAAACAAAAATAAACTCCAAAAGGCAAAGCAGTGCCTGCTCTTTCTACAATCTCTCTCTCTCTCTCAGTGAATGCAGAAATGTGCTGCGGAAGCAGCGGACAGCACAGTTAGTAGAATATGGCACCGACAAAGCGTAAGGCTGTGTCGCTTGAGATGAGGCTGCAAATTTTACAAGACTGGAAGTATGAGCTTGCACAGTCGATGGCATGGACGATTCTGAAAACCGTGAGTGTCGCGACCAAGAAGGCTGGAACCGGTGGCCGTGCCAATCATCAGAAAATGCACGCTTTGAGCGCCAGGGTGAGACCCCCCAGGGTGAAACCAACACGGTGTAGGCCACCAACATTACCGAGCTGTCGGTGGTGAAACAGGTGGTGCTTCAACGGAGGAGTTTTTGAGAGCAGGTAGTGCTGCCTCGTTCTGCAAAGAGATCTGAAATGGGGCGATCATTGCAGTGATGACAGATGGCGGCACTGTGCGACGGAGGTGACAACAGCAGTGGCAGTGACGAGATTGGCAATGGCCCATATTTGACAGCGACCCCAAAGTTCACACAATTCGCACTGTTGTCAATCGAGTCGCTCATACATTTCATGCATGCTAAATTGCTGCCACCAGTGTTTCATGGAGCAGCTCGACGTGATGTCATGCACACCGTGGTTGTGAACCTGAAACTCTTGTGAAACCAAGTGCAGATTTCTGACTATTTCAGCATGCCTCACGCTTGAGTCACTGTCTAGAGGTATAACTAAATGTTTTATTTTTCACAGCCTACTTTCTAAGTCTTTTTTTGGTGCAAGTGGCAAATTCGGTTTTGGAGCTACAAAGGTATGTTCAGCAGCATATTTTTTATGGCAGTCCTGATATAGCAATGATCGGTTATAACGATTGTATTTTTCGTTGTTTTTGATATTGCTATAAGTGGACTACACTGTATAGCATTAGTGGTTTTAACACTTGGATGTAACAATGAACATCCAATCAATGATCAGCTTTTGTGTGTGTTCTATGGTAAAATAAACTGCCTACTACAATATGCCCATGCCGTGTTATTAGATATAACAATTAAATTTTGCTATTGGGTGTCTTCACACACAAAAAAAGAAAAAAAGAAGGAACAGGAAAAGAAAGAAAAAAAGTCAGAACCGCTTCGCCCAACACACCCTCGTGCCACGCACTCCGCATGGAACGCCTTCATCACCCCTCTCCCGTCTCCCTTTTGCCCCCTCCCACGTCAGCGAGAAGGTGGAACGATGCCGGTAGAAGGGCACAAGGCTGGCGGTGCAATGCGATGAAGGCGTGCCATGCGGGGTGCATGGCACAAAGGTGTGTTTGGCAAATCAGCTTGCAAACTCCTGACGATTCCCCAACGATTCCACATTTTTTCTTGGTGGCCTCACCCAGTAGCCAGATTTCATTGTTATAGTACAGTCGCTGAGCAATAAATCGGACATGCTCGCTAATTCGGACAGCTTTGCGGCACCGTCAATGGCCCCGGCATAGACTTAATGCGTAAAGACGACCGATAGTTCGGACAGCCGCCAGCTCTACCTTCGTTTATCCGGACTCTCTCCGTGGCTGTAGTGCGTGCTGACTCTGCCGCCATTATCTCCTCTGGCAACCTCGACAAGTCATCAAGTATGGCCTCAGAGATTGGACGTTAGATGGTAATCCCTGAGGCCTTGCCTTGGTTACATCACTACGCATCAGAAATTTAACTACAAATGCCAATCTTAGAGGCTTTGCCTGAATTATAAATCACATCAACATCGCAATCATCACATCTTATTCCGGCAACCCCACGCATGGCCTGCTCTCGCCATTCTGTTTGTTGAGTTTGCCTTTCCACTATTCTGTGCTTGTTTGTTTAGTGTGCATTCTAGAGTCTCCCTGCTGGCTCCAAGAAGTCCTTCTCGTGAACTTATCGACAGGCTGTGTCAAATGGAACCGGCAGTGCCCTTGCAGTCCAACTCGATATGAGTCTTGAGTTGCAGTCCGAATGACTCCACAACTGAAGAGGCTGAACCTGCCGCCTACCACAACATGCTCAAATCTGGACATCATTGATGACCTGCTAGGCTGCGGTGTTGTCGTGCACCGAACTAAATGATGATGAAATAGTTGAGCAAGTTCTCTAGCCTTTGCAGTCCTAGCCTTTGAAGTTCTCTAGCCTTTGCACTCTAGCCTTTGCAGTCCTTGCATCCGCGTACAGCGACAGCACAAAACTGGCAGAAATACAGGCGTACTTGGTGCACGTAAGTGGAAGTGCATGCAGCAATGAATCAACCACTTATTCCTTGCACACCTGCCGTAAAACATAAAAAAATGGTCTTTTTTCATACAATCATCTTTTTTTTTGACATTCGATAGTTCAGACTTATTTACGTTCCCCGTGGAGACCGAATTATTGGTCGTCGACTGTAACCAATAACATAGCATGGGAGCATTGTAGAAAGCGGTTCATTTTACTATGGAATACTTACAAAAGTTGACTATGCATCGGCTGCCAATTGTTATACCCGATATATTGTTAAAACCAGTATCGTTATAAGTGGCTCGAAGTACGAGCTCGCACAGTCAATGATAAGGACGATTATGAAAACCGCGAGTGCAGTTGGCATCCGGCAACAAACACACTTCGTAACTTGGTTGCAAGAGCACATGTGACCTTTGGGTCAGTGTTCTTGTACAGTGCAGTCCACTTATTAACGACATCAAGAAGAAAGGAAAATCTGATTGTTATATCCGATCATTTCTATATCTGGACTGCCATAAAGAAAGGAAAGAATAAAGCTGCCGAATGCACCTTCATAGCTCCAAAATCACATTTGCCACTTATGATTAGAAACTGACGCTGTAGAAAGTAGGCTACGAAAAATGAAACGTTTATGTGTACAGTCGCCGACCGTTTATTCGGACCTCACGGGGACTGCGGAAATGTCCGAATAAACAGGTGTCCGAAAAAGCAGATTAAGAAAAAAAAAATGAAATCCTTTATTTCCACGCACTTATTCGGGCTCGGCATTAGGCTTGAAGAAATCGTGAGTGCGCCGTTGCACGCTGTTCCGTTTACGCGCAATCAGATAAGCCTGAATCTCGGAGAGGGTTGCACGGTCACTACAGGCGGCTGAAAGCACAGTCACTGCTTGTGCACGCTCCGCATGCGACGGCAGCGTAGCACATGGTGCGTCATCTTCCGACTCTGAGTCATCGTCCGGCGGTGCAGCATAGAGAATGGGTGCAGCAGAAACCTGACGAATGATCTCGCCGTCGTCAAGTTCTGCGCATGTCAGTACAGCAGTGTCAGCACCTGTGAAACTGTCAAATGACACGGTGTCCGGAATCGCAATGCAACCACTGCGCAGGTCTCGGCAGAACATTTTCCGCGTCAGTAGGGAGCACATCGGAAGGCGACAAATCTTAGGCCTCCCGGCACCCGCTTGCCGGCATTCCCCAGCGCAGTCTGCGCGGGCACTGTCGGCGCCATTAGACACTTGACGCTATGTTTTCGTACGCCGCGTTGGAACACCGAAACCTCGACACAGCACACAAAGCAAACACCACCGTGCCGACACCAGTCGCACAAACGAAAAACGCGGCCTGCTCGCAGCGTCGTGCGCGAAAGAAACAAATCAGCTGCTGGATTGTCTTGACATGGCTTACTAAGCTGAAACCGGAACTGCTGTACGGCCACTCTATCGAACCAGGCAGAAACGATGATGATGAGCGGGGATTTCCAGTAGCGCCACTTCGTGGGGCAGCAAGGAGGCTCCGTTCAAAACAAAAATGGCGTTCAGCAAGTCCAACTATGCGCCGGTCAGAGTCGGTGCGTGATGCCCTCGATCGAGTTGGCTCAAGGAGTGTCCGAAAAATCAGACGAGAGGTTGGAAGGTGTCCGAACTTTCGGCAGTTGTTATACATTATGGTCTATGGGGAGAACGGCGGTGCCGCGAAGCTGACCGAATAATCGGGCACGTCCGAATTTTTGGAGTCCGGAAAATCGGTCGGCGACTGTACCTCTAAACAGCATGTCAAATGTTATGCATGCTGAAATAGTCAGAAATATACGCTTGCTTTTGCGGAAGTTTCATAACTACTCCCACAGTTCGGTAATGTCAGTGGTTGCTACCGTATTGGTTTCACACATGGGGGGAAGGGGGTGGTTTCGTCCTGGAGCACAAAGCCCGCCATTTCCATTCATCGGCATAGTCACTGGTTTTAGCCTTCATGATCATGGTGCTCACAGTTTTCAGAATCGTCGATATCATAGACTGCGTGAGCTCGTACTTGTGAGTCTTGCACAATTTGCAGCTTTGCGCTTTGTCGGCGCACCCACCACTGCTTCCGGGGCACATTTCTGCACTTGCTGAGGAAGGGAG
This sequence comes from Dermacentor andersoni, assembly GCF_023375885.2. Classification (NCBI taxonomy): domain Eukaryota; kingdom Metazoa; phylum Arthropoda; class Arachnida; order Ixodida; family Ixodidae; genus Dermacentor; species Dermacentor andersoni. Next base: position 79,468,408 of record NC_092819.1, read on the forward strand.
GGAGATTGAAGAAAGTGAATGCTGGCACGGTTCATTTTTTTTCCCCTCTCTAAACGCTTGCCGGTGACATGAAGCTGCTGGCACCACCTTGTGGAACACTGTGCCAACTTGCGGTGCTCTCCATGGCTTTCGCAATTGGTGCGCTGGCAGGACACGCTGCACAGTAATGGCAGCAGATACGAACTCGCGTAGGCAAACTTTTCGCCCTGTCTCGGTTAAGGGGAACTTAGCAACGAAAATTTCACGATTATTCTGCATGGAAAACGCCTCCCAAAAAGCAGAATTTCGATTGTTATATCCAATATGCGGTGAATAACATATGGTTATGTATGTTTTTTTTGTCTCACAGCCCTAATGCGTAAGCTGATACTCTGAAGTTGACTCATCATTATAACTGACATATTGTTATACGTGGTACCGCTATAAGTGGATTGCACTGTATCAGCAGCAAGAGTCCTACCTCTGACCGCCAACTGACATCTGACCATGATCCCAAAGATGGCCGAAAGAGCCAACAAAAGCTATTCGCTTTGAAGATGGAAGGTCGTGTAATGCGTAGGGCAAAATAACCGGTGGTCACTTAGAATCGGTGCCCAATGTCGCGCTCTCCCCTAAATGTTTTCTTTCCTGCGTGCCATGGCGCTGCACTTTCGACTTTGTGATGCTCACCCTGAATGAGTGCTCATGAAGGGCAGCAACAACATCATCCAGCTGGTGCGACGATGATGACCGGTGGTGGTGGTTGTGGTGCTTGGGACGTCCCGCCTCCAGGCTGCGCTTGAGGACATACGTCTCCAGAGGCCCCACCGGTGGGCAGTCCTCCTTACAGGCTGACTGTAGACGCTCTCGTAGTGCCCCCACTAGGGGACCTCGTGCCAGCAGTCCCGCCCTTGACAGCTGCGGCACGTGCTTCACCAATTCGTGCAGGGGCAGACGGCGCACCAGATACAGCCACACCTGCCAAAGGCAACAGAAAGTAAAAGGCCTTCTGCATCATTAAAGGGACATAAAAGAAAAACACTAAAGGTAATCAGATAAAAACCGCTACCACACGAGACAAGACAAGAAAGTGCACAAACATGGCGCTGATCATGAACCAACTAGCCCAACAGTCAATCCTGCATCAAGTATTCTTCTGAAACTCTACTTTTGTTAACTTTGCAAAATGAGTGACTACCAGACGAAAACAAAAGAATTAAAGCAAACTTTAATTTTCTGTTTCTCTTTGTGCTGAAACCACAGAGCTGGTATGTCTGTGTGACACCATGCTGTTATGGTGCAGTAAAGTTTTTGAAGCTTGCCAAGTTCAGTCTGTTGCTTGTTTGGGATGCAATGTAGTCCATATTTACAAATCGACAATTAACCAGACTTGTTCAAACTCTGTCAAAATTTATGACATAATGGTGAGCTGGCACGTTAATGTCAAGGCAGTACTGCCAGCAGTCTTTCGTTCTTGTGTCAGTTCTGAGCTTACCAAGCCTCATCTCGTGGTAAGAGTAGCTTTCCTGCCCTTTCAGAAGCATAAACTACTAATACAGCTCAACCCACTTTTCTATTAGAGTATTTATTATTCTATTTTCTTACTGCACAGGGCTGTTGACTAAATATGTCTGACTAAATGTCATATGGTTGACTCGTTTCAACCAAACGAAAGTGAAGGAGCACTTCTGCACTTCGTGGGCACTGTATGCGGCAATCGTAATTGTGCATTCATGAATAAAGGCACGACAACTCCACAACAATGGAGCAGTGTGGCAGCAATGATGATGAGAATGGCACGATGACACCTCATCTACTTTAATTTAGTGCTCACTCAAAGTGCCTTACACGTAAGCGTTGCAGAACAGTGCTATGCAATGCAGTGTTACATTCAAACACACTTTCATAGGACATTCCTGCTTTGTACAGTAGAACTGGAGGGATTAGGGGACATATTAATTGACAGGGTGAGTGAGCTGAGTCAAAGGAAAAAGAGGGCTTGAAATTTTGACTGAACAAGAGAATAAGATCTAGTTTGGATTAATAATATGGCATGTGTGTATTAAAGGGAGCCACAATATCATGCAAAGCTATGGTAATATTTCTTTAGCAGCAGCACTAACTTTACAACAACTTAGTGTGGATTACTGCAACTGGCAACGAGCAAGTATTTACTGTAGCCTGAACAACCATTCCTGCCTGCTTATGGAGAAGATGGAACCAAGTTTTCTTCCAGAGTCACAAATTAATAAAGGGAGAATGATACATCCACCTAATCGTAGCAGTTGCTTCAAAGGAAACCCATACAGGTTCCTCGAAAGAAAAGCCTCACAGTTAAAGAAAAATTCATCCTGGTCTGGGATTCAAACTCGGGACCACTGCCTTTCCAGGACAGCCACTCTACCATCTGAGCTAACCAGGCGGCTAGCAGATAGTAGGGCAAAGCCAAATTCATTGACAACTCGATGTAAAGGCAAGAAGTTGGCGTAATAGTTCTGCGGAAACGCTCAAGGTGAGGAGGAGTAATTAATAAAGGGAAAATGATACGTTCACCTCACTGTAGCAATTGCTACAAAGGAAACCAATATGGGTTCCTCGAAAGAAAAGCCTCGCAGTTGAAGAAAAATTCATCCTGGTCTGGGACTTGAACCTGGGTTTCTTTGCACAATTGCTACGATTAGGTGGATGTATAATTTTCCCTTTATTAATTACTTCTCTCCACCTTGCGGGTTTCTGCAGAATTATCACGCCAGAGTCACAGATGATGTCCTTTTTGTTTTTGACAAATTTGAGCCTCTCATAATTTCAAACAATGAAAAGCACAGACCTTTTCGAAAGGTGTTTAGCTCGACACAGCGATTGTCGCGTTTTCTTGCATTCTGACGAGTATCCACAGTCAATAAACTGCGATTATAGACTTTTGTCTATAAACTTTTATTCCCTGTGATACTTCGTGAAAAACTTGGGTGACAATTATCTGAAGACTGTTGTTTTAATAGAGTGGGATGCCTGAGCTGCAACTGTGATTTACAGCCCCGCTATGCTTCAAGAGATGTTCCCCGACAGGTGTGTGTGGTGGCAGTGCAATTTGCACTGACATTTTGCCGGTGCTGACTGTGCACTGCACCATGCTGAAATGCTCTTCTGTATCTACGTGAGTGCTCAGCTACATGACCCAACCAACATGAATTGCTGTTTCAAGTACGTGTTCTTCACTGAATAGCCCAAGACACACTGTTACACAACGAAGCAGCACAATCAAACCTCTAGTTAATGAAGTCTATGGGACCAGAAAATTATTTCATTAAATCGAGAACTTCAGTGAATTGAAAACACATACGTACTTCTCTCTCGTCATCTGGCGAGTTCCAATGCGTAACTGTTCCAGCTCTTTTTGGAGCAAGTGCGTTCGAATGACAGTGTAAGGACGTGAGTTACGTGTTCCAATGAGAAACAGAGCAAATTCTGAACTGCGACCTTTCCATGGAGCAGTCCATGCTGTTCTGCAAAAACCAGCAGAGTATCGAAAATATGTGTGACGTACAGTCTCCGATCGATAATTCAGACATGCCTGATTATTCAGACAGCTCCGTGGTACTCCTACTAGACCGACAGACTTAAAGGGAAGCTGAAAGGGTTTTCAATTTCCACGAATTGCTGGGATTGGGAAGAACAGACCTAATAATTTACGGTTCCGAATTTTTTTTCTTCGTTTTGTTAATGTAAGGGGCGGAAATCACTTTCTAAATCACCCCCGCGGACACGCCCCCATCGCTTCCCGGAGCGCCGGGTGAGGTGGTTGCCAGAGGAGAGAACCGGCGAGAGTGACGTCATTCGCGGCGACCGAGCTGCCGGACCGGCGTGCTGGCATGTACTGGCTAAAGCCCCTCCATACACGTTTCCACGGCGGTGGCGCGTAGATGCAGGGGCTTTAGTACTGGCATGCCTCTTTCCATCCTGCGCTTTACTGAACGACGCTACGAGAGATCTGCCGCCGCCGCCGCCGCTCACGTTTGTTTTCTTTTGCGATTTTCGTAAAATGTTCTTTGGTGAAGCTGCCCGTCGCGGCAGGTTCACGTGCATGCTCACGCGAGCAAACGCCGCTGGCACGCTGCGAAGCATAGACGGAAACGCGCGCAGTAATAAATTTTGGTGACCGGACTTCGTGCGTAGCTTCCACAGCGTTGCACCTGAGGTATGAAATGGAGTATAGGCTTGCCTAGTGACATTCGACGTACAGTTGCAGTTATCGTGTTTACCACACGGCGGTGCTAAAACTGCCTAATATCTTTATGTCAACACTAGCATGGAGCACGCATACCGATTCTTGATCGAGCCACAATTGCAAAGTCGTCGAAACATAGTATGAATATTGCACATATAATACCTCTGGCGATCTCTGGATGTGTATGATAAGCAACTTCCGTGACTGTACCTCGCAGCACTGCATGTGCGCGGTTTGAAACGCGGCACTTATGTTCGCGATCGTGTATCAACACTCAAAAAACCACGGAACTTTAGACAAGCAGCGGCAAGGTGCTTGACATCGCGGAATTTCACCCGTGTTTACAATCTAATGAGAAGTTAGTGCTTCGGCATTCTTCCAGCAGCAAGTTCCCAGTGACACGTTAGCGCATTTTTTCTGCCGTCATTGGAACGTGCAGCTACATGAAAAAAAAAACAAAAAAAACATACGTACCAGCTAAGATTTCCAACGCGCGAGAAGGTGCACAAATCGCTCTCGCTGTTGGCACACTCAACATCGTCGTTGCCGCCGTTACCGCCATTGCCGCCATCGTTTTCCGTATCGGCTGTCGGTTCGAACATGTACGGCGAAAATACAAGCTGTCCGAGACAGCGAGAACGTTCCATAATGCTTACAACTCAGCTATGAAGCCAGAACAAAACAGCGTGCTACGCTCTGAAACGGCGGCATGCGGCGGCGCCGACCGGCGACTGCCGCGATTGACGTCACAGTGGCCCCGACCAATCACGGGCAACAGCGGCGTTCGCGCGATGCCCTGAGGCGCTGGTGCGCGTTTTCTTGAAAAAACAGCCGCTTGCGTTTGTTTCCGCCCTTTTTGAACCAGATATTCGTGTTCAGGGGACTCAAAACTGTAGAATGGCGCAGAGAACTCATTTTTTTCGAAAACTGTTTCAGCTTCCCTTTAATGGATAAGGACAAATGAAATCATGGACCTATTACAGCGAGCCGGGTGATAATTAGGACTCCAACTGCACTACCATGTCCAAGTCGAGCAAATGTAGCTATATTTTCGTTTTGATGCATCACTGGTACGATCTTTGGCCATGTTGCGAGCAGGTCCTCAAAACCTGAAAATATTGAAGCCTAGTCGATCTACTAGTTGCCAATGAGAATTCGGTGCATGAACTCACTACTGTACGTTACCTGCAGTGACAGCTTCACAATGTCTGAGATAAAGGCTGCGATTTTGTAGAGGTGCCTTCCGCTCGAATGTATGCCACTCTTATCAACCCATTCATAATGAGCTACTTCTGATGATAATGTGTGCGGAGAGTTGCTTTGATCATTGACAAAGCGTCAAAAAGTGCGAGAAGAATTTGTGGTCATGCAATGCCTAGGCCAAAGGCCTAGGCCTAGGCATGTCGCCTTGAAGAAGACAAGTCCACTTGTCGAAACGTTGGCTCTGCTTTCACATTGTTCTCATTTTGCTCATCGTCTTGAATTTCCACCTCTCGTCTTCCCTGTGTTTTCCCTAGGCCAAAGGGAGGCATATGTGTGCGCAGCAATGTGTGGATAAACGTGGGCCATATTCTTGGACAATTGCTTTTGAATATACATTCATGTTCGCAATATTTCGTGTGACTAGCACCAGAGACGCTGATGGGCAGCAGCACTACTGCACTGCGATAAGAGAGTAAGGCAGCGTGCTTGTCACCGTGTCAAGAATGCCATCGCTCGTAGACGCCAACGCATCTTGCGCTAGTCAAGCGAAATTTAAGGTAGTATCACTTGTGGAATAAAGTCATTTACTTTCCTGTGAACCGGTATTTCGGGCTCCCAATTATTCAGACTTTCTGGCAGTACCTGTCGAGTCCGAATTACAGTTGAACACCTATATAACTAAGTGCTTGGGGCCTCTGAAATCATTCGTTATACAGGTCACTTAGTTGTAAAGGTTACGCATCGTACAGCTCACAACAAAACAGGGACATAATTATTACTTTGTTATACAAGTCATTTGGTTGTAGAGGCATTCGTTGCAGAAGTGCTCAACTGTATCGGTTGGCAACTGTATTTCCTTCGGGCATGCTTTTCTCGTTCTTTTATTGCTCACCAAGCTTGGTGGTGCAGTGATAGTCGTGGCTTTCGTGGCAATGGCGGACGCCACAAACTACTCACTCGTTACTCCGCACGGCATTGCTTGTGCTGCTTGATAGTGACAGCTCTGACTCAGACAGTTCCAACACATGCGATGGATCAAACAAAGACAGCAACGCTGAAGTTGCTGCTTACCGGCAGGTATTTGACAGAATGTTTCATCTGCCCTGGCAGTGAACAGCAGACGACCATAAGCAGTGCATCCTGGGTAAATATGGATCCAGTAACGCACTTCTGCTCTTACTCTTATGCTATATGCTCTGGCTGCGTGGGTTGTGTTCTAATCAGGGATCAGGAGGCGTTGCACTACCTCTTTTGTTACCACGAGAAATATGCTTATTTTCGTTGCTTATGCATTAACATCTTATTTCAAGACACAGTGGTTGCAATGTATACTGCGATACATAAAATTATAGCTTTATCATTAATGCTTTGAATGATGTATAGCAGTAATAATTGTTAAGACAGCTTTTGAGAATTCTTATGTGGAACATTAAAGAGGCAGCTCAATGAATATGAATGAAAGTAATCGGTTATTTTTAGTTTAAGTACAGAGCATAAAGAAAATCTGAAACATACAAAAGATGCACTTGGTCCCTAGTTCCCCATTCTTGTGTTAAATCCCACAGAGTGTTATTAAGAAGATTTGTTGGCCGGAGTACTAGCCATAGTGATGCTCATGCTATGCAGGAAAGCAGTAGTTTTCCAAATCTAAAAACGGGTAAGTTCCGATTGTAGATAGAAACTGCTTTTATAGTCGAACCCAGCTATATTCAACTCACAAAAAAAAAACCACCTATTAGTTCGGTATAGAGCACAATTCGATATAATCCTGCTAAACATTTGGATGTCATAAAAGCACATACCATTTCTAAAATCCCTTTAATGATGAAACTAGCTTAGTTTCGAATGAAATAGTCCGGCATTTTCTTCTGCTTGGGCAATTTCGCTGCCTGCGATGCACACACTTCTCCACATTGTCTAAGGAGTCGAAGCAGCTGAGGCCGAACCCTTCCGAATTTGTACAGAAGCACCGGACTAGTGCGAGCGCACCAATAACTTCGGAGGATGTGGGCAAAGGACCGTCGTTGCTTTCCTCATTGGGCCCACTTTCACTTGTGCTCGGTACGATGTCGGCAGTGTAGTCTTTGTTTTCGGGCTCTCCCCTGGTCGTGACACCATCATTTGCGCTCACAAACTCGTCCACCGTTGATTCTTCAACGGCGTCCAGAAATTCTGACAGCTCGCTTGAAACTTCAGCAACACCAGCAACGGCTTCGTTGCATTCATCAGAATTTACAGTCATCACCGAGCACGCGGAAGTCTGCACGGCTGAAGCAATTTCGGATGAACCACTAGTACACGGCCGTGCGTACGCGTCGGGCACCACAGGCACCGGGTCGCGAGTTTGGCCACTTGAGCACTAATCTCCCCCTTATTATTCAAGATCGTGCTGAGAGTGCTCCTCGGAATCTTGTATGCTGCAAGGACATCCCACTTCTCACCGCGTTTGGCCCGATTTATGATTTCAAGCTTCATGACGAAAGGCAAATTCTGCCACTTCATCACTGCAACACTGTGGGAGAAGGCCCACAAGGCGCACACACAATGAACCAGAAAAGCAGCGAGACAACTTGCACTTTTGCCATCCTGCACGACGAGGGCACAAGAGCCTCTGATTGGCTGTCTGAGCAAGTGCTGCGGGTGGGCCAGGATCATTTTTTGAAAGGGGGGTGTTGACAGCTTGTTCGAGAGAGTGCGGTCACGGTAGACAGAGCAGTTGGATGGAGCCGCGCCGCTCGGTTTTCCCGCTACCGCGAGGGAAAGCCAACTTCCGGGGGCCCTTTCCGCTGCGTGACGTTCGATATATCGGGAGTCACCGATATTTTCGTTCGATGTAAGTAATTTTGTCTATATATACTCATTGTAACTATACCGTGACCAGAAATTGTTCGATATAGTCAGGTTCGACTGTACTCATTGAAGCATGCACCTGGTTCCAGTTTTACTGCATCTTTAGGCTTGCCAAGCAGCGGTTGTCAGGTCAGGGAGCAGGCAGAAGCCTCGTCAGTTATTTTGTTTGATCAACTTTTCTGTACGAGCAAGGTGAACAGGTACTGGAGCTTGCACATACTTTGTTCAGTTCCTGTACAGTGGTGTACAGTAATGTGGAATGTTGCATAATACTGTACAGTAATTAATAAGGGCACTTGAATAGGTAGTGTTCAAAATTGAAGAGCTTAGACAGCGTGTCAGCTTTCGGTTGAAGATCAGTCTGCAATTGACTGTGTAGTCCTGTGTGGGTTAAAAACCCTGCACAACGGGAAGGATTGCTTGTAATAGTTTGTGCATACGCTGTTATAGCATTGATAGATAAAAGAAACACATGGGGGTTAAAGTAAAGTTGCGCTTGATAATACTCGAGTGCAATTATCAAAATAACATGCACTGATGAGCATCTACCCTTGCTTGAGATGTCATTAAAACAGCCCATACACCTGATCACAAAAATGACAACCCGAGAGAAGCACAGAGAACAAATCACATTAGCAAGAGAATCTGAGAGCCTTCGCTGCTGTTCTCATTTAAAAATTATCTTGCCGAATCGATTGAGTGAAACGTTTAAGCCTTTTTATTGAAGGAATGCTAGGAGCACCGGAGGCTAATCCTGAGGGTACCTTCAGTTGAAGACTCACTAATTTGCCAAAAATTGCAAAATCTGACAAACAGCAGCTAAAGTTCAGTCACCATTCAAGAGGGTGCACGAGGTTGCTAGCAGAAGAATTCCAATAGAAATGTATAACAGCGCATAGAAAAACTGTCGATCATATTGATTGATTTCTATAAGCAGAGTAACGAAAGAGCTAAGCCGAAATGGGGTGCTTGCTCGTCAAGCTTGTTGCCTGCTCAGGATCTGTCAATGGAATTCACCAACAGACAGTGAGCCTGCCGAGTTGTCTTGCGTTCCTTCATGGGAGCGGCAAACCTTAACAGGTCAATGGTGTTCATCACCTGAACTAAAACATGGCATAAACCCTTATTTTCTCTTGAATTCCCCCATTTCCCACCCAGAACTTCGTTAAATTAGGCAATAGCATGTGAGTTTCCTTTCTTGTTTTGAGGTTTTTAGTGCATTAGTCTCTATGAATATGAGTTGGGAAATTTAAACCACTACATTAAATGTAAATTGCATTGCTCCAGGTTTAGTTAAATTGAGGTTTCACAGCAATAGCACCAACGTGAAGGGTGATGACGCATACCTCCTTGGAGCGCAGCAGGTGCGAGGGCACATGCTCTAGGGTGAGCTGGTGTTCTTCCATGAGGCGGGCAGCCACCTGTTCATCTTTGGTGTGCCGCACCTCATGCACTGCCTGCAGGTAGGCGAGGACCTCCCGAGCCTCTTCTGCCACGCTGCCTCCTTCTGCTTCCTTCTCTTCCACCAGCTTGGCGGCCGCTGGAAGGCCGTGCGTCAAGTAGCGGAGCAACACGGCGACACCTGCCAACGTGCAACAGCATAAAACTTCTTTATTGTTTGATTTCAACTGGTAGTTTGTAAACTATGTGAGCGCTAGCATGAATAGAAAGGGGATGCTTTTCATGCATAAGTAAATCAGTTCTGTGGAAGTCCACAAGGTGAAGGAAGCTTCGTGAAAAGGAAGAACTCATTCACTGGAAACTGAAAAGCCTTATTTCTGAAGTATCGCATGGGTTTCCCTTGTTGCCCCATGCTACTTTTGGGCACATGACAACTTTTATTACCTCTCACACTTTTTGTGCACATGGAAAGTGTACATTTCTGCATGTTTATGTAGGTATGTACAGGTAAACCCTTGTTAACTAGGACTCTGATACCTCGAAATACTGGTTAAATATAAATTTTTTTCCGGCCCATGTGCTTCTCGCCTCTTATATTGAAATTCTTTCGTGCCAGACTCCAAATAACTTGAAACCTTCAAAAATACTAGGGAAAAGGCAAAGGGGTAGCATTGGCAACGTCATTTGCACTTGCTTTTCACCTGGTAGCAGCTCACTAGCCGAGCCAGAGGCAATGCGGGAAAGCACTTCCTCGCTTGTCTTTTCCCCTTCTTTCTGTCCATCACTGCTCGTGTGCACACTTGTTCAACTGCTTTCTTCCACTTTGCTGTGGCCTCATGCTGCTGCAACGGTGAGCTAGGAGCTGAAGTTTGTTTCCCCCCTCTCATTTAGGATGCTTTTGAGCAGGCACCATCAGCACAAGCGCTGTGCCCAAAAAAAAGCCAACATGTTAGCGCACAGCATTTAAGCAAGACTGGCAAGTTGGCTTTCCAGAATAAGGATGCTCACTTCATGCTTGTGCCACAGTGAGGTGTAAATGCCACATCATTTGTGGGCGTCTGCTAAAGACATGATAAATGTGCTGTTATGCGATTCAGTTTCAGTTTTGGAAGTGAATTTGCCTGGAATTCATTACGATGCAGAACATAACAGAATCAACTTTGTGGGGATGTGCGACTCTCACGCGTCCCCTGATACGTTGTTTTTCTGCATAGCTCCCGTTTCCTGTAATCCGGCTTCGCCGCGTGGCCTGGGACCCGCGGCGGTCGGTGTGGTTGAAGCGCAGTACGAGAGATGGCGAGAGCGTTGTGCTGCTAACGCCGGCTCACGGTGTTAGGAATGGCCGTACGGGGTGGCAACGTGCCAGCTTTCAGCCCGCTGCACGTGTTCCAAGCCCACCAGACAGGGAGCCCTTCCGAGAACTGCGGATGACCGGCAGCCACGTGGCGCGCGGTCAGCTCAGGAATGTGGTACTCCGCCGCGCCACCCGAGACGGAGCACAGTTCTACGAAGCCCTCGGTCGTCGACTCCGGAGCCTTTGTGTGTATGGGCTCGAACTTGTGTGCATTAGTGTGTGTGAGCCATACTGCAGGGCGGCGGCAAGTTTACAATGATTGGACGAACATTCCCGACCATTCGTGCTCCGTCCACACCGAACGATGACGTCGAACTATGACGTCAAGCGGAGAGCTTATAAGCAGCGTTTGCCGGCTGCTAGAGTGTGCTCGTGTCGTGCTCGTTGTCGGGAGCTGAGTGCTCTTCATCAGGCTAGAAATGCACTAGTGAGCTGTGTGCTCGTAAGCTGTTTGCTGTATGTTAGTCTTGCGGGCTCCATATGGGAGTCGCGCTAGGCTGCCAATGTATCTTGCTTAAACTGTTAATATGTAAATAAATCCTGTTCACCGAGTTCCTGTCTACGACCTTCATCTCCTTCAAATGGTGGCAGCGGCAAGGTAGTCGGACGACTCAAATATCTGGTTGACAGAGGTAGGACCGTCCGACAAATCTTACAACGGCGGGGTTACTTGGGTGCGGAAAGGAGAAGGCGAAGCTTCCTCTTTGGTTCTGGATCGGCAAGCTGCACGGACATTCCGCGCGTGCGCCGATCCATGCTTTTGCGAGACCGTCTTGCGAGGCCTCGTTCGAACGCGCCACCGTTCGCGTGACCGCATACTCGCGAACCACCAGGCGTTAGTGTCCAGCATAGGGTGAACATATTCGCTCGCGATCCGGTCGCGGTGAGTCGGACTTACTAGATTTGTCGCGCGCCCATCGGCATGTTTTGGGGATAGCAACTCGGCTAGCAGGCATTGATCTATGAAAGGTGCAATAAATGCCCTTGTGATTGTTTGCACTACTGTGTTGTCGTTCCTTTGTCCCAAGAGCACGGGTGAGAACCCCACAACTTTTTGGATGTCTGGAAGCGAATATGTTCGGATGACTAGCTTCAAATCTCGAAATATTGCATTAGGACTTGCGCATTTTTGAAGTGCTGTCAATTAGTCTGCCAAGGCATCTACAAGGAGCAGCCACGAAGTGAGCATGCACTGGCAAGCATGAGTATAGTCTGACCTTTAAATTTCGTGCGGATTGAGGCTAGTTGAGCATTCAAAACTACTAGTCGAAATTGACGAGAGCCGACGGCTATGACACCGATAAGCAGGATGGCAAAAGTTTATTTCCTGCGCGGGCTGCCACAGTCCAACGTGAGCAGACAATAGTCGACTTCTTCCAGAAAAAAAAAATTATGGGGCTTTAGGTGCCAAAACCACAATCTGATTATGCAGCACACCTAGTGGGGGACTGCAGAAAAATTTGGACCACTTGGGTTTCCTTAAATTATGGGGTTTCAGATGCCATAACCACTTTCTGAACTTTCTGATTATGAGGCATGCCGTCGTGGGGGACTCCGGAAATTTTGACCACATGGGGTTCTTTAATGTGCACCTAAATCTAAGCACACGGGTGTTTTCGCATTTCGCCCCTATCGAAATGCGGCCGCCGTAGCCGGGATTCGATCCCGTGACCTCGTGCTGAGCAGCCCAACACCATAGCCACCGAGCAACCACGGCGGGTCATTTGGGTTTCTTTAACGAGCACCTAAATGTAAGCACATGGGCTTCTTTTGGAACTATGGAATTATTATCAAAATTTGAAAGCAAATTTGTGCTTACTTCAGCCTATTTATTGAACTGCGTCAATAAAGATACACAGTAAGGCTAGAAAGAACTGCACTGATTTACGTCAGCTATTGGTCAATAGCAGCCACATTTGGGAATCTGCTAATGACGAAATGAAGCATCCAGAAGAGAGTGAGGAGTAGGCTTGTGTTATAATGAGAGCGTTTGAGAAAAAGGTGGCTTTGCACTCTGCTTGCAAGCTCCATGTGCCGCACACAACTTCAAAACTTGGCTGAGATGTTCACAGCAGCGCATGCCATCCGTGGACATTTTTTCACCAAGCCCAAGGGGTGGTTTAGGGCCCCTTTGATGTTCTTGGGATCAAGCAGAAGGTTGATCAACTGGGAGAGGACATGATGAGCCAGAGCCCATCCCTCACCGGCGTACTGAAAAAGCACTCAAATGTTTTCCAGCTTGGTCCTGAAAAGAGCCAAGGGCCACCTCTATGAGTAAAAGAGCACCAAATGCACAACTCAGACTTTGCAAGCTCTGGCCCGTTCCTTTTGGTCTGCTTTCGTGGGTCGATGAGGCCCTGGATAAACTTATTGGGCAAGGCATTCTGGAGCCTGTGTGACATTTTGAGTGGGCCACATGAATAGCCCTCGTAGTCAAGAAGGATGGCAGTGCTATAAGAATTTGGGGAAACTACAAGAGTAATCTGAATCCTGTCATCTGCTGGGACACCTACCCTTTGCCTATGCAAGAGGAACTGCTTGCAAAGCTGGCTGGCTGCTTCAAGTTCTCCAAGCTTGATTTTGACTAAGCGTACCAGCAGCTCATTGTTGACAAAGAAACGGCTGACCTTTTGACGCTGTCAACGCACCGAGTACTCTTCCGAGTAACTTGCCTGCAATTTCAAGCAGCTGTGGCTATTGCTATATTTTAGTGGTACATGGAAGAGCTGCTTCAGAGTCTTCGGGGTGGAAGACTATTTAAGTGACATCTTGTTCGGTGGCAAAGATGAAAAAAGAGCATAATGTACGTCTTGAAGCAGTGATGAAGAGCATACAAGACGATGGCATGCGACTGAACCAAGAGACTAAATGTGTCTTTGGCACAGATATGGTTGGGTATCTTGGGTACAATGTCAGCAGGGCAGGGATCCAGCCAACAAATGACAAGGTCAAGGTTCTGCATGAAGTACCAGAGTCGGAGCGCAGAAAGGAACTGTAAGCTTTCTTTGGAGCTCTGAACTTCTGCAACAGATTCCTGCATGCAGCAGCACACAGCCTGGAACCCAGGCTGGTTGACAAGAACAGCAGATGGAAGTGGACAAAGCCAGAAGCAGAGGCTTTCAGCAGGCTAAGCAGCTGCTGCAGTCGTCAAATACCTCATGAGTTATTTGGGGACCAGTTTAATTGAGTGCCTCTGATGCAGAGTAAGCCTCAGCTTAAATCACCCTGCACAGGACCTTTACTTGAATGGTGGTTTTTTTTTTTTTTTGCTTATTTCAAGTTACTTCTGCATTTTCACATGAAATAAGCTGCGTCTTCAAAAGGAGTAGAATTATCTAAAACGAAACCTTTTCTGACATGATGCAAAAGTTGCCAGGGTTGCCGTTTACCCACCTCACAAGAGTGGCCCACTTCCCCCCTTACATGCCGTGCATGAGCGTAACTCTGTCACAAAAGTAACATAACTTCTTGCATAAAGTGCCAAGGATGAGTCATGTCCCATCCACATATTTAGGCGCTCATTCTAAGTGCCAGTAACCAGTCGTGTTTGTTCAATCCATTTTTACATTTTGGCGAGTTTTCCGTTTGGCTACTAGGGGGCCTATGGACTGTTTGTCTCGTAGAGATTGAAAATAATGACAGTTGCCAGTCATGTGTTGCTGTCACCTCAGGTGTGCACATTCTTCAAAAGCAGACCTTACTCATCTGAGGGTTCAGCAAATTGTAGACTTCATCCTGTATACAGGAGGCAAGTGAAAAGCTACAAAGCGGTGCATTGTCTGTTTAAAAGGTTGGAGCAACAGTGGCAATAAAGTTAGCAAAGAAATACGTTTTTCTGGTACAAGGAGTGTCATGTCAGACTTTGCCTCATCCTGTGTTTGGGATCTCTCAAATGAAAGCAGCATTATAATCCTCCAATACCACTTTTCAAGAACTCTGACTTTTTGCATTTGCAACCCTTCATCAACAAATGTTCGCTCTAAAATGTACCTATAGCATTGAGTGGTTGCGGCAGAAATGAAATTCTATCAACTCTGAAATTTCTAGTAGACATAAATGGTTCTTGTCACTTTGTATTTTCAGACATAAGTTGTGAATTCCCTGTATTGCTATCCATATGTGCAATTTAAAAAGAATTTCATTTTCTGAATGTTCTTTGGGATCTTTTGGTGGCACTTAAAGGATTAAAGAGATGACATCTCCCATCAAAGATACTGATTTCTGCTCTGAGCAGGTATAGCACACATTAAGATCACCACAGAAACTGATACACAGGAGTTACATGACAAGTTGGACGTTTAGTACATCCAGCTTGTGACAGCACATTGTTACGGTGCAATAAGGTCAATCCAAGTTTGTGACAACTGCAGGCAAACAATTCACACCAACAAACTGAGAACTCGTACGCAACCTGTTACCCGCCTATTGCTAGTTAGTCAAAATGAGACAAGACCACGCTCTCTGAAACTTGAGTGTGCCAGGGATGTAGACCACCGAATTTGGCAAATGTTGCCCGTTTCTTGCTCATAAGAAAATGAAGGACGAGCTGCATACCTGGCTTGTGTTGGGGCGGTCTAACATGTGCAAGCCGCAGCAGATCGGCATGCGTCCACCGGTGGCGCCGCACTACACGTGTTGCCTGCGCCGCCAGCTGCCGGGCATTGCCGTACTCTCCAGCCGAGTACCAATGGGCCACGGCTCGGCGGTGGGCACGGCCCCAGCCAGTTCCCTCGCTCACCTGCTCCAGATAGCGGGTGACCGCAAAAAGCTGCGAAGGGCACTTGCAAATCTGCAAGTGAACAAGTGGCTGTTAGTGACCAGTCTGGGCCGGTTTGTGAGTACAGGGTAAGTAATAAGCTCATGACTGCAGCCTATGCGGCTCTTGCACCACCTGCCGTACCATTACCGTAGTAGTGGTGTTCTGTTGCCGAGCAGAAAATCACATCTTTAGTTTTCAGATGCGATGGTCAGGTTTCAGCAGAGGCGGGATATAAAAAGGCCGATGGGCTAAGATGTCACATGGCAGGTGAGCTATTCCTATTCTCGTAAAGTTTCCGATAAAAATTAGAAAAGGGAACTCTGGCACCCCATGGATCTGTCGAATTTTCATGCTAGTAGCTTCACACATTCTCGTGCCATTATTTATTATGTATTAGCTTCCTAAATTATTAGGCAGTTGTATTCCTCTAAACGCATAACAGCAAGAAGTTTCTGCATGTATGTATAATTGTTTGGTTCACGATTCATTGTACGTACAATGCAGTGTTTTGTTGAAAATGGTGAATTTGCGAAGTCACAAAGCTGTTTGAAGCAAGAAGACTAAAGTTCAGGCAAATCCATGTAACACACTACCCACTATTCTCATGCTGTCTAAACCAACACACTTGTAGCTCCCATAGACACTTGTGTTCCCTCTAGCAATTTTTGTAAGAGATTATATGGCTATTCTGCCATATTGTCGAATTATGTCATACTGTCAAGTCTGTCATTTTGCATGATACAGACAAGCATTCACTGACCAGTTTTGTACACTCAGGTCCTTTTGCTAACCATGCCAAACTTCCTATTCAGTCCCTGTTCAGGCAGTGCTGGCACTATTTCCCAGCACGAAGTTATGCATTTTTAGCAAATGGGGTGGTCACAGAACATGAGATTTGCATGAGCATGAAAAAAAAAGTAAAAAACAAAAGCTTTTGCAGATGTATGCCACTCTGAACCACTCAAACAATAAAGACAGAAGCTGTATAAGAGGGTCCTCACAGCTTCAGGTAATACTACAGGTCTGTTTTGCCAGTGCCAAAAAGCTACACAAGACTTTGCAAACCGGTTCTATACCTGCTGAAATTTCTTCATTGCACCCAAGATTTATGCTGCAGCAGCACTACCAATGCTGGCGCCTTGGAGTGCATTGTGAACACCTGGTAGGGATGCACTGCTCGATGCTTTTAGCGATGGTGCATCACCGACATCAGCATCTGACTGCACGTCTTCGCTGATGCACTGGTCGTATGGCTGCCTCTGGGCTCAGATGCAGGCTGCATCACTGGTTCTTTTTTGAATGACATTTGATAGTGACTGCAGGCTTTTGTTGGCTTTCACAGGTCCTTGCCGCCGCCACCACCCCACAAGAACCATAGTGGAACTAAACAGCTTCTCTGTTAAAGCACTTGCATATGTTGCCATTCAATGAAAGCTGCTTCTACCTGTTCCACCATTCAACCTTGCTGGTGAAAAGCCAATGCTGCTTTTGACATTACTTTCTTTACATGTAGCATGCAGTGAAAAGAGCAATAATTCTAATGTAATAGACAGCAAAGTATCTTTATTTTTTGGACAAGAAGTACATTTTATTTATTACAGCTGAATTATTTAGCTTGGTTTGTGATCATTTTGGCAGACTGCAAGGTCCCCCCCCATACTGTGAAGGTCTAAAATTAAATTACGGGCGTTTCTGTGCCAGACCCACGGTCTGTTTATGAGGCACGCAAATGAGGCAAATCATGGCCCTGCTACTCATTTCTCCAGTAAAACCATCATAGTATTAGTACATAATTTTTGTTCTCATGTACATATGCAGTTCTTTCTCTCTCATCTAAGTTTGGAACTACTGAAGAGGCTATTGAACTTTGAATTACTATCAGGCCAGCATACTGAGTATATGAAAACACGTGTGAGTACCCCACTAGCTGCCAAATTCTAGTTGCACAAACAACTTTATTTCTTTTTCTACGGTGCTCCTTCACAGTAACAATGTAACAGAAACACACACACTGAATCAGTAGCCAGCTTGTTCTGATGCAGCTGCCTATGAACCAATGTTTGAAAGAACAAGGTCTTTGCAGAGCGCACTTGCCTCCCTGAAAGCCAGGTAAGCAGCTGCCTTGGTCGGCCGGTGGTCCGAGGCTGCGCAGACTGCCAGTGAATAGGCTACGGCCTCCGGGCATGCTGCCTGCCACTGAGACTTCTGATTAGATTTCATAACGTGGAGCAGCTCTTCCATCACCATGTAGGCGTACGGTCCCTCAACCATTGAGTGAATTGTTGGTGCCGACTCGCTTGAAAACTTGGTGCCCGCTCCGCCCACTCCGCCAGCATGGTAGCGGCTGCCTTCAAGGCCCGTGCGAAGGAAGCGCCGCAGCCGAATCAGGCTGTCACTGAGGTCTTTGCAGTCCATTGCAGGGAGACCTGTATGCAATAGTGGACATTTACCACAGGCTGCTTGTCTTCGATGTGAACTGCAGGGCTGGACAGTTTTTTTTTAATATTTACAGTTGAACCGCATTATAACAAAGCTGAATATGACATGAAAATACATTTGTTATATATCTGACATACATTATAAACATACATTCACTACGCAGTGATGTCAATGAAAAATATTTCATACTTACTTTGTTATACTTGTGTTCGTTATATCGAGGTATGACTATTTCCACCCCTCCTTCAGTCACACATTCTGATGAACAGTCAATAAAGGTGGCAAAGTTACATAATTTTATTCCAAGGAACTGCCAACTCTATTGAAAGAAAGAGTGGTAGGATTATCCTTTGTGCATTTTCTAGTGAGTGCTCATAATTACACAGGAACTAAACCTCGATTTAGTGTACAGTAATTTATGCCACACTTCATCATAAAAGCCAATGATGCAAGAGCTCAAAGAACATACATAAGCTAAATATTGGCAACAAGCATTAATGATGAAGAAAAATAACTATTGCTTCACCACTGTTCTGACAGAACATGGCATGTCGAACCTCCCGTCAAACATGGTACTGTCATCAGTAAAGTGGGCACATGTAGCAATACTCTGTACACTGCAGTAAACTGAAACCACATTATGCAACCAAAGAATTCAATTTACCGACAGTTTCTCTAGTGAGTATTCAAACACATGTCAAAAGCAGAAATGCTTTAATGAGACAACTGCTAGACTGGCTTGAATGAAGTTTGTCACATTTGAGAGGAAAAGCTAAATTATAGTGACTCTATGAAACAGAATTTTTATTTATCGCCCGAAATTCATGACGAAAAATTTCCAAACATTGGCAAATTAAAAAACAAAAAACAAAAATGGAAAATCTGCACCAAGAACAGATATCGCAACTCTGTAAACTGCGTTTGTTAGAGCAGGGGTTCCTGAACATTTTGGCCTTAGGGAAATCCACCTGCCTTCCTGGAGTTGCATGAACTGTGCAAATAATGTACAAGCAAAGCTTAGCATTGAAACAAAGCTAAAAAAAGCAATACATACCACTGAGCAAATTTTAGAAGAAAAAAGAAATACTTCTAAGGTTGGTAGTGTACTCCAAGTACTGACAATTATACAATTAAAAGACAGAGGCAAATATTGTGCACTAGGTGGTACTTAACAAGATGACAAAATAAACAACAGCTAGTTGGCTTATCACGATAATGTACATACACTTTCATAGCAAAGATACTCAGCTAGAAAATTTGATTGCACAACCGTTTAAAAACTTCACTATAAATTAATTCAATTATCGCAATCAAATCTGCAGTACCAAATTTATTAGTATAGTACCATAATGGTACAATACATGAGCATATCTTTAGCTCACTATAAAAGCAAGAAAAGAAGCTAAATATAAGTAATCTGTGCAGTATAGTGAAAAGCAACCTACAGTGGAAATATATTGTGACATTTATGTTTACGTAGTGTTGTTAAGAGGTCATGCTGGATGTTGATGGAACAAAACTGCCACTTCAATTTATTTGAGCTTTTTACACCTGCTAGTGCCAGTAGTCATTGATCCCATATGTTATTATATAGAGTAAAGTTGCAAAGCTAACTTGAACTCTATGAATCAAGGTGATTTTATTCATGTCAGTATTGAGGTAGGAATCATAAAAGATGTATACATAGAAAGAAGTCCAGTAATGAGGAACTAAATTTGGATCTCCAGTCCATGATAAGAATAAGTAATACAACAGTGCTAACACACAAAACTTTTACATATAAAACGTTATTAAATAATGTCAAATTAAAAGTAATGAAAACAAAATAGATGGCTATAAATATATCAATAAAAAATATGAAAAGATTTCAGTAACTGAAAAGGCATCAACGCAAGATACATGGAAGAAATCTGACGTACTTAAGTGTATCCCGCAAACAGAGGGAAGCACAATGGCGTGAAAAGTTAGTTGGATTAGAAAGAAAATCATTAATTTCTGTTGGAAATATGTGAGCTCTTTAATTTAAGGTAGAATGGTATGTTCCAGCACGCTAAGGCTGAAGAATGTACCGATCACCTGCCCTACTGGCTTGCTCCTCTTTGCTTGTAATGTGAAACAATGATTGAAAATTGGCAGAAGTGTTTGACAATACATGTGAACAGTCACACATCAGCCAGCCATCGACAAAGCTTGTACAACCTCCCTTGATTTTCCTTTTTGAATGGCAAACAGCCGCCCTCCCCCCTCCAAAGTATACCTTGTCTTTCAACAAAATTTGCGCGAGCAGGGTATGCTGTAATCCTGCTATGTATGCCCCCAAACTCATTGACGGACATTATGCGAGAGGTATGGACATCTCTTTCACTGATGAACACAGCAGCGTTGCTATGCACTTGATGTCCTACCCTGAATGTACTCAAAACATTAGAAATTCTGAATATGAAATTGAATCTTGAAACAAATTTTAACCAGCGCGAAGAAAATGAGACGAAGGATGAGGAACGCAAAGAAACACACAAACACATGAATGCTTTTGAAACACTGAATTGAATGCCTTTGTTTCAAATTTATGTGTTTGATTTTGAGAACTTGATATTAACATTTTTTGAATATTTGAATAAAGCTGAACGTACGGGCTTACTGCCATTATTGAAGCCTGCTGGTAACAGAAACGGGCCTGCACATATAAATTTATCAGCCACATCAAAAGTCTGCAATAAATCAACTACAAACAGTGCTCAGGTTTTTGCTTTTTTCTCACTTGCAAGCAGCTCACAGTAATAAAATTCTAATAAGTATTAAATCAAATAGGCACTCATATTGTACTGCCTGGCCTTCCCACATTTTCTCCCTTCCCTTTTAGAAGCAGGTAAACAAACAAGGTGAAGTATTTGCACTCTAAGGCGAGTTTTGATATGCTGAATTTATTGCAGCAGGAGTGAAAAACAATAGAGCAGTGGAGTTGGAGATTCTAAAAGATCAGCAATAGATTATTTGCAGCAACATTGATCACACATTGAATTATACAAACTTCTACTATACACATATACTACTATGTATAATCACATAGTAGCATGTGTTGCAGGTGCAGAATTTAAGCAGATGGGTACTGGAGCCATGCTAATTTAAGCAAGATTCTGAGACAAGCATCAGCTCTGAAATGTTTACTAAAGCGTCCAGTGAAATAGATTGTTGTTACAAACATTTCCCAAGTCCTTCCTCATACACTGGAGAACGAAATCATGAGGAACAATTACGTATTTATCATACAGCACATTTTGGAGACAAATATACTGAAACTCATGGATCCCCAGGATCCATGAGGATCCAATGCAGTATCCCCGCAACAGGGCTAAACGCACTGAGAACTGCTTGAACTTGACAGTCACAACATGTGTCCTAATGTTACCAATGGAAAAGCCTATCAGTTAAACTAGAAAAAGCATATTGCTATATGTAACACATACTTCCTGGAATTAGCCACTGCTACTAATGTATCGCCAAGAAAAACTGCCCATTTCCTCTTCAATTTCTTCAATCCATGAAGAAATTTTGTGCATGATATCACCGAGGCAGTGATGATCGATAGTTTAGGGGATAACAGTGTGGTGTGTCCAAGCCATCGAATGCTTTATCTTTGAAGGAATTACAGTGCTTGCATCGTCACTGATTGTTGTGCTGGCTGCAATTGGATGAGATATGGCCATGAAATACCTTTATATTCTGCTCTGCGGTTCTCAATAAATTGTTGGAAGTTAGCGCTCGTGTGTCTCGTGACTTCTTTTATCGTCCTCATCTGGTTGCGCACTTTAAATAAAGTTTTCAGTCATGTCTTACTGACATGCCAAACAACCACATTACTGTATGTATATGCTTCCTAAAAAGTGCCTGTAATATATAGTCACATTATTTACAAGATGTTTACATTCTGTTGAACGATCTCATGTACAATTACCTTGGCATCATCCAACATTTGTCCTTTAGTATCACTTTTATTTAGGGGAGTGCAAATATTCCTAATTTTCAATACGAATCATATGGTCCCTTGCCATTTGATTTGAGAATTCAGTGTCCGAAGTTGTCAATTATTCCTTTCTTATATACGAGGTATAAAAACACTGAGCGAAGTATTGAGGGAGAGATAATGATGGGTAGGACTGTTCCGAATGATTCCGCTGCAGAATAGCTGCGGTGGTTGCGTAGTAACACCAGTTCCTGAGACAACGCGTATAAGTTGTTCTCTATTTTTTTTCATAGCGTACTCCTGGACCGTGGTTATATCTACGTACGACGCGCCGAGATCCGCAAATCTGGTTTTCGCGAGTGCAAAAAGTGACGCGCGATTTAAGAGCTGTAATGCAAGTTGAAATATACATATATATTATATATAGCGAAATTTTAGGCATGCAGGAAAGAATCTTCGGGCCTGTCGCGGCGCTGAGCGAGGGCATTTGTCCCAACACAGCGGTCCCTCTAGCGCCGACCAGGACCACGGGTTGTTGTCGAGCCCTGTCGAACATGGCACATACCCACGAGGGGGATTGGCTACACAAGTAGACAGTGTCCACAGCCTGATGACACACCCATGTTTTTTTTTTTTTTTGCGGTCACAAGCGTGAGTGAAGCATGCCCGCATCACTTGTTTTTTTTCTTCCTGAAATAAAAAGCTAGATCACACCGCGAACACCGAGGTTTCAAGCTTGCAACTCATTATATGATCGCCGAAATCTATTTACAAAAAAAAAAAAGAAAAAGAAGAAGAAGAGCGAGAGAGAATAACCCTGCTCGGCTCTGCGTGCGAAGCACAGCTTTCGTCGTCAGCTTCGTCCGCCAGCCATGGGAGACAACAAAAGAAAACACAGAATCCTTTATTTAGGCGTGTAAATTCACCGCGGCCTGAGAATACTCGATGATGAGGTTTCTACAATGACACGCACACGAAATGGGTTAGAGCTAGCGCCGTACGGCTCCCAACTCGTCGCAAGTTCCTGCCTCTCTAAAACTACACTGCACTAAAACGTGGCAACGCTTTGTCACGCCTGACCATCGCCCTCGATATGTCTCACCTTAAGAGATGACATATCAGCGTATTTACCTTGATGTTAGGCGTCGGGACGGCGCTCAGGTAGCAACAAGTGTTAGAGGAACCAGCTAGCGTAGGTCAGCCACACAGCTGACAAAAGGGACGGCCTTTAATTTTCGGACCGCAGCTAATCATAAACATTAAACATAAAAAAACCTCACAAAAATTAAGGTAATACAAACTTTGAGTTATAAAAATAAATAATATATTTACAATTTAAATATTTGAATATTTGTTACTAAGACATTTTATATTTAATTATTAGAAGTTACAACTTATCTGCGAGCCTATTGCAAGATGGCGCAGCCCATTGATTGAAATTTACGCGTGGTGGTGGTCTCCACGACGCGGTGATCGAACCTACCATGAACGAATCTGAGCGATCGCGTGATGATTCATTGCGCAGCCGACTGATGGCCGAGGACGATTACATGCTTCGGCTGATTGACACGGTGCCTCCGAAGTACTACTTTGACTCTGACACAGTGGAGGCATTGACCGAAGAGATCAACTCAAAAGTGGCTAACCGGGTACAAGGTAGTGTCTCGTTAGCGTGTGAGTTGTGGTGTTGCGATGTTTTTAAGTGTTCACCCCGGAGAAAACGTAAGCTGGTACCGTAGAAAAGTGCAACGTTTTCGCGTGCCCTGTCGTGTTTTCCTCACTTGCGGAGATGCTTGCTGTGCTGTCATCTTGCAGCTCTCACGTTATTTACCGATCACGTTCTTAATTAGCTATAAGAGCGCTGGGGAGATGGAAAGTTGCTAAATTGACGCAAGCGCCATTACGAAATTCGACATCTGGTTGCTAAACTCCTGCAGTTTCACGCATTGAGCGGTTTGTTATAACAGAACTCAGTGCTGTCACCTAAGCTTGCGACCAATCCAACCGTTCTTCGGAGCGCACTTGTGAAATCGCACCTCCGTACGCCAATTGTCCGTATGATGTGGTCGAAGGAGTGAAACCAACGGAATACTTAAAGGGACACTAAAGCAGTTTAGACTGATATTACATGTGAACACTCATCGCAGGTCTGCCGCGATGGCTCATGGGTCTGCCACTCACGTGTATGCCGCATCTCAGAGTCTTTGAAAACTCTATTTTCGTTAATTTGGCGAAAATAGATTGGTTGTTAGAAAAACAACTAAGGTCATTGTTTCATTTTTTTTCAATTTCGCGCCGAAACTCCAATGCCGGTACGTCAGTGTGACGTCACTGACGTCAAAGTGTTTTTCTATATTTGGGCCGCGTAGGCTCAATAAATGTTTCCGAAACTTGCCATGTTAAATCTTTGGTTCCTTTAGAACACAATGCATACCAGTCCATTTTTATCTATAAATGATTACTTAGGCTCCAGCAGACGCCGTAAAAATCTGTGACGTCATGGCGATTTCATGCGGGAACTTCCAGGTGGCGTCGCCACCTGTCTTTCCTTGTTGTGCCTTTTCTGGCCTACCAAGCCTCTTGTCGTGGTAACAGTGCCGCTTTTGGTATTGTAGAAGGATAGTCTAGTAACACAGGTGAGAAAATTTTTTCTATTAAGTGTCCCTTTAATATACAGCCACTGAAACAAAACAGCGATTGCAGAAAATGAGTGGACAGATAGGGCATCGTCATCGTCAGCAAGTACTTGTGACAACTTTATCAAGCTTCATTTCATATTATTATCTGTGTAGCCACACTGGACTGCCATGTGGTAACCATAACACTTCGAATTGTGGGAAATTGATGAGCTGCTTCCAAATTGTGACATGCTTCTAATGTCACAACGACAGAAAAGCTGCCGTGAACAGCTGCAGCTGAACTGTATAGTATCTTGATCATGGACTGTGCGTTTGAAGTGCAACTAACTGTTTTGCACACAAAAGAAAATATCTCAGTGCCACTGATAGCATCCAAATGCTTAGAGCTTCATCCCCATGCTATGTGAATTATGATATGTGAGCTAGAAGAATGAGAGGAACTAAGGGAATCTATGTTTTGTTAGTTACAGCTGTATCAAACCAGCAGAAATGAAACCAGGCAAACAGAGGGAACTGTCCTCTTTAGTTGAAACATAGAAATAATAATGAAAAGGGAAATGAAAGGGAATGAAAATGCAGCTTGGAGCAAGCGGGAATCGAGCCCACATTACACCTGCAGTGCTCTACTATTGAACTATCAAGGCCGCAATCCTCCTGTACATTTTCTTGGGTGTTTGTATATGTGTACTAGACGTAGTCCTGTCAATGTTAGCCAGTGCTACTCACAGCCTTGGTAAAGGACATGGAACATCCTTTCGACTGCAGGCATCACATAATACATGAACCTATTGGCCTGCATGTAACCGACCAATAAAGCCTCGTATACTACCCTGTGGAATTAAGGATGCCCACATTGAGTTAACAGAACATTTGTTTGCTAACTAGCCAAGCTACGGAGGAATGAGCATGTGCTCATCTGACAAATTTGTTTCACGTGCTGTGCTACTGCAGTGGAACCACAATATTTCACACTTGGATAATCTGTTATTCTAGTTAAACAAATCTCTACATTTTATTTGACGTGCTACATAACATTGTACATGCTCAATACAAGTGAGGCTTTCAGTTTATTTGAACCATGTGTTTTTTGAGAACAGGTTGTGCCAATTAATCCACTTTCTGAGACCACCGACAATTCAAAGAGAAAAAAAAAGAAATTCACACAGCAGTAGCTAAAATGAACAATGCTTCCATACACAAATTTGTTTTTGTTTTTCGTAGAACACCTGGTCTGCACACCTTTGATCATGGATGTGTATCTGTTTATGTAATGAGTCACAGATTTTGCATCGATCGTATCTCATTCAAATTTTGATTAACCAGTCTTTTAATAATTGAAACAAAGTCTTCTGATCCTCTGGAGCCTGAATTAATGCAAGAATTGACTGTGTTCCTTCCAAGGCTCGGGCGTCAAGAAGGCACACAAAATGGCACGGCTAGACCCGGGCCTTTTCCAGACTGTCAGCCAGCTACTGCAGGCCGGTGAACCGAAAAGCAAGAAACCCCGGAAGGCCAGTGAGTGATCAATTACCCAGTGACATTGCAGAGCTTCTCCTTAAATTTGGAATGTTGCATGACATTTTAATTCTCTCTTGTTTGAAAACTTGGCATTGCATTTCAAGCAGGATGTCATATCCCTCTGACTATAGCCAACCATTGCACAGTCGTTCATTCCTTTCTTCCAGGTAGTCTCAACTACAAAACATTTAGTGTCAGAAGTACAGCCCCCCCTTCCCTTACATGTTCTGGGACATACACAGTGCTTAAAGTCAGGCAGGGCCCTCCCCCCACCCCCATTATTGAAAAGGGGGGGGGGGGGCTCGTTTTCCACTAGGCAGGCCAATTGTAGCACTGCGGCACCCATTTGATCAGCACTGGAGTTGATTTTACTACCAGTAGTGCCTTGTGTGAATCAATTCTAATTTTTTGGTTAATAGATTAACTGCGAATAATCAATTGATGTGGCAAGAGCAGAAACAGGAAAGCAAGTATTGTATTACTGCTGCATGCATTTCCCCGAGGCACGGCACATGACAATCACCAGCCTTGTTCAACTAAGAATCTTGGCATAGCAACTGTTTTATGAGTCGCCTGAGCATGAAGCTACCTGCTTGTGAATTAGCTTGTGACTGTCCACCTTGGTTTCTTTAGGTTACCAGTTAATTATCATTCATTTAGTTGTGCACGATGAGTGCTGAGGTATAACAAAGACAAGCATTTTGTCCACTTTTGTAGGTGAGTAAGTGAGAAACCATAAAATATATTGTTGTAGTGCCTGAGGTTGTCAATGAGGCAAAGCAACTAATGTTCTGTGTTGCAACTACACTTATTTGCTTCGAGTTTTTATATAGTATTTGACCCTTTACTCTCCGAAATATTTCTGAAAAAAAAAAAAGAAAGCATTTTTAAAGTGCCAATATTTTCTAAGTGCTTGATTGGATCAGCAAATTAAATAAATGCCCAAAATACAACAAGAATAATGCATTTATTTGCAGAACACGCATAAAAATTGCTTTAGGTCTAAAGAAAGTTGGCCTCACTGCATTGCTTGAAGTTGGCTATTTCAGCGCCAATAAAGTAAACAAAAAGTGAATGTCCCAAACACAACTTCTGTGCCCTGTGAGAGTTGTGACGAAACTGACTGAGACGTAGAATCACATTTAGTCATGTTCTTGCGTCCGTTGTATAGAAATTCACATAATCTCAAGTTTTGAAGATGCGTTAAAGCTAGAGGCAACAACAAGCATTCGTTCGCTGCTGCTGCCACTCTTCATCATGCCATTCTTCCGACAGTGAGTCGGGACTGGCCTCTGCCAGAGTGAAGGCCGGTCCCCGGCTGAAATGGCAGTAAAATCCTGGTATTTTTTCCTCTGTCCTTCTATTCTTTGACCTGTTTTCCTGCTGGTTCTTGTGATTCATTGCTTTGCCGATATATATATATATATATATATAATATATATATATGAGCATGTATGTGTGTGCGTGCACTATATTTGTGGCCGCCCTACGAACCCCTCTTTCCCCCCCCCTACTGAAGGGAGAGTATAAACCCTGGACATACATAGTGAGAAATATAATTGCCACAATGACACTCACACCTCTAGCCCTGAAATGCTTGTGAACAAAAAGATTCTTCGCATATCAAAGGAGATTGATTAATGTGGTTTAATATTTCAAAACAACTCAATCAATGTGAGAGGCTGCAGTGTAGGGCTGTGGATTGTGCAAAATGTGCTATCAGTTGTGCATTCACACCATGCTTTATTCATCAAACCATGCATTTCATGCAGAGTAGTTTTTGGTGGCAGCATAACGTAGTAATTAACATGAATAATAAGCTGCTGAAAATTGCATTTCTTGTTTTGAGTCTCGGCATCTTCATGCAAAAGGAAAGGCTTTCTCTCATAATGAAGGATACAAGATGGCAGACCTTCGTGTGGCCCAGCTTTCATGGCAGCATTTACTGAGATGCCCCTGCCCCACTTATGCAGCTGACCATTATTCCCATCCCAAGATGTTTTCTTTGTGTCTGTTCACACTACTGCTAGTGTGAAGTTTCACCTCCTAAATATCTCTTGCTTTATGGGTGACACTGAGTGCCTTTAGTTGAGGTGTGTGCCCTGATCAGTGTGCATACTCAACACTCTTGCAGAAGTGAGCCTGCACTCAGCTGCACTGGATCGGGCCAGTTCTCTGGATGAGCTCCGACAGCGGCTCAGCCGCAAGATTGAGACTCTAAGAGGTGAGGAGATCATTCTTGTTGCCATTGTGTGATGTTTAGGTTGGAAGAGAGGCTGTCCTAGGAATAGCCTTAGGGTTGGACGTGGAGTCAAAAAGGCACAGAGCATGCAGTATGTCACGTCCTCTATGCCTTAAAAAGACAAACGTTGAATCAATTGAAGCTTAAACGTTGAATCGATTGAAATTGAATTGGAACTCTACTCATGTGGATTAGAAATTTAGTGTAATAAAATGTGTGGCCATGCTTCTACTCTGCTCAACAAATTAATTGAAATATAATTTTAACTTTGGACACTTAGCATCTCAAACTGCAGTAAACATCTGACGCTTAGATTATTGCTTGAGTTTCAGGGAATACATTATGTTTCAGGATGTACGTAATGAAAAATGTCATTATCACAGCAACATTCACACTTGTGTAACATGCTTGCCAATAAAAATATTCCCAGCATTTCAAAGAAGAGCACAAAGTGTAGTGCTAGCCATATGCTGTTATACTAGATTTCATTCATTGAGAACTGTACAGACTATTGAAAAAGCTAAAGGCCCATTGGTGATTGCTGGTGATGTCCAAATTGCCTTTATTTTTTCACGATAGGCTGTGCCTATGTGACTGGACATGCTTGTGCTTTGTCTTATTTCTGGCGCTGTTTGGTTCTCACGTAGCATCATGTACGAACTAGCCTATCAGCAAACTCTCTTCAAGGTCACACTTTTCACTTTGGTGAAAGCAGCCAACCACGATTTCATGAAGCACACTTGTGTCTATTTGTATAAGTGCTTGAATTGTTAACTTTGGTGTTCATTGTCACAGGCAAAAGACCGGAAGGAGGGGAGCGCAAAGCCACCAAACAAGCTGCCAAGCCAACTGCCAAGCCGACCCAGAACAAACGACACAAACCAACTCAAGACACCTTACCCGCTGCAAGCAGCAAGAAAGTAGGAAAGGTGCCCCAGGCAGCGCCGGTCTTCAACCGCGACAGCCACATGGTGTACAGCAAGTTTGAGCTGGCTGGCTCAGCAGCAGGGACAGATGCGCGTCCCAAAGTTGAGAAGAAGAAGCTTGTCCATCAACTGGAGATGAAGGCAGAAAAGATGAAGAACCTTGAGGAACTTGACCCGGAGCGTGCAAAAAAAGCTCAGGAGAAGCAGAAGTGGCACCGGGCTCTGGACAGGGCTGAGGGGATCAAGGTGGGTGGCTAAATGTTTGTTTTTTATTATCAGTGATGTGGAAGTTGTTTCCATGTGCAGTTTTCTTAGTCAAGCCACTTTCAGAAATACAGTCGAACCTCTATGTATTGAACAGCGCAGTGATTGCGAAATAGTTCAATATAGCCAGAATTCAATATATAAAGTCACGTAAGAAATGCGTCAAAAACTTCTGGAAATCAATCAATCAGTGAAACAACATGTGCGCATTTGGTTGCACCGTGCACAATTGGCCTAGGCTGCGTCGACTTAGTCAGCCAAGTGCACGGGGTCGACTATGCTGCATGCATTTAGCCTAGGCTGCGCCGACTTTGTCAGCTGTGTGAAGTCGATGCGGCCTTGGCCAATTTTGTGCGGCGCAACCGAACAACGATCCCTGATCGCGCCCCAATAGTGGCGCATTAAATACTCATTTGAAGCTTCACACAAAGTATTTGTTTATTTGGCTGAAAGTAATGCAGCAGTGTAGCCTGTTTCTTATTGGCAGCCGCGTGCCTATACACGGAGTCGTCACATAATCAACCATCCAAAAGCGATATTCTGGTGCCAGCTACAGCCCAGATGAAGTTGGGAGCGGGGCAACATCAGCGCTTGCGGGATCAACTTCGGCAGCATCTTCGTTTGGCCGCTACTTCTGCTGCAATCTTCACGTTCGTCAATCAAAGCATTTTGAAACACTGTCAATAACAACATATTAAGTGGCGTCTGCCAAAGCGTCTGTGAGAGAGCCCAGTAAGGGCGCGCTGTCGCATGTCTTTGTGGATGCGAACTGCCTGACCTCACGAGGCGCGGAGTGTGGCAGCGAGGAGGAGCCAGTGCACCAAATACAATGAGTCATCGACGTCGAAGTAGCCAAGCCGCCTCAACGGGTGCCCTCAACGCGATCGATGTGTGCATCTATTGTGTGCAGCAGCCGAGAACGCCCATCACGCCACCGCTATCTTCGATAGTGTTGTGGGAAAGCTCACCGCCTGTCAACATAGTGCACGTGGTCTGGGGTGGCGGAGTTCGATATATCCATTTTACGCCCGACCCCATTCGAAATAAAAAATGCATGCGATTTTCCAGGTGATATAGAAAGTATTCGTTATACACAATAATTTTATATATCTGTGTTCGATATATCGAGCTTTGACTGTACAGTGAAACCTCGTTAAACCGTAGTTGGCCGGAGCTCGGAAAAAGTACGTACTAAACGGTAGTACTGTTTAACCGAAATAGCATGAGATCGCCCACTTACCTGTAGAAAACGGAACTCAGAGAGAGTGCGATGAAAGGGGAAAAAACATGCAGTATTTATTCACTTCGCGCGACATAAGTGTTATTTTCGTTTGATGCCGCGGCGGCCTAGCACGACGACAGCAGCCTCAAACTTACTCAAGCTGCGTGCCAGCTTCTCAGCCAGCCCCCCTCCTCTCGGCAAACACTCGCACGGCAGATTCCTCGTTGGCGTTACTCCGTGCACGCGCGCACTAGTGCTGCATAAGTTCCGGGGCGCCTTTTTCATTGCCGGGTGCCGGAGTTCGGAAAACTTTTGGTTTGGAATAGTTACGTTATCGCGCCCCTGTTCTCGTTGCGACGATTGCATTCACGAAGCTGACGTAACGCGCAGCTTCTGCCACTGTCGGGCCTGAATCGCCCGTGCTGTCGCTTTCCGTGTCGTCCTCATCACTGTCGCTAGTCGACACTTCGGCAACAACAGAGGCAACGATGGCGAAAAGTCGAACCTCGTAGCCGACATCTCTTTGCGGTCGCAGCAGCGCTGCCGAGCAACTTCGCATTCCAAATGCCACACACTGTAGTCAACAGCAGATCCATGTCGCGGGCCAGCGCCGACTTCATGTCACGTCCGATAGCACAGACGATGTCTAATTTTTCTTCTATGCTGAGCACCCGGCGTCTTTTTTTATCCGAGCTTCGGCATGACGCGAGTCCTCGCTTGCGCGACGCCATGACGCTCTCGCTCTCTGGAACGGCGTCGAAATGATGTTGATGTTGATGCGGCTTCACGTTCAAACGCACAGGGCGCTTGGAGGCCGTTGTACCGATCTCTGAGGCTTGTTGTTCTGCCGGACCGCCCGGTGGAGACGACGCACCGCCGTGTTTGCGCGACGAAAAGTGGAAAGGCTACGTTTTAACCGATGCGTACGCAATAAGCTGGTACGGTTTATGCGGATACTAAATACATTATGTTCAATGGCCGCTGAGTCGGGGAATTGACTTTACTACATTTAAACCGAAACTACTGTTTAAGCGGGTACGGTTTAACGAGGTTTTACTGTATATTGGTTGTAACAATGACAAGCTGCTGCATCATCAACTTTGTATGTTGTCTGTGGTGAAATAACCCGCTTACTTTCCTTATGATAATGCCCTTATGCCGCATTATCGGTTATAGTGATGAAGTCTGGCTGCTGGGTGTCCGTGCTGAAAGGTAATGGAATGCAAAATCCTTGAAAAGAAAAAGAGGAACTTGAGCTGCTACACCCTTGCCCGCCGCCCCAATGGCCGCCGCACGCTCATCCAATAGACCTCTCCTGGGGTACGTCACACCACGCCGGCGATGCATGTTGCCTGCTCCACATCGCTGCCGCGTGTTGCCCACTCCTGGAACAAGCGACTGCCCTCCTTGATATGCTACTTTCTGCAGCTGACTGTAGGCTGAAAAATAAGTTTATGCTTGCGCCGTTGCAGCAGCAGCTTGCATCCCCATAAGCGCAGGCAGATTTGCACTTTCTTCTTTAAGACCAGGCATTTAACTGTGCCAAGTGTTATACTAAATGGAGTCGGTGCCAAAATGCGATGGTTCTGCAAAATTTGAGCAACAGCAGGGCAATGGTGAGTGCAAAACCTTTTTTCGAACACGCATAGTGAAATATTCAGGACCCTGTAGACATGCAAAAGTTGAAAGCAGCAAAGGGAGGCAGCAGACACAGCAAAGTTAGATTGCAATGGACTATGTAACTATGTACACTCTTGCTTTGTACATTTCCATTACTATGACTGATAATTAAAATTAAATTATAGTGTTTAGCACAGGCACATACCCAGGATCTTTTTGGGGGGGGGGGGCAACCCACAAGGTAACTTTTCTATGCAAATGAGAGACGCGTGTAGTTTTACTTGTACGAACGTTAATAATTCCCACTGTTTGCTATAAAGGCGCATAAACCTGCAGAAGAGATGAAATAAGGTCTATCTCACAACTACGCCTGTGATATACACCTCTCTTTTACTTGGCAAACTAGGAATCGTATCAAATTGACTCACACAGGAGAGAAACACAGGAAGGCTAAGAACAAGTAAACTAGGAAAAGCATAAAATAAAGATTTGTAGTGGTGCTTTTTCTAATTAGCTCTGGAAGAATTATAGAGAAATATATATTTGTGGAACAATGGGTTCTTTTCAATCCCTCGTTTACTGCTCTACCAAGTCAAGTGCCAAAAGCAACTCGTATTGTTATTTGGGAAGTTGCATAATGATGTGTGGCTGCCAGTCCTGTGCAACCACGTA
The DNA here is from genome assembly GCF_023375885.2 of Dermacentor andersoni. Classification (NCBI taxonomy): domain Eukaryota; kingdom Metazoa; phylum Arthropoda; class Arachnida; order Ixodida; family Ixodidae; genus Dermacentor; species Dermacentor andersoni. The sequence continues at coordinate 79,501,685 of NC_092819.1, forward strand.
GAGTGCAGGATGTTGCGGTTCTAGACGTAGTGTGCCCACCCTGGAAGTTTAGAGAAACACCCATGTAAGCACAGAATAGAAGTGCCTACATCGGGAGGCTCAACTGATAACTATAGAAACGTCATTCAAAACACATGGAACCATACTCCACTTCCAGCGGCGTTTTCTCTACTTTCTTTTTAAGTAAAAAGATTTTCATCCATAAATATTTTCACAAACAACGGTTAAATTTGTTAATTTTCGCTTTTCCTTGCAGTTTGGCTGTTGCCTTGGCTCTCTCCCTTAGTAGATCACTTAATTTTTCCACTTCTTGCAACCCTTGTTTCCTGTTGCCAATTCTGCATGAAAAGTGCTGTACAATTAGGGGAAAGAAATCAGACGAGGTAACAGGCGACATTCATGGCGTAATGATGAGGAGTCGAAGATACGCATGCGTCGGAGATTATGTGCGGTAATGTAAATTCCAATGAAGTCCAGCTTAAAGTCCAGTGTCCATCTGTGTCTAATGCCTTTTCCTTGTGTGCACATCCTTTGTGTTTTTCTGGTACTCCCTTTTTCAAGTCACATTCATATTGCTTATGGGCTTAACAGTTATTGCAGGGTTTCATTGCAGTTTTGGAATTTTTTGGTATGGCTGTGAAATGTAGATCATTAAAAAGATATCAGTGGGGCCTTTCCAACGACAGCACTTTGAGATTTCGAAACAAACATCGACATAATGAGAAGGGCGAAAACATTCTGCCATTCTTTAGCTGGGAGGATATCAATCTGTTTCATGCCCTTGGTTCAGTGTCCTTTCCCTTGACCTGATCAGTGATTGCTGCCATGCCTCGGCCATAATAATACTGTGTTGACCGTCGAAAAGCTGTCAAGTCTCAAGATAGGTTTGGTGGCGCTTTAGGAATGTGAGTGAGGAGTGGTGGTGAGGCGGGAAGGGGTATGCTGCATAATTTCGTGGTGGGGAGGGGCGGGCCCTCCTGGCTTCCCCCTGGGTACGTGCCTGGTTTATATCCCTAAGTTGCATAGTGACTTATGGGGAACACTGTAAATAAAGGCTCTGTCTGGGGTTTTGACCGCCTGGGGTTTCTTACTGTTCCCTCATGCCCTTAAAGCGCGGTAACAAGTGTCTTTGCATTTTTCCTCGGCGGAATTCGGTCACCGTTCTGATTGGTATGGCTGATAGTAATAGAGAAGTTCATCTTTTGGATCGTTTAACACTACAGTGTTAATGGGGTGCAAATTAGTGCCTTCACAACAATGCAAATTTTTGTCCGAGGACCAGTCATTTAAGTGAAGTATCATTTCGGCAGTGTTAAAATGTGCATCTTCTGTGACAAAATCTTCGTTTTCGAAGAGTAATACATTTTTGTGGCTGTTTGATCTGCAGAAGAGGCACATTCTTACGAAATCACTCCATGCTGCCTTAAGGGAACCATGCACTCAGCAACAATGCTACGTTGTTGTGCTGGTAAAGCACAACAATGATTATACTTTCTAAGCACAGTTCATAGATGCTGTCACTTCAAAAAATAGCAATATGCCGGAATTAGGATTGTGGTAGTTGATTACAAGCAGTGCTCTTGTGCAGAGAGAACAGGTCACATGACCTTTGTTGCCCACTTTGCAGGTGTGGCTGATGGGAGGGGCACTTGCAGTGATGTCATGCTATTTGCAAACAAGGAGAGGTCCATAGAACCTGTTTTCCAGCCTTTTCCACATCGTCAAGCTTGCGTCCCTCCCTTCCGTTGCCCTTGCACCCCTCCACACACAAATGGGTTGCGCTCGCAGCTCTATGCCGCACCACCCTACGAAACACTAATGGACCGTGCCAACTGTGCTGACAGCGCTGCTCCCAGATTGCTCGCTGGCCTCTCATTCTGCACAGTTCTTCCAACGGATTAAGTTCCTTGTGCTCGTCTTTGTTGGTTGCGTTGAAGCCATTCCTGGCCACATGGTTTCTCTGCCTCGTTTGACTCGCTGCCAAAACAGAAGATGACTGATCAACCCGCTGATCATCAAAGAAAGTGCACTACTATAGATCCAAAAACAAAGTGTAGTACCTATCTTGAAGGACTACAAAGACAGTAAAAAAGTGTGTGACTTGGTGAAGTACGGACAATCGCAACCAACAGTGTCGACAATCATCCACTCGGCAGAGAAGTTCGACAAAGAAAACTGCTCGTTAGACGATGGGCACAAATGCATGTCTCTAAGGAGGTGGAAATGGCCTTCTATTAAGTGGTTTCATGGTGTGCATGCCACGAACGTGCCCATCGCTGAGCCAATTCTGGCCACAAAGGCGAAGCAGTCTGCCCTACTCATAAACAATGTGGACTTCCAGCCAGATGGCAGCTGGGTACAACGTTTCAAAGAGAGGCACGGCCTTGTTTACAAAGCCGTCACCAGCGAAGGAGCCTTGCTTGACGTGGAGGCGAAGTACAAGTGGGTGGAGGAAACACTGCCGCGTATCCTCAACAACCACGTTAGCATCGTTGTATGTAATGTCAACTAAACACGACTGTTCTTCCAGATGTTGTTATCCAAGACACATGCACTTCAAAGGAGACACATGTAAGGGTGGGAAAAACATCAAGCTGCACCTCACTGTGTTTTTGTGTGCCAACATGGAGGGGAGTAACAAGTGCCCTACATTTCTCATTGGGAAATCAAAAACTCCTCGCTGCTTCTGTGGTGCAGCCATGATATCGGTACGCTGCCATCACAACCGCAAGGCACTGATGATGCAAGAACTTTTGCATGAGTGGCTCTTTGAGTTTGATCGACGCATCAAGCGATCTAAGAGGAAGGTGGAATTCATCCTGGATAATTGTAATGCCCACCACTCACTGCTGAAGCTCTAAAGCGTGGAAGTTTTTTCCTGCCATCAAATACGATAGCAGGCTTGCAGCCCATGGACACTAGCGTGATCGCCAATTTTAAGGTCATGTATCATCGCCATCTCCTGAACAAGTTAGTCTTGTTAATGGACATGGCTATGCGGACAAGCAGGGAGCAACCAGACTTGAAGATCAACCTACTGATGGCTGTGCAGTTTATCATTGGTGCATGGTCCAAAGTAGACGCTTCTACGGTGCGGAACTGCTTTGGGAAAGCATGCTTTGTCCGAGGCAGCAGTGACTTATGTGCAGCCTGCAAAGCTCCAGCCATAGAAGTGACGCCTGAAACTTTGTCTTCAGCTGACGAAGGTGCTTCAGGGCTCAGAGTTTCTACATGTGGACGATGCATTAGAAATATTAGAACTTTTAACTGATATGGCAATTGTCGCGAACATGCTTGCATTGGATAGCGACAGTGACGATGGCAGTGGTGACGCAGTAGGGCAAGCTGCCTCAATGTTGTCCTCATCAGAGGCCCTGCAGATGATTCAGTCTCTCTGGGGCTTCATTCTTGCGAGGGGCATTTCGCTGCACTACATAGAGCACCTGGATGCCTTGGAAAATGATGTTGCCAAGCTTGGCGTAAAGCAAGCAAGGCTGACGGACATGGGGTTTTCTCGTAAAAGCCAGTGTGGCGAGATGCTCATGGTGATCTCGCCCCAGTGTTTCTTCTGGAATTCTCAAGCTGAGAGGCTGCTGTGGCAACCTTCTTGCATATTTTAGAAGGCTCATTTTGGGGGCACCAAAGCGATGCCTCAGTGGAGCTCGCACATCACCTGCCGCCCGTGACCCCTCATTGCAATTGTTATAGCAGTGTCATTCTTGAACACTGGCAGCTGCGGCTTGTTACACGCGATTGGAGCACGCAGGAAGCAGTGTTAAACAGTTCAGCGAGTCAACACAATCAGCAGCTGGATGGTGGAAGTAAACACTTAAACGAGTCAACACAATCAGCAGCTGGATGGAGGAAGGTGAGGGGAAGGGCAGTGGCCTTCCCGACATTATAGTTTGCTCATAACAGTTCTGCCGTCCCCGTATTTAGCTTTTTTCGTACAACATGGTTATAACAAGTATTGGTTATAAACATGGAATTTTTGTGGCACTTGCATGTTATTATAAGTGGGTTCGACTGTACAATCACTTTCATGTGATTTTGCATGGCTAGCACTTAATGCATCGGCATCTACAGGTGACAGTGTTCTTGGCACTGTGCCAGATCTCACAAAAGTGTTCATACCTTCTAAAGGGATTGAATGAGAATATTGTCCCAGCTGATCTCTTGCTTCCAAAAACTTCATAAGACCAGTGTCTGTGGACAAAGTGGCTGAGCCTCGAGAAACTTTTGTTTTAGAGGTCAAAGGGAGGCTATCAGCTTAAACAACATATTGCATACTTTTCTCACATGGTAAAACTATGCTGTAAAAACCTGCATATTAATGCAAGTTTCTTTTCTGAATCGTGGCACATCAAGTTTGCTTCTCATGCTATATTCGGGTCCCAAAGTGTTTGAAGTCTTGTTTTTTATGCATAGAGTCAGTGGCAGTTTCAAATTAAAAACATTGTGAAGTGAGAGAAGCCTGTCGTCACTGTCACTGAGCACAAAACTAGTGCCATTTTCTGACATGTTAGCAGTTGTCTTTTTTTCATGGCTGGCTGAGGGTAGCAAAACTAACAACGAATGAAGTGCATAGAGTCGGGCTGATGAAGGCTGCCGAAAGTAAAGGCTCACTGTGCACGCTGCGCCATGTTCACATGCAACAGCCATCTACAGTGAACTTCCATGTGGCGCAGTCCAACTACAACATCAGAGAATGCATCACTCAGTTCCATCTTCAAGGGGTGTACGGTAGCGCGATTAAAAGACGGGACAAAAGAAGACACACAGGGACACACACAGCGCTGTGTGTGTCTCTGTGTATCTTCTTTTGTCCCATCTTTTAATCATGCTACCATACACCCCTTCAAGATGCATTACCAACAAGCCCACATTGCAACCCTCGTGAACTCAGTTCCAGTTACCGCTTGCTGCAAAGGCCATGTTGAACTCATTTTTGCGGTCCCAGAATTGCCTTTCATAATAGCATGTCTGGGTTCGTATTATAAGTGGCCTTTTTCAGTATCTTCCAATAAAAAACAGTTCCTGCGTCCTTTGTGAGCTACTATGTTGGAAAATTCAATGGCATTAGTTGAAAATGTCATTCACAGCCTAAAAGGTTTAAGAGCAAACAATTAGCAGTTGTTTTGAGACCAAGTGTATGGTTTCAACGCCAGAGCCATAATAATAAGTAAAAAAGTAAGATGAATACTAGTTTCTTTGTTTAAGAATGTATGTATTAATAGGGCATAGAGATACGCACTTTTACGTAAGCAGCCGTGACCTAGTTGTAGAGCGCCTGCCTCGACTGCAGGAGGTTGTGGGTTCGATTCCCTCTGCCGCTGGGCACCCACTGGTTGTCAAATGGGTGCAAGTGTGCCCTCATGAGCAAAAAAGAAGAGAAAGAGAAAAAAATGTTTGGGCAGCTCTTATGGTGGCCATTTCCCATGTGGCGCCCCAAATGAACCTATTGAGCCTTCGGGTTGAAGGCAAACACCCCTTTCCAAGCAGTGGTGCCCCATAATGGCCGAGCACCAGGCTGGGAGCGCACTTGTACCTATTTTACCGGCTGGTACCCAGTGGCAGCACTTGTCCCCAACAGCTGAGGCGGATCTTCTTCAACAAGGCTGTCTGTGGTCAAAAGTTTTACTTCCAACCGCTAGAGGTCACCACAGTGGTGGCCTCTAGCGGTAGAGCATCTGCCTCATATGCGGGCGATACCGAGTTAAAATCCTGGTGCTGCCGGAAACCCGCCAGCTTTCTCCAGTGGGTAGAGGCCTGGTACTCTACATTTGTAGGGGTTCAAATCTCGAATAGAGTGCCCACTAGAGATCTACGAGTTGTCTCTGTGCACCTGGTTGTCCAACCACAGACAGTCCTGTTGAAGAGTATCCGCCACGGCTGTGGGAGGCAAGTGCTGCCATTGGGTGCCTACCGGTAAAATAGGTACTACAAGCATGCTTCCAGCCTGATGCTCGGCCGTTATGGGACCTTAGCCCTTAGAAAGGTGTGTTTGTCTCCAACTCGAAGGCATGGCTACCTCAATAGGTACATTTGGGCCGCCACATGGGAGCAGCCCAAACATCACTTTGTTTTCTTTTTCTTTTTGATGCTCACGAGGGTTTCGATGGAAATTTAGTGCACAGGCTCCCTTCTCAGGTGTATCACCCCTGAAGAAAACCGAATGCTACGCCTTGGTTCACCTGTGCCCATTTCAGAACCAGTGGGTGCCCAGCGGCGGCGGGAATTCAACCTGCAATCTCCCGCAGCCGAGGGAGGCGCCCTGCAACGGGGCCATGGCTGCGGCCTAGTTTTTCTGGCCTTCACCTTCTGTTGCCAATTTTAAACACATACTTTTTTTTCACATTTTACAGTGGTTTGTGGAAAAATATTTTATCCTGCATGCTGGGAGAGATGGCACTTTTCTTTTCCCATGTTTGAAAGCATCATCTTGCTGTCTTTTCTGACTCGGTTTGGCCTCTCCTTTGTCTCAGTTCATGATGCTTTAGTGTATTAAATACCTTTGGGGTACTCTGAACATTTTATTACAACCTTTAGAAATTATTTTATGGTCTAATAATGTTGACACATAAATAGCCTATAACACTTGACTTTGTGTATACAGTCCCAGTGAAACATCATGCAAAACTCATTTGAATGAGTAAAGTGTTTTAACATGCATGGGTGCATTTCAGTTGAATTAAACATTATTTACCTTAAAAATCGAGTCATTGAACAATGTTCAACAAATTTAAAAAGGAATCAGACTTGTGGAGGCACACTGTGAGAGAGCAATACCTGGGCAATAAATATGACAGGCGATGTTTGTCTGGTGCTTCAGACAAAACTGATGAGGCTTTGACCGAGGCAAAATGACACATAGACATATAGCCTGTAGACACCAGCTTGAGCTATTCCATAGACATGGCCATGTAATAGCTCAAGCAATGCTAGCATAAGGTGAATGTTTTTAGGTTTTGTGACTTTTTGGCTAAAAACTGCACATATCATTTTTAGAAAAGAATGTCGGCATTACATAGAGAGAGAGAGAGAGAGAGAGAGAGAGAAACAACTTTATTGAATATGCCTGCAGAATTGGTTAGGCTCCCTCCACACCGGGAGGACAAGCTTTTACCGCGACGCGGCCACTACGTCAGTCTCGTGTGTTGTGCTCCTCGAGGTCTTGGTCCCTCGCTACTTCCGCGGGTCCGAGAAGGCCACCGCCCCCTTCCTGGGGGTGCTGCCCCCTTCTCCTCGGTTTCATGCGGTCGCTGCCTCTCTAGAGCTGCCAACTATGTAATGCCACATGCATTACATAGTTGAAAGTGCAGTTTTATCTTGGGTTACATTCTTGCAAATACTGTATGCTGTGGATGAACATTGTGCGATACAACAGTACAATTTAGCTGTCCAGTATGTCGGTGTGCATGGCACTGCTCCATCTATATCAGGAACTTTAAAAAAGCCCTCTCTGCATTTGCAGGTCAGGGATGACCCAGAGCTGCTGAAGGCGTCGCTGAAACGGCACGAAAAGCGCCGGCAGCAAAGCCGCAAGAAGTGGGAGTCTCGCACTGAGCACGTCAAGCAACGTCAGGAAGAACGCCAGCAGAAACGTCGGGACAACATCAAGGCACGCAAGCAGGCCAAGCTTCAGACCAAGATGAAGCGGCTAAAGAAAAAGGGGCACATTGTGCCAGGCTTCTGAGAAGATTAGGGGTTTTGGGGGTGCAACATACATTTATAAAAAAAATGACTGTCTTGAAGAATACTGTCTTTTTTTAGATTGGCTTGCTCATCACCCTTCTTCGTGTCACACCGATGGATACGTTATAGTATGCATGTCATGCTTTATTTAATTTCCACCACCCATTCAGGAATCTTGCAAATGAGTAAATGTGAAATATACTATCGGTTTAGTAATGTAATGCAGACAAGCCATTTTCATTCACATATCTGGCTCTTTGGCAGTGTAATGGCAAGTTGCTGCAATGTAGTATTATGCTGAGCTCCACACATTTGGTATGTTCTACATAGTAACATGCTCTAGTCCTCGCAACGGCCAACCTCACCAGACATCAAAGATCCTGTCGTAACTGTTTGTGGACGTGGTGGGACATACCATGTCTGTAGCTTCCAACGCGCTACTGAAATAAAAGCTATGGGCTGTGTCAGCCAAGCAGAATGGAGCACCAGAAGAAGCAATCCTTTGGTGTCTGCTACTGATTGTGACCTGTTGTCTAATGCTTACTGAATGAAAGCTTCATGGAAAATCTAGTAATGCACAATGGGGTGCGCCCTCTGCCAGTCCCTGGAGCATGCAGCCAGCTCTTATTACCGACATGAGCCTTGGCCCTCAGTGTACTACTGAAGGTATGCTTGTACTGCACAGTATGCTTGTGAGCAAGAGTACAAGGATGCCAGGTTTTGCAGAAAGGGTTAAATATTTTGGAGCTAAGGCATGCAACTTGGTATTGAAAATTGTGGCTATGGGAATGTAGCAGGTCATTCATCATGTTCGGGTGGTGCACTTAAGCAGCAAAGTACTGCTTTTTTTTTTTGCTGCAGATATGGGGGCTTACATTTCTAATATGCACCGGTTAAATTTTTCCTAAAATTTATGTCACCAACACATGTCCTCAATATCTGCATTAAACAGAAACAGCAATTGTGCATAAGAAACTGCGATGAATTCAGAGCTATGGGGAGGTGAAAGCGGATGTGAAGTTTGGAAGACGGCACTGATAAGGATATAGTAGACTATGCAACAGCATTCTCATCGTTTTCCCGGAAAGATTGCACTAATGGCCAAACATAATCCATGCTGAGGGATCAAGCAGGGGACGATTGTACGTACAGTCGTATAGCAGGGCGAGGTGCACCGAAAACTTGCTGTTGCACGCATGCACTACATGCGTTGCTCACTATTTCCACTAGCTTTCGACACTGCAAACAGACACATGGTGACAATCGTGTCTGCAAAGTATTACGCCTATGTACGCTGCGGCTACAACCGAAAATTCAAACACAAGCCTCTGCACCTTTCATGTTTCATGGAAGGCTCATTCCTCCCGCCAGCAGAGATGACTCGGCGTCTAGTGCACGCAAATCGCCAGCAGCAGTGTGAAGGACTCGGGGGATGCCCGTTAAACTCGGAATGGCAAAACCGCTTGTTGAAATGCGTTGCGCAGCAAGTGAAAAGGGGTAGTAAAAAGAAAGGCAGTGCACAGAAAAACAAGGAGGCGGCGTGAGTGCTGACAGAAACATCACGCGGGCCAACCGCTTGTTGAAATGCGTTGCGCAGCAAGTGAAAAGGGGTAGTAAAAAGAAAGGCTGTGCACAGAAAGACAAGGAGGCGGCGTGAGTGCTGACAGAAACATCACGTGGGCCTTAGGCTCTGATATATAGAAGGAAGGCGGGGGGTGAGGAATGACGCTTGAGGGCGCTCGGCGAGGCAGCGGGAAAGTTGCTCGCCTCCTCGCACCGTGGCCTCACCACATTTCACTTGCTTCATCTAGGCGATTGGGAAAGCCATTGAAAAGTTAAATTGGCGGCGCATCCATCCTGTGCAGAGGATTAGTGACGTTATTGCGATGGGAAAGCTTTATTGTTACGGGTGTACGACCACGTAAAGCCAGCAGGCAATGAAGCAAACAAAAGCACAGGGTAATGAGCTGTGGTTGAAGTTCAAATGTAGAAAATTCCGAAAAAAAGAGAAAATGAAAGTGGACGAAAAGACAACTTGTCGCCGATGGTAGGCTAACCCACAACCTCCGCATTACCCGTACGTGGCACTACCGATTGTGCCCTGGCGACGGTCATCAATTTGTGATGGTATATTTGTTTATCGGATATGGTGCAAATTGTGATCTATCTTCATCAGTTTCGCCGCGAGGCGCTGTCGGTTGGTCGCCCATTTGCTCCAAGCGAAGCGGCGCGGGCTCCCGCTGCATATAGCGGCGGTGCTTGCGTTCTTCGAACTCGTGAGCGGTAAGCAGGTTATTTAAGCGAGACATGGAGACGGTAAGAGGGCTCACTAAAGGGGCACGTGGAGTGGCGTCATGCATGAGGTGCGCACTGCAGCCGGGCTCCTCGCGCTTTACTCTGGACACCATGTGTCCCCTAGCGGCGACGCCGCTATGGATAGCCATCGTTGCGATGGCTGTCTATCAAATGGCCACGCTCGACGCGGATGGGGCGCTATCGCTTTGGTATATTTAAGACTGCATATACCCATTGTGTCACATTGGCACATCCATTCTCAGGCAAAGAATGGGCACGTACCAATATCACATGCGCTGCGCCGAAGTTGTTTATTCGGGTACACACCCAACGGCCCGTGTGGTCTGGTCTGCACATATCTAGTGGCACAAGCTAGAAGACATTAACAACTTGGGTCACTGGGTGAAATAGGTTAAGTACAGACATACCGCAAAGTAGGTAAAGCTTTAAAATAATTTGCTGATCGCAGTAAAAATTATTGCGGTATAACGTATCCTGGGCGGAGTTTTATCACTCAGTGATAACCAAAAATATCCGTCGGGGCCCTGTGAGGAACCCTTTAAAGCCGGCTTTTCCTCAGCAAAGATCTATGTGCGGGAAAGCTTGCTTTAATGATTCTACTGTTACGCTATAAGTATGCGCGTACGAAGGAGGCGGCACACCGGCAGTGTCACAGTCAAAATTTAATTTATTTTCTGTTGTTTTCTTTTACAAAAAAGCCTTTTCCATCTGATTATTCCTACTCCGCGCCTCCTATGATCCCGGGATGTGTGGCATTAGGCCGCTTTTCGCTTTCACCGTTATTGAAAATAAATACATGATAAAGTAAAATTAAGCACTCTAACAGTGATCGCATGTTGGTCTTTCCATTGTGGGACCAATGTCACCGTCAGAACATCAGATACACCAGTGTGATTTAATTTCTCCCGATGAACTGCAAGTGAGTGCCGCTTGCTAAACGTCGTTTATGACTGCAATGTGCAGCAGCGGGGGATGTCATAAATGATGTCCAAGTGGTGAAAGAGGTCAAGAACGTGCAACTGAAAGTATTGGTGGTGGCAGTAATGATAATGGTAATGTTTTATGTGGTGTTAGCCTCGAAGGTATGATCAGTAGTCTTGTATGTTCAAGACATAAAGGGAGAAGATGCGTCCCTGGCTTCCTGCAGCAGGACGAGCCTCCTTTTCAGTGCACCAGCTTTGCGAACAATCATATCAGATTAAAAACTATCTTCGCATAAAAGATAAGAAGATATCGTTTTATGTTTATTCAAATAGAAAAGGTTCGTTCGCCTGCTTTAGGATAGGAGCCGAAGGGAAGAAAATATACTAGGCCGTAGTCACGAGGCTCGAGTCTGTAAACAAGACCAGTCTCCCAGGCGAATACGAAATTAGTCTTTGATCGCAGCTTCACTGGCTTGCTTAGTTCGACCCACTGCACGTGCAGGACAGTAGCTTTATCGGCCGTATAAACTTTTAAACACTCGTTTACTAACTAAATTGACAAGCATGCTGTCAGCGCGCACAGGCAAACATGCACACATGACACTCAATGACCGTGGAAAGTCGCTCTGAAGACGCTGGCGTATGGAAGCGTATGGCGTATGGAAGCAGCAGCGAACGAAGTGACCTTCGTGCTGTCTATAGCTTCAAAGCAAACTGAGTGGCGAGAACACAGCTCATTCAAAGCTACCTATACTGTGCCCCCAAAGCTAATCGCTTTCAAGACAAAGCCCGCGTGAACGCGCGGGCTTTGTCTTGAAAGCAGTTAGTTGCTGCCAAAGAAAATAGCTGATAGCGGTCGTATCATAAGCTCTAACACGCGAATAAGAATTTTTTTAGAAAGGATGTGTTTCATCCAGCTGCATTTAACTTCGCACAGATAGTTTCCGTAGCGTACCACCAATTTTCGCTAAATTTTGTCTTGGTGGTTTTTTATAGCTCTCCCAGGACAGCGGGCCCAATTCTTCCTGGCTCCTTAGACACGCTCGCATACGTGCTTGCATACGTAATTTATTGTGAAAGACCCAATTACCTATCTATATTCAACCTCACCTGCACATCACCCATTAACTTGTCCTTACAGTCACCAAACATAACGAAGCGGCCTCCTTTAGTTCAGGAAGGACACGAGACGAAACTGTATCATGCATGAAAAAGTAAAAAGAAAGAAAGATGAATGTTCAGTAGTTATTCGTACAGCTTCTAAATGAGCCAGAAACGTTAGGACTACACGACGCATTGCAATTAAATGCTGGCTATTTCTTAATTTAATTATGAGGTTTTACGTGCCAAGATCACGATCTGATTATGAGGCACGCCGTAGTGGGAAACTCCGAAAATTTGGACCACCTGGGGTTCTTTAACGTGCACCTAAATCTAAGTACGCGGGTGTTTTCGCATTTCGCCCCCATAGAAATGCGGCCCCCGCGGCCGGGATTCTACCCCGCGACCTCATGCTCAGCAGCCCAACACTACGGTGGGTGCTGGCTATTCCTTCAAATTATAAATATGTGAAACGCAGAGTTCTCTTAGGACATTGGGAAACCTACCTAATTGCAGCAGCGTGATACCTTCGAACACTTGCTTGCAACTTTTTTACCCTGTATTTGATCAACATGCATATACCATCGCACAAAAACTTGGCGTATTGTTCTCCTTATGTTCGCAAAATTTGACTTCAGTTGTAGTTGTAATTATGCCTGTTCAGCCGCCAAAGTTATACACCTTTCGTAAAATAGACGTAACGCTATGGACCACTTGCATACATATTCTACTAGAAAATGTGCACTGCAACGATCCCTTCTACATATTCGAAAGAAACGAATATTTGACTTCAAATTAAGCCTGAATCCAATAACAGGGAATATTCGATATTCGATTGGTACTGAAAATTGCGAATATTCACACATCCCTCTACAAGGATATATATATATATATATATATATATATATATATATATGCACGCAGGAAAGAGATGACGAACTTTTCGGAAGACTTCATTTACTTAACGTTTTCGGCTGGTGGACCAGCCTTCGTCAGAGTACAGTCTTCGTCAGAGTACACTGTACTCTGACGAAGGCTGGTCCACCAGCCGAAAACGTTAAGTAAAAGAAGTCTTCCGAAAAGTTCGTCGTCTCTTTCCTGCGTATGTTACGTCGGGTCCTGCGTGCTGAACTTTGAAGAAAACACCTATATATATATATATATATATATATATATATATCCCTATAGCCTCTGGAGCAGCACCACATGCCGTCAACTGCAGGCTAACATCTCCAATTTCTGATTAAAGCCGGCATTTCGACCAGCACTGCCTGTCAATAAAAAATCATCAAGCGTTCCTGACTCCATATTAACGCTGAGCAGCAAAAGTGAGGTAAACAAAAGTAAGCATCAACTAATACAACGTTGCAACTTCATAGGCAAATAGGATACTCAAAACTGCCTTACGGACCAGCAATGGGCATTGAGTAAGGGCGTTTTTACACATTGTTTTCACTATAACAATGTGTCCCAAGTAACTTGTGCGAAAACTTTAAAATATGTAAGTGCCACGTAGCTGGGCAGAACCATGGCAATGCTGTATGCTGTGGCAATTGCAGCAAGTCAGACTATTTTTTGCATGTCGCCTATTAACATAATTCGTTATTTATAACCAACTTCTCAAATGTTCCAGCAGAAGTGCAAAAGAATAAATAATAGACGATCCTGAAAAATCCTCGATCCAACTTTCTATTGCTCGATACGTGCTATATAAAAGTTTTTTTCCAAGCCCAATGAAAATCCCGCGGAACGCGAGAAATCACTTTTTCGATGATGGAATCGCGTATATCGCCGGCGTGAAGAAGAAGCAACAATCAACTGCGTCGCTGACAGAATTCACATTTTAAATTTTACTATTATTATCCATAATTTACCTTACTCAAGTTTAAGTGCATCCACCTCTCTCTCTCTCTCTTGTTTTTTTTTTTTTTTTTTTTTTTTTAACCATTCTTATCACCGCAAGGCTTACTACAGTATTGATCAATACTTTATTTCATGTATTAACATTTCATTTTGCATCTTGGATTATTTTTTTTTTCCTGTGTTATTTATTTATTATCCAATTTATTTTATTTATTGAATCATATTACCACCCGATTCGTGGCCTATCCCCCACAGTGGGTTTGTGCCATTTGTTGAGGATTCATCATCATCATCATCATCACGCGGCAGCTGTTTCTGAGGAAGAAGTAGAAGAAGAAGATGTATTGCCGCCGCGGTGCGCCATTTCACTAAGGAACAAGGACAAGGTGTGCCTACGGCACTTAAACGGGATGATGCCTCGGGGAAGCGTTGGTAACCTATCAAACTACATGCCTGACACTCCAGAAGAGAGGTTGTCGGCAAGAAAAGTCGGCCGGAGTTCGAGGGTGGTTTTACTGGTCACCAGTGGCTGCTTGGTAAGTGTCAGTGTATGTATACAACCTGCTTGCGCTGAAAGCATCGCTTTGAAAGTCTGTCTGTCTGTCTGTCTGTCTGTCTGTCTGTCTGTCTGTGTCTGTCTGTCTGTCTGTCTGTCTGTGCCTGTCTGTGTCTGTCTGTGTCTGTCTGTCTGTCTGTCTGTCTGTCTGTCTGTCTGTCTGTCTGTCTGTCTGTCTGTCTGTCTGTCTGTCTGTCTGTCTGTCTGTCTGTCTGTCTGTCTGTCTGTCTGTCTGTACTTTCTTTCTGTCTGTCCTTTTTTTCTGTCTGTCCTTTTTTTCAGTTCTTTCTTTCTTCCTTTCTTTCTTTCTATCTTTCTTTCTTTCTTTTTTTCTTTCTTTCTTTCTTTCTTTATTTCCTTCTTTCTTTCTTTCTTTCTTTCTTTCTTTCTTTCTTTGAGCTCTCTGAACTGCTGTGCTATCTCTCCCTGTTCAACACTGTCCCATTCCCCACGTGTTGTGTAATCAAACAAAGTCTAGTTGACCTCGCTTTCTTTCCTTCCTCCCTGTCTATTGATCTGTCACTCACCAGAAGAACAGAAAGCGAGCGCTTCCTCCTGCTCACGTTTTACTTATGTATGAATATGAAGCCTATATAGACATAAAGGTTAAGCGACATCATCCAACTGCATTTCAGGAAATCGTAACAGTGCTCCCGTAACTTCTGCGCTCTGTGCGTCTGCGCTTATTTTCAGTGCTACAACTGCGTGTTCCTCTTCGCGGTGTCCAACGATTGGGGATTCGAAAAAATCGGGATGCATCAAACACAAGGTATTACTTTCTCTTTGCTGCTGTGTGTCGTGTTAACAAGTGCACGCTATTTTACAGTGATTGTAGGTGTTACACTGACTTTACAGTTGCATTCACAGCGGCGTTTGCAGCTCATAAATAGTTACCATCATCGTTATCATCGTATCCACAGGCCAGCGATAAAATAAAATAAATGATTGAAGATGTTATAGTAGCTCAGCCACCGCCGAGAAGGAAACGTTCACTTTCGAGAACGTTGGCAGGTCTGCGTAAACTTCTTGTAAGCATGCATCAAGAACGGCATCGACTGAAGACGAACGCTTAAGAGCCGTGAAGGATTCCCATATACAATAGTTAGGTAGTGCTGTATTATACAGAAAGGTCACTGAAG
This sequence comes from Dermacentor andersoni, assembly GCF_023375885.2. Lineage (NCBI taxonomy): Eukaryota > Metazoa > Arthropoda > Arachnida > Ixodida > Ixodidae > Dermacentor > Dermacentor andersoni. Next base: position 79,517,278 of record NC_092819.1, read on the forward strand.
CCTGAAGAAGCGTACGTGGAGACTGGTAACACTTCTAAAATCAGCGCTCTGCTCTTACTGCCGCGGTGGTGGCCCGCGCTGTACCATGGTTTATTGCAAATTTGGCAATAATTGCAAGCTTTGGGACGTTAGCAGCATGTTCGAAGGGGCTGGTTGGTTCATCTTTAGAATAACAAAACAGCGCGACACAGGACGAGCGAGTAAAGAGCACAGGACAGAGCGCTGACTAGCAACCAAATGCTTTATTTGCAGAAGCAGAATATAAAGACGTCATTGAATGTGACATAGATATCCAAAAAAGAAGTTTCTGTTTTTTATTCTAAAGCTTTGGAAGTTTATTACACAGTCGTTACGACTCTCACCAATACGTACGCAGTGTCGACTTGGAACCCGCAAAACTAGCACTCACGCGAAATGCGCGATAAAGACATCGACGAAGTGTGAGCGCTAAGACACCAGCGCTCTCAGACGCCTCGGGAGGCTGTTTTCGGAGCGCTCACTGTACTTCCAGCTACAAGGCGAGAGGATGTAGACTCTGCGGAACTGTCGCGCATTTGGGCCGGTTTTGTACAACAAAGGTTCGGAACCGTTGAATGTACGAATTGTAAGGCTTACTTCGCAATAGAATGCAATATTATCTATACGGACGCGGTGGTACTGTGGCTATGCAACTGGTTCCTTCATAGTGGAGATCGATGAAGCGCTAGCAGCGCCATCGCAGGTTGAATTAAGGTGACGTCTTCCGCATTACGTTTGGTCGGTCTCAGGACGTGAATGAATCGTTACAAGCAACTTAGCGACGAGCCATTGTTCACTCTGCAGGGCTTGCCGTTTTCACCGACGCTTAGTGGTTATTACGCTGAGTGGCATCAATGTTCCCAGGACGACCGTGTACCATAGTTGGATCAAGCTGCTTCCGTGATACTTTTCTCAGCTAGTTATATAATGATTGGCTCGATGGCTGTGGCGTTCTGCATCGGAGAAAGATGTCTTATGTTATACACACATCGCGGTAGCCCAGTAATTATAGCGTTGCACTGCTGATCCCGTGGTCGTGCCTATTGACATTTTGCAAAAAACCGCGCCGGCGAATAGGAATACGGGATGACGTCAACACGGGCACTGTATTCCCGTAGTCCTGCTATCTACGCTGGTTTTTTTTTTACAGCGAAGCATTCTTGTCGGGGGCATTGCACTGTAGCACGGTTTTCCCCTACCATCTACCATCTGGCTAGCCGTTCTCGTGGGCTTATCCCGAAGATAACGCACTCTAAAAAAATTGGGCCGATCACGGAGGTTGTGCAGATCTCGGCTTCTCTCCGCCCTTGGCTTCCCTGAAAAGCGCGCCGAGGTTCTTCCACAAGTGGCGATTATTCCTGCCATCTGTATGACGGTTTGACATCTGTCTGACCTGTCTTCTTCTTCCATCTTTCACGGCGTTCTTAAATTAATAAAAAAAACCTTTAGAATTTCTGCAGTGCTTCGCGGAATCAAAGCCTCTTCACAGGATTTCCTCACGCAGAGTAGCTAGATGCTCTACGGTGCGCTCTGCCCCATAACTGCCTCGTTGGTAGAGGTTCCTCTAAATGGAGGCGTTTTCTCTTCGTTCTTGCAGGAGAACTGGCGCTCAACACTGTGTACAACATCGTGCTCTTCACAAACGCAGCCAGTGACGTCATCCTCATATTCAGCATTTATTTTGTGCGTATGCTTTCTCCCTCTTTTCATTTGTGTCGCAACTGCTTCTCCTTCTCTACAAGAAAGACGATTGCATAACTGCTTGACATGCTGTAAACGAAGAACTTGTCCCACATGTGAATGTAACACGCTCGATTGTGTACTCTGCGCAAGACGCTGTACTTCGAGCGCCCTCGGAAGAAATTTGGCATCGTAATTACGCTGTCGAGTCGAATCCCGTCACTTATTGGGAGGAAAGTGCACGTAAGATATGTACGGTCAATTAAGAGCTAATGCGATTGGAGAAAAAAATATCCGGCTAACTGATGGGTGACAACCAAAATATCAGATCTCAGGTTTCACAATATTATTGTTACAATACCTATTTTAGTATTTTAAAATTTAGTTCTCGGTAACTGATTTTTTTGTTTTCGCTTTGTGCTCTTTAGTTTCACTCATACGTCAGGTTCTCGAAAGTAAGGAGCTATTTTCTTGAATATTCATTAATACTGCAGGGGTACTTTTGCCTTAATACCTTCTTGGGGTGATTTTGTAAATGTGTGAGTCTTCCTGTACAACTCATTCAGATGTTGGGGGTTTGGCTCAGATGCCGTATACATGAACACGGGATTCGATCAGTGGAGGTCCAAAATCGATCAGGCAGGCCCAAAAAGCTTCACTATTTTTTTCCACTTTCAGAAAGAGTGCACGCATGCAGATTCCGAAGGTCGCGTAAGTATATACAAAAGAAAGTGCAACTATTCTTAAGGATTTTTAGGTGACCAGACAGATGCTAGTAGCGAAAAGTTTAACGTTGTATTGAAGGCGTGAAACAAATACTTGAAATAAGAATCAAGCATGGTTAGACGGAACACTTCATTGTTGCATCTTGATCGAAGTACATATTTTCGCGTCTTAAAGAAGAATACTGCTGCACACTCAATACTGTCTACTGCTGAAGTGCCGGCATGCCTCTGGGAAGGAGGAGATGGGCCCCAAGCGCGGATCTTAAATAGCGCTAAAAAGACAAGGCCATACTTCAGAATGGCCTTGTCTTTTTATACTTTAGAATGGGAAGAAAATGTTTTCGTGAATGTGTTGTAGCCATAGCTTTCTTGAATATGAGTCATGAATTGTATGATCCTACAGCTCTGCACACTTTTTGATTCTATTTATGTAAGTTATGTATCTTTCAATTCATGTTCCGGAACACCAAACCTGTTGTACCACCTATTGTACATTCCATTCCTGTCAGAGCCTGAGAAAGGCTCACTGTATTATGAAAGAAATAAATAATAATGAATAATAAATAAAAATACTTGAAAGAAAAAAAAAGCTACTCCGCTCTTCCAAGAGACATTCGCCTTTCGAACAGCCTTCATAACCCCATCGCTTATCAGAGGGACCAAGAAAATTTCCGGCGTCTTCTCACAACGCATTTTTCGAACTCTGCATAACCTAAGTGTTATATTTTCTTGCCTTTCTCGTTATTAATGTGCTACTATCCGTTAAATAATGTTTTGTTATAGCCAAATACATTCAGCTCGCTCTGTAATTCTATTGAATATATTTTACTGTGTGAAAGTTTATTTAATCGAGAGATCGAGGTAAACCATAGGGGAAACCAACATGTAGGCGATGGTACCTACATAGGGGAAACGGGCAACCTTAAACAGTGGCTGCGCCAACATCAAAACGATTTGGATAAGAGAAGAGTGGCTTCAAATGCTTTGGCAGAGCACGAAGTAACGACTACGCACAATATTAACTGGATGAAATCTAGTCTAATCGGTCAGGAAAGAAACTGGAAGTCACGTCTGTACCTAGAGTCCCTCGAGGTACAATTAACAGGACACACACTCAATCGAAACAAAAAAACCCTCCTCCCCTTCCCCCCCCCCCCCCCCGTCTTACGCGCGGTGCTTGCGGCACATGCTAAAACCTATTTAAGCAGGCACTTCAACCTCTTTCGCCCTATTCTGAACAAGGACTTCGTATGGGAGCCGAAAGGTATTGTATTTTAATAAGTTTTACTTGGTCGGTGTACACCTTTCTTGGTCGTGAAAGTTTGTTGTTCGGTGACCTCTCGCGTTCAAAAGCGTTCCGTTTGTCCATTGTACAATTGTAACACCACGTTACGCTATGTTAGCGCATTTCTTACACTGTATTCTTTGCATATGTATTCACATATGTATTATAATTATTGTATCTTATAATCTATGAGTGTACTCTCCCCCCTTACACAATGCCTCTAGGGGCCTGTAAGGTAACTTTAAATAAATAAATAAAAATAAATAAATAAATAAATAAATAAATAAATAAATAAATAAATAAATAAATAAATAAATAAATAAATAAATAAATAAATAAATAAATAAATAAATAAATAACACACTACGTTATGTGTTGTCGTTCTTAGGTCCGTACCTGTGTCTTTTACGCTCTTTAGAATCCCAGAATAAACAGTAGGCTCGCGACACTTGGTTTTATTAACATACGAAAAATTATGTTGTGATTAATTAAGGTTATGAATATATCGTGAAGAACAAACAAAGTTAACTTCTGAACATGCGCACTGTAGCTTTCGACGACCATATTGTCTAGGGAGTGCAGCAGCTTCCTATCGCCGAGGGTAGAGCACAGAAAATTTTGAATCATGCAACGCTTTGGAAAAGGGCTTTCGGTCTCACAGTTTGAGATTGGAATAATCAAATATATCCCAAGCAAAATAAAGACATTAGAAAAAAAAATGGTTTAAATGTGTGCTCGCTTCAACATTTTCGTGAGGTCACGAAGGTTACTATATCGCTATGTGCAGTTATGCGAGAGCGATAAACTGTGCGACCTGAGCACAAAATGTCGACTCAAGATGGACTCCGCGCATTTCGACTAATTCGTTAGCCTGCTTGATCAATACTGCGCTGCACTCAGAGGCCTCCTTGATAGCTGGCAAAAACTCTTACTTTCATGCAAAGGGCGGACAGCGCCCATATGGACCCTCAGTACCTTTGCCCTTTCCTAAAAAGAGTTGGTACTTGAGGTAGAGATATGAGTATATGGACGGACAGAGCCGACATAGACGTCTATAAGATTTAGGAATGATGTAAACCGGGCTTCTGAAGCGCGTCACTGCCTCTTGTTAAAGCGCTCCAAAAATTTTCGTTCATAAAGTTGCCGTGAAGCACTTTCGAGTTTCGACAGCTTCTGAGAAGAAATCGTGTCTCGGTCGACACGGCCGGGTGTTGCCAGTTTCTCGTTCATGTTGAGCCAAAATATGAAGAATATCTTCCATGTGTCGGAAATGCACAACTCAGCATGGCGGGACCACCTTGTAGTTCACAAGCATTTCGGAACAGAAAGCTTTCTATGTTGTTAGAGGCCCTTCAAGAAGTAATTCCATCACTTTGGCGAGGCGGAAAAGAACTCATAGAACTTCTCAAAGAGTGTAGAAAAAGATTGACTTCCTCGACACAACAGTCTACACTCCAAGCACCAACCGGGTTTAAAAAGTGACTGGAGCATGCTATATAAATATCCAATGGGTCCTTCTTTATTTGCAACTGGAGGCCTTCGTATTTCTAGTTTCGAGTTTGGTACACTCCAGCCTTCTTTCTGGCGTCATCCTACGACTGGCCTCGGCAGCTGCTGATTGAAATGGCGTTCTTCCAAAGAAGACAACACATGGACGTTGCCAGATGTTCACAAGTGCGCGATTCGATTAGTAGAAACCCAATGAATATTTGGTGGACATCACCGCGTAACATGCACCGGACAATTACTGAATGCTAGCCAATATACGGCGTGGAATCAACAACGAAAGAACATTTGGCTTCTTTCATCTTCACAAAAATCCATCTCCTTACGTTAATTACGTGCCATAATGTCAACAAACTCGCTGCAGGTTGACTTGGATATATGATGGACGTATTACGTCATCTTTTGTGAACCAATTGCGATACAAATTACGGCACAACTCCATCTCATGATGACTGTCGATGTTAATGTGATTATCCCTCGAGCAATATAGCAACACACCGTATTTCTGAAGTCACATTTATTTAACATCTCTAGTGGTCATTTTGCGATTTTCATTGCTTCGGCTACATGCGACGTACTTCGGTATTGGCTTACTTTGCTTACTTTGCGCCTGCCAAGGGCTCTCATGACCATGGTGGCATGACGACCGTGCGACGCCAATGCAGCGACGGCGATGGAATGACGATGAAGCAATGGCGTCTATGGAACGCCAAAGGCGGTGTTACCACGATGGTATGACGACAACGAGAAGACGGTTCCTAAGTGGTGACGATGGTATAACGACGACACCGGGACAGCGGGATGACCAGTGTACGGCGACAATGTCGTGACGACGGCGGTATGACGACAACCTCATGATGAAGCTGGAATGACGGCGATGGTACGACCACGAAGATATCATGACGACGGCATTACAAAAACATATGCGTGATAGCGACTGTCTGACTACGACGCAATGATGACGATAACAAGACAACGGGGCATAACCTGAACTGAATGGCGATAGTATAACTACGATATAATAGGGAAGGGGGAATGACGTCGATTGATTGAAGAAGGTGGCATGACGACGACAATGGGACCACGTTACTGAATTCTTAACCATGGTAAAGACAGAGCCCGACGTCGATGACATGATGACAATGGTATGATGATGACAACGTGCCGACAATGGTGTGACGGCAACAGGGCGACGAGAGTCGGATGATGAAGTGAGAAGGACAATGATGGGAACGACTGCGTCACTACGACGTGTGATAACGAATACATTGCGACGACACAACAATGACGATGGCATGGCAACGGTATGAGGACAATGTGATGACGAAGAGTGTACGACGACAAAGGCGTGACGACGACTGTATGACGAAGCACGATGGCACGGCGACGATGGCATGACGAGAGTCAGACGACAAAACTAGTGATTACGATGGAATGACCCCGATGGCATCACTACGGCGGTGTGACAACGAATGCAAGATGACTGTATGACGACGATGGCGTGACGACCACGGCATGAGGAGGGTCGGATGACAAAGCTTGAATGACGACGGTGCAACGACCATAATGACATCACGACCACGAGCACCTACAGGCCCGATCTATCAGAAAACTTTGACCACTGGGCTGGTGCAGAATGCATGTCGACGATGGCATGACGAGAGTCAAATAACGAAACTAGAATGACGACGATGAGACGACCACGACGGCATGGCTCTGGGTAGATAGATAGATAGATAGATAGATAGATAGATAGATAGATAGATAGATAGATAGATAGATAGATAGATAGATTCAAAATGACTGCAGTTTGCAAAGAATGCTAATCACATTAAAAAGTATAATAAAGGCGCGGCGGGTGTCGTTGCAAAAGAGGAGGCACAACCCTGCAGTGCGCTGAACCTGACAGTGAAGCTACTTCTTCATTGACGTTGTTGCTGAGGGGGTGAACCTTCCTTTTTTGTATGGGTTAAGGCCACGTAGAAAGGTTGCTTGCGGACGCTGGTCGAGCAAAGGAAGATAGCCTCTAGATAGATTGTTTGCTTATAATTCAACTACTGCTAAACTTATTTTAAGAATTCTTGTGGTAGAGCGCTCTCTGCTCGACGCTTTACTACATTTATTGTGTGACCGAAATTCCCGGCGGGGTCCTGACGAGGCACCCTTTAGACTTGTTGAGGGGGCCGTCAAAGAAACCTTGTATACGGGGCCCCTGTCTTGTGGAATTCTTGTGGTAGAGCGCTCCCTGCTCGATGCTTTACTATATTTATTTTGTAACCGAAATTCCCGGCGGGATCCTGACGAGGCACCCTTTAGGCTTGTTGAGGGGGCCGTCAAAGAAACCTTGTATATGGGGCCCCTGTCTTGTGGAATTCTTGTGGTAGAGCGCTCCCTGCTCGATGCTTTACTATATTTATTTTGTAACCGAAATTCCCGGCGGGATCCTGACGAGGCACCCTTTAGGCTTGTTGAGGGGGCCGTCAAAGAAACCTTGTATATGGGGCCCCTGTCAGACGTGGGCCTGATCCTGCAGATCCTTTAGCCCACGGGGTAATCTGATCCCTTTCCCCCCGCCCCCTTGCGTTATGGATCCGCCACTGTAGTGAAGCTGCACAAATCACTCACCGATCGATGAAAAATAGCACTAAAACACGTAGCGGACGCCACGGAAGTGTTTGAACGTCAGCAGCATTCGGTACAGGTCTTCAGTATTTGTCCAGTCTTCAATAACAGTTTTCTGCTTTCACCCCCTTAGCAGCTCCTTTGTCTTCAACTGAGTAGCGTGTAACCACACTACTTGCGCAGAGTATCATCGGAATATTGAAAATGTTCATCGCCTGGAACGCCGTCACCATCTTCCTCTGCTGGATCGCTGCGTGCATTCAAGTTCATTACAGGTACAGCCAGGTGAGTACATGTTATGTCCGCCTTCATTATGTGTTATTTGCATCCACTTCTTGATGCATTCTGTGATTTTATTCTCAGGTTGTTCAAGACGCTGGTGGTTCGCCCAACGGCAGCCTCGAAATGATGGGAGCCAGTGTGTTTAAGGTCAATGAAGATCACAAACCACACAAGCATGTAAGTGGTGCTCACAGACGCACGAAAAAGGAACGCAAAAACAAACAAACAACGAAATCTGTGGATCTCGGGCACTGTGGGAATCGCCGTTTTGCGAAGCATTTTGTAGGTACTTGGTTAACCAGCATTGCTTGGGGTACTGCAAACAGCTATCAAAGCAACAAGCGCATTTGTGTAAATTGAATTGTTGTGGGTGTGGATCGCGAGCGTACGCGTGTGTGGCTGTTACGAAGAAATCGCTAAACTGCGTAAAGTGTTACGTGAAAGTGCTGGGGAAAGTGGACCAGTTTAGGAAGTAGTGCAGTTCGGCATACTAATGCATCTTTAACGCGTACACATCATTTTGACGTGTGAGTTTTCGCGGTTTTGTGAGATCGCGTGACAAGCAGGTGAAGTAGGTGCAGCCGTAAAGCTTTTGACCAATCGCCGAGGTCTAAGGGCGAACAGGCATCGAATCAAAAATAACAATTTTTTCTTTCGTTCGCTCCAGACACGCATAATCAGTGTGTGGAAGTCACATCAGATAGGGAGCTATCGCGGTTTTCCTGACGTCGCGTGAGAGACAAGCGAAGTGATCGTGGTCCAAAAAAGTTTTTGACCAATCGCGGAGGGCGGATTGCAGAATTGGAATAGCTTTACGTTATAGCGCCCCAAGACAGGAACCTACCTGTCTACCTACGTACCTACCGCAAAGTGCCAAGAATGGGACGAAGAATACTTCGCATTTATAAAAGAATCGGCGGATATCCCGCGCGCATGTGTTAAAAGGTGATAAGCAAGGTTTCCCTTGAAGTTTACTGAAATGTCTTCACTTCTCCTTGTTCACTTCCAGGTAGCCAAACGCCTCTCGCTCAATGCACTCTCCGGTCTCATTTTATTCACTTCTTGGCACTCGGCTGCTTCTGTTGCCGACTTCTTTTAATTTTTGACGTTGACGACTTCTTCATTACTTGCCTCTTGTTCTGCTTGTATGTGCGAGCACCCCGTGACGCATGTCCATTCTGGGGCATTGACCGAGAACGTTCATATAGCTCGTGTCGCATGGCGAGGTTACACATGCCCAGTGACCCGAGTTGTTGGCAAGGCAGTAGCAGCCAACACCTGCAAAGTGGGGAGAAGAGCTAAAGAAAGGTTCGCTTTAAATATTGAGCAGGAACCATCGGAGGATGACTGTGAGAGTAAAGCGATAACTTCCCTATAGCTCTGTTGTGTTTAGAGGGGTAAACATTTCGGTAATTTCGAACGCACGAAACAAGACATGAAAAAAAAAAAAACCGTTTTCTTCCCACGAATTCTGGAAAGATAGCAAAAATATCCTGTAATGTTTTAGCACAGGAAAGTAATATTAACAGTAGACGACAGTGCACGTTGGGACCTATCTTCAGAAGTGTCGTCAGGATGCTGACATTCTATAAGAAATAACTTCCTTCGTTATTCGCTCAGATTCGTAGTAGCTTTCAGAATTCTCATATATGACCATGCCACCTGCGCGCTATCGTGCTCTCTTGGGGTAGGTAGGCTGGTGCATTGTCCACACACGCCTGGAAGTTTAGGTTTTCGGATTGCGGATGCCATGAGCTCAATTACGTGTTTTGGTTTCTCTATGGCAAGGACTATATCGGTCAACCACGTAGGCGCATTTAGATGTGCGTAAATAGTGCGAATAGAACAGCCACAGGTATGGATTCTCTTGCGCTACCCACTTGACACCAGTTCACAATGACACAGTATTCTTACAACCCTGATTCACTCAGTGAGAAAAGGCTTGGCAAATAATTGAAAGAAAGGCAGGCCTAACTTTATTTTCTGAATTTCTGTCAAAATCCCAGAGCCGCACGTAAATTTGACGTGACGAGCTCAAATTTTGTTCTGGTGTATGGGCCGTTTTCTGCGTCAGATAAATTCGCAAGAGCTGCTAGGTTGCCATGTAGACTCTAGTGTTTTTTAGTGGAAAACAGTTAACTATTGATACATGCAAACGTTGTCGAAATCCATGACATCTTGGCGAGCGAGTTCAGGGAAATTCAGGCGCAATCCAGGTTTCGTTTCTGCATTTCTTTTTTTGCCTTGCTTCCCGCGGAAGAAGGGGCTTTTTGCCAATTGTTAATCGTAATGTACTAATACTTGTATATTTAGGAGTTGAAATTTCCCGCCTGATAGAACATCTAGTGAATGGATTTATTTGTAGGAAGTAACTCCAAATTGTTACTCTAGGAGAGCGTCAACTCGAGCTGTGCTGCCGGAGAACACACCCTCCTAGAATGCGACAGCATCAAGGCCTTCATTGAAACTAAGAGTCAAGGAAAAGAAGGAACTTCTGTGGATTATTTCCTTGTTAGAATGAGACAGAAAGCCAAGTCAATCCATTTTTTTTTGCTGAGAAAAGCTGCTGCACAGTCAACGAGTCTGGACACTGTCAAATTCAACCTGATTCAACCTGATGGTTAACAGGGCGGCTACGTCCTCTCTGATAGGCTCAAAGCGCGAGCATGAAGGAATTTGCCAGTGTTCACAAATCTTGATCCACAAAGGAAGTGCTGTCATGGTACGACTGCGTTAAATTTGTTACCCTTGCAGTATCTTTGCTTAGCCAAATAATTATGGCTGTGACATTAAAGTGCAGCGTCACCAGCTGCGTGCTGCTGTCTATTACACCGTTATACTCCTCATTACAGGAGCGGCATTTTTGGAGTGTTCTCGTGTTGGTCACAGCGATAGCAAGCGTGAGGGTAAGTATAGAGCAGTGACCATGTAAAGTTTGTGTTCATGGTTTGTGAATTGTGTGTTTTTTCGGAAAGGGAATGCACCTCAAAAATAAGACGTGCAGGACTTCGCATGGCTCCTTCCTTCGATGATGCCCTTAACAGCCGGCCACAAAACTGTACGGGCAGGGAAGGATGCTAAAAAAAAAAGAAAAAAACTGCATCCATGTGAAGCCTAAGCACGTAACCTCGCATGCAATGTTTTAATCGCTAATATAGTTCTTGAGGCATACACCAGTGAGCAGAAATTTACAAACCAGAGATTGGGTGACAAAGCTGATTTTTCTCGTTTGTCTGCGAATGTAACTTCAAATAGAGGACTACGGTCCAAGCTTGGCATTGCGAACTTTCTAGTGCACTAGTCAACATCAGTTTATGCATGTTGATTACGAAGAAATTGCTTTCTTTTTCGGCAATCTCGTGGTCGGTACACCATAGGAATACGTATTGATCCATTAGATTGAAAGCGCCATGCTATAACTGAACAGAGATTTGCATTTGTGGTGAAAAGCGTGTCCTGGGAACTTTCGTGGCTGAGTCTATATCACTTTTGAGACGTGCCGCAGTTACGCTCAGTAACACGAGAAAGCCCAGCCACAGCATACAGTTGCGAGCAAAACTGTGATGATAATTGGTGCCGTTAAATTCTTTCTTTCTTTCTTTCTTTCTTTCTTTCTTTCTTTCTTTCTTTCTTTCTTTCTTTCTTTCGTTCGTTCGTTCGTTCGTTCGTTCTTTCTTTCTTTCTTTCTTTCTTTCTTTCTTTCTTTCTTTCTTTCGTTCTTTCGTTCTTTCTTTCTTTTTTTCTTTCGTTCTTTCTTTCTTTCTTTCTTTCTTATTTTCCGGTTTCCATAAAAATTGAGGAAGTAAGGAAAAAAAAAAACGCCACAGGAGCTGCTTGAAGGACTGCTAACCCCCCTACAACGTCGAGTTGGCAACAATGGAGCGAGAATACATACATACATATATATATATATATATATATATATATATATATATATATATATATATATTCACACACTTCACACGCCTACACCTTTTCCCCCTTTACGTTGCTAATACTAAAGCATAAGAAAAGCTCTGTATGAAGCGTCTAACAACAGTTCAAGAAGCGCAAAGGCACGCATAAAATAGATGCAGAAACACGGTCTTCGTGAGAGCTGGTGCGACGATTTAACGAGCCGCATAAAGCAAAAAAAAAAATCACTCTTAGCAAGTCTGAGCAGCTTTAACACACAACACGATGCACTCGTATAGTCATGCACGGTGTTCTAGAGTACCACGGTAAAGAAACGGCAAATGGTAAAAGACGCAAACTACATTCCGAACCTGCACGTTGAACTGCGGACAAACAGAACCGAAACATGGGTTGCCGTGATCAACGTCGCTGCTCAGCCGTGTAAACATAGTCGAGTTCAACATTGCAGTGACAAAAGAAACCGGGAAACCTAGAAATTTCCTGCCGAACAGTTTCGATCCATTAATGTATTTGCTGCTGTTCATGCGGCGTGCGGGGAAATGTTTAGAACCGTGTCGCCGGGGAGTTTCTGCAAGTATGTGAGCACTCACCACGCAACAATTGTTTTTCAACATACCTTGATGATGTGGCCACCGCGCTTATGCGACGGGTGTTGCTTATTTTACTCCAAAAATGTGGATGAGACGGAGAAGCGCGAGCAACGACGCAGAAAACTATGGCGGACGGCTGCCTCCTTTCCCGAGTTCACTTAGCTAAGCCGCCACCAGTGGCGCGTCCGTCGCGCGCACTGCGCCTATGGGACCACTGCATGAGAGCAATACTCGTGTTTACATTTGTTGTATTGCTTGAAGGGAGGCTTTCAACGTACTGGCATACTCTACCGTTGCCATAGATCAAGGATAGAACGTGTCATCAATAAACAGTCACTTTTCGGGACGGGGCAGGCGCTGGTGCTGGTGTGCTTCTACCTGAGTTACCTGTCGAAGCTGGAACAGGAGGCGGAGGCCACCCCTGTGCTGTCACCCGACCCGTCAAGCAACTCGGTTGTGGATCCGCGCAACCCGTGGCGCTGGTTCCAGATCAAAAGGCGCCCCGCGAGCAGCCGCCGTTCTCTCCACGTGCCCAGCGACGGTCGCCAGAGTCGACGCAGCGGTGCCGGGTCATTCTCGCTCCTCGGGTGGCTAACTCCTAACCCCTGGCGATCCGTTGTGACGTCGAGCGGTGCGTTTTATTTTTGATATACCAAAAGCGAGAGCGGGTGATGTGCAACACTCACAGAGGTTATCACCAAATGGCGTACTCGAGGTTGGTCCACACGCTCGCATATTGAAAGTAAGACCACCGTACAGCGGCGACGATTGGCTCGTGTACGTTTTAGAGCGCGGCTCTTAGGCACCAGTTCCTGCGGTGAGCGTCGGCGTCACACCTGGTAACCGAGCGAACGAGCACAGCGAATGATGAAAGCGAACTCGGAGCACAGCGGGAGATGAAAGACGGCGATAGGAAGAAAGTGGAGGAGGAGGTTAGGGCGAAAGCGTGAGAAGAAAAGCGTAGTTCCGCGCAAGACGGGCTGTGCGATGACGATGGCTACAAAATGGCGTCGCGGTAGCACGCGTAGTCTGTATGGAAATAAAGCGCTGCATGAGCGGAGGTCTGTTTGCAGCGGCTGATGGGAATCGCGCCTACGCATCATCCACGTGCTCAGATGCACCACACTTCGCTCCGTTTGCAACGTGCCGCGCAAGGCGGATTGCCCGCGCCAACCGATATTTCGCGAAATGAAAACACCTATAGAACTGAGCTCAAATTTCGCATTAGGGAGTATAGTAATAGTCAGCAATTTTTTTTGTGGAGCGAATATGTTTAAATAACTCGAAGGATGCGCCTGCTTATAGGAGAGAGCATGTCGTGCGACGCAAGGCTCTGGAAGATGTCTACACTGTGTTGCACAACGTGGCCATGAAGTGGAAGCCGAACCTGCCGTCAGCCAATGAGAGGGTGGATCGTGCGAAGGCACGTGTCCATGCGTCCTGAGTTCGACATTATTGGTTATAGCGGGATCATCGTCTCCTGAGGGTATTAATTTTGGAATCGGCCACTCTGTGTGACTGACAATAAGAGAAATAACAATATAAAAGGAAATGGATAGTTACTGGGTAGATACCGGACAAAGCTTCTGAGCTCAGCTAGAGCTATGTCGTCGATCTTTGCTTGCATTTCAAAACACACAGTGATAAGAACACGAAAGTCATAACTAGGCGATGGCCCTTGCCTAGCGCCTGACTCCCTTTTGAATATTTGTGTTTTGTGCTCAAGATCATGACGCCACGGCAACGAGCGAGCCTCGGTGGCTACCCTGCGCGAGAGATTTTATTCAATTAAGTGCGAAAGAAACCTTGAAGTGCTCTCAATAGGCTAGCGCTGAAACGATTTAAATGAGTATTTTTCCACTGCAAATAAATTGTCGAACTTGTGGGAACTGCTGCCGCAAAGCGCGCTTTGTATACGGTAGCAGCGACATTGTGGCCAATAAAGAGGTTGGAGTGCGGCGCAGGGCTAGCATGCAGGAGACGGGCAAGCCAGGGTTTGGATCTCAGGACTTCCCCACAAGATGTTTTTGTTACAGGTAGCGGGTATTTCATTTTGGACTCCAGGTAGCTTTAAGAAATCCCGAGGAATTGAAGAATGACACTGAATAGGAAGTGCAATTTCGAGAAGAGCAGTATAGATATAGGGCTATGCTGAACATGGCAAAAGAAGAGTCGACAGGAGCCACTTCTTCTTTGCTCATATGCATTGTGCTACGTCTCCTTACTGCTCGTAATAGATCACCAACAAGCCCAAGCTCCCACCTTAGCGTCGTAAACGGCATCTGCATTTTTTCCAATGTCTTCAATAGCAACTTGATACAATCCTTTCGTGCTCTCCTCCAATGTGGCACGCGGGGCGGGCACGACACAGCAGGAAAGTCCCTTATGCTGCTCCTCATAGAGTTGGCTGCCAACATGACTAGAGAGAACTCTGGCGCTACGGTCGTTCCGCCATTACGCGAACGATGGTTAGTGTATAGCTTTACTATATAATCTTCGTGGTTGTAGCTTCAGACCTTGTCGAGGCTTTACTTGATGCGCTTTTCCGGCCTTTATTGGCCTACATTTCCAAGCAATAATATTTTTCTAAGCGCAGAAGGCAGTAACACTCTATGCGAATACATAACCTCTGCAAATTGTCTCACGCATAACGCAATATGTTGTAGAATATAGTTCGTTTTTAAGCCGCAAAGCCATTTCAAGCCAGAAGAACGATGTTTAGAGCAAATCAATGTACTAACCATCGTTCATTGGCATGCTGGCGGAGTAGCCATGCTTGCAGCTCCCATAGACACTATAGTCGGTTACAGCCTAAGAAAAAAATGTTATATGTACGTCGGCCAACTCGAAGATAATATGCATTAGATTAACCAATTAGATTCGCCTAATTCCCTGACGTCAAGCGGCATTGCGTGCTTAAGAGGACTCTTTTCTCCTTATCCTGTGTTTGTGCAGCTGGAGCCTTATAACGTAAAGCTATTTGAATCTGTTTTATTCCAAACTTTTGACGTCAAATTTACACAACTGCCGACGCAAACATCGGGCGGTGACTCGCAGCGTTGTTTGAACGGGCGAATGAAATGCTCCGCTCGTTTACTAGAGGTCACTTTTGTTTGCTTTCCAAGCGAAGAGCATCAGCTATCGTGACAGGCTTTTCTTATCTAATTGGCTGACCAGAGACGAGGAGCATGCATAAGGGGAGAGGGTTTCAGGGTGGCCCTGCTAGCGCAGTGAAAGTAGAAAACCTGACGACAAGGGTCGTGCTAGCCTATGCGACTGGCCCGCTTCTTCTTGCTTAGCATTCGGTGTCTGGTAGAAAACTGGGGCGCCATGCAACGGAAGGGTAAAAATGCGGCTAACCCGGAACCTGAGCGAAGAAAATTTGGCAGAGCGATATGACGAACGTGCTAAAAAGGCTCGACAACGTTGTGCTGCCACGGAACTTATATTTATGCAAATAAATCTATTCTCCCTACGAGCTCCCAGTAGCCCGTGCCAGAACGACCGGCAAAGTAAATTGTGTAGGAAACTTTATGCAGCTCCGTGCTTTAAAACCGTTCATTGAAATGATGGTGCACGTGATACCAACCGATCTACAACTCCCGAAGTTGTTGCTTCGCGCGAGTTGCATGGCGAGCACTCACTCTGCCGGCTACACCGCAGAGCCCACCCCCGGTCCCGGGCCTCCGCGCCCCGGCGGACGCGCCAAGACTCGAAGCCGCGCCGGTACTGGCGGTGCCTCATCACTGGCCAGCGGGGTGACGCAACCAGACACGCTGTACGACCCGGCAGAGCTACGTAGCCCGAGCGGCCTCGAGGACCTGCACGAGCAGGTAGTATCATGTAGTATTGCCTCCTATACGCACAAACGGTCAAGAATGGCACCGCCGAGCTGCGCTGTCGCGCCTAAAGTCCCTCAATCATTATAGAGGGACCTTAGTCGCGCCGGCGTGAGAGCGCCGCGCGCGGGGCGAAATGCAACTAGCGGGTGTACATCTCTCCCGTCTCTCGTTCACACCGCCTTGATTGCCTCTTGCACGGCACGTGTTTGGGCACGTTTCGTACCGCGCGCGCTGTGTGCATGCGTGTGAGCGGACGTTTTATTCGAGGTACGATGCACACGCTTCTATTTCCTTTAAGAAGATCGGTGCGCTTGACGATTATTTTCATGGTTGCAATGCGGCGAAAGGGCAGCGTCTGCTTAGCCATGTAAGTGACGATGAGCAAGCAATAGGAAACAACATCGTATGTGCCGCCAGAAAAATCGTCGGCACATACCATGCGTGTTAGCTAAAGTCATTTTTGCAGTTACCCACAAAATGTTTGCCACAAATCCGTGTTGGCTCTGTTGCCGACAACGGACTTCCATCGACACTGCGCGGAAATACACAAAACATGTCGTCGCATAGCACAAATACGACATATGCCCACAACTTTAACTAGTACGTCCCCTACAATATAGAATATAGGCAGCAGCGTAAACAGCTTGGCCATTTTTTAACAGTGGTCAAGAGACGGAAGTTGAAACTATTTGTAATCATTTCTGCTTCAGCAATGCCTGCGCGACAAAGACGCGGGCGTGTATCGTGCAGTAAGTTGATCGATCGGTACAGAGGTGATTCAGGAATGGACTCCGGTCATGTTCAATGCATCGTGTACATATTTCATTTCTCGGCACGCGTGAACTCCGGCCACTGCTAGCGCATGCAACACAAATGGTTTCCGTTCTTGGGCAGCGCGCGCACAAACAAAACACGAGAAAGTAGGAAGGACAAGCGCTGGTCTAACAACTGAACGTTTTTATTTGAATAAAACAATTATATGCCCAGTAATCATGAAATTCATGTGGATTACATGTAAAAACCGTCATACGCTCTCAATTGATCAATGGACGAGATGGCTTCGTTTGCCATTTGTTTGCTTACTTTGTTCGGCACACCGCAATAATCCATGTCGTTCGTCTGCTTTTTTCGTACCATTTTCCCGTGAATCGGCAGAATTTCACTGGTGACGTCAACCCTTTCGTGTTTACATTGCTGTTGTGACAGTTAACAACAGTCATGCGAAGAGGCGCCATCGCAAATGATAGATGTTTCGCGCTCAGCGCGGGCTATGCGCGGGCGCGACCTTGAAGGGAAGCGGCGGAAACGTACACCCGTGGGAGGAGAAAGTGTTCCCCCAGTGTATAGAACCGAGCGCTGGCGTCTAGGATGAAACTTAGCGTGCGGACGTCTATACAAATAGAAATAATTTTCGTCGATTCCCTCCAGCGAGTAGAGAACAGCACAGAGTTTCCAACGACAAATTACTTGAGGGAACGCTGTCGCTACGGTGCCTACGGGAGCTGCACGTGTGACTTCTCCGCGCCGTGGTGCATCGCGCAGTGACAAAACTAGCAACGAGGGAAAAAAGGTTTAGCGATACATGGAGTGAAGAAAAGATAGGAGGGAGTGACACGGGGCCACATTGAAACTCAGCCCCCTCTTACCCCTCAAAAAGGTGGAGAAAAAAAAATGAAGCTATGTATGTGGGCCTCTTAATGGCACACTGCACCTCCAACACGGGTCAGCCGGGCGTTGCATTATTTTCGGGATTAGCCCATGTATGAGGAGTGCTTGACGCCTGCTTCACCGCCAACCCTAAATGACGGTCGACGCCAAGCGCAAGCAAAACATCACCACATAGGCAGGAAATGCATCATGATATACACGGACGCCACACGCTCTAACATGTGCTCATGCGCGTATGCAAGATATACACCCGGACAGAGAGCACCGGTCAGCACAACATCTGGACCATTCCTCCCCCCCCCCCCCCCCTAACATAGCCACTCCGACAACTCTTGCAATAATATATCACTTACACTCATGCGCACAATGATGTGCACCTACTGACGCATGCCTAGGCCTGGAGCTGGAGAACTGCTGCTTGTTTAATAGTGCATTGTGGATGGTGTGCAGGCAAGGTGATGAGTATGCGGATTAATTTGGTTATCTGTGGGAAATTATAAAAATCTTCGTTAATTTCTTGTGGAAGCATTTCGTAGGGTTCGAAGAACCAGGCAAGATCTCTACTGGGCGGACACAGTTCAAATGTTGCAGGAATAATGCAGATTAGGACTGTAGGTTTACACTCCTTGAAGAACTTGCTGATGTAGGGGATCACTACAAAGTTATCAATGTCGCGTTGTTGGAAGGGCATGGGAGAGGTTCCGGCAAATCGAAAAAAAAAAAAATCAGTGCCCTTCCATTCTGTGAAGAAGGACGACCAGCGAAGCTGGGTATGTGGGCCCCTTAATGGCGAACTGGACTTTCGCCGTGGGTCGGCCCGGCATTGCACTATCTTCGGGAGCGGCCCACTTATGGGGAGTGCTTAACGCCTACCTCACTTCCGCCGCAGGTCGGCCCGGCATTGTACAACCTTCGGGGTCAGCCCACGTATGGGGAGTTTTGTGTCTACACACGGACAAGATCCCGGGGGAACTAGTCATTAATAGCTTCGCTGTAAAATTGGTTGCGCCTTTGTGTTAATTAATTAATTAAGGACGACGACTAACGCGGGAGCAGTAGCACGAGGGCGTTCGCGTGGTAGCATCAGGGGGCGCCAACGAGCCAGCTGTGGCAGCACACGACGACGCTAGAGCCAATCCTGATGATGATAGTATTGTGTCTACACATGGACACGCTCCTGGGGGAACTAGCCCTTAACAGCTTCGCTATGAAAAAAAGGAAAGAAAGTTGACAGTGAAATACGGAGCATTAAGAATTTCGTAGGAATATTGTGTGCCCATTCAAGATCATGTTTGTACAGCCTAAAAGCCTTGGCGTAACTGTGGACCCACAGGAAACAATATGCCTCGGAAGCTGCGAGAACGTATTCTTAGCTATGGAAATTACGGTTTGGTAAGAACAAGGGGGATGACCACCAAATTGACCGCTCACCAAATTGATCGCTCAACGCGCATGTCTTCCTGCATATGCCACGCATGCACTGTTCGCGAGGATTTGGCACCTCTAATACGCACATGCAAGCGGTTTGTTACCACAATAAAGAACCGAAATAGTTCATTAAACACCATCGAGTAACACACCGTGAACGCGCGGATCGTTCTTGACTGTGGGGGAAACACCGTGCTTGGTTTGTGAGTGGCAAAGGCGCGTATGACTCTTATTATTCGAGACACACGGATTAAAGGAGTACTGACAGGTATTTTCGAAGCTGCAGACACTCTGCTACAGGTGTCTCGCATGCGGAATGTTGACACTTATTAAATGGGAAAATTGGGAAGCACTTATCTTACTTTATCACACGCTAAATTTCTTCTCAACATGCCAGGGTTTGTGTCATAGACGACATCGCGACGTCACGAGAGAGTTAAATTTGCTGAAGTCCTATAACAACAAGGCTATGCATGATAGCGTTTTTATGGAGAGATATAACAAGTGTGCTGCACGCATTTTTATGGCTGCGCTTGCGTGTGACAACCATAAGAAGCGCAGGCACGGTGCGAGCTAACTTACATAGTGACGTCATAATTAATCAACCCTCCTGGGCACTGGAACTGAAATGGGTAAAGAAATCAATGTAACAAGCATGTGATGCCCCCTCGGGCATAATCTTCGTTGGCCCGCCAGGCTCGGAGGTCTGCCATGCACGCTAGGCAACATTGGGCACCGCACCCAATAAACACCGACGAGCAGAGCTGGTTGGCGGTCAGTCATCGTCACCACCACGCTTCGGAGCATCCGTCTAACGGAGGGTGCCTCGAGCCTTCCCTCGTTCACGAACCCGGGAGGATCGTGACACTGGCGACGAGCGCCCACGGATTGTCCCACACCACCGCGAGCTGCGAAACACCGCCCCCCGTTGCTGCCGTTATGCCGCTGTATGTAAGGCTCGAGCCGTTCGAGGGAGATTAGTCCGCCTGGCCAATTTACGAGGAACAAGTCCACGTGTTCTTCCGGGCAAACAACACATCCGAGGGCAAACAGCGGGACATTTCCTGGCCAGCTGCGGGACCCGCGTCTTCAGTCTCCTGCTCGACTTCTTTCTCAAGCCAGCCACGCCGCATGTTAAGACGCTGGGTGAGCATCTCGCCATACTGCGCTCTCATTTCAATCCAGCACCGTCCACACTAATGGGGCGTTTCCGCTTCAACAACCCGAGCCGCCGGGAAGGAGAGACTCTCGGGCAGTTCGTTGCTGCGCTACGAGGGTTAGCGAGTGCCTGTGCTTTCGGGGGCCAGCTGGACTCGCTGCTCCGGGACCGTTTCGTCTGCGGCATCAACAACCCCGACATGCAGACGCGACTCCTGGAGCTTCCCGACCCCTCGCTGGACGACGCCGTGAAGGCAGCGCTGGCAATGGAAGCTGCCGCCAAGGACGCCGGCGAGATGACCCGTGCGACTGGCTCACCGACGGCGGAAGCGGTGGTCAACAAGTTGGAGACAAAGCGCGGTACCTGCGGTCGCTGTGGTGGTGACCACTCCCCCTCACAGTGCCAGTTTCTCAAGCACAATGCTTCACGTGCGTGGAAAACTGGGCACCTGGCACGGGTATGCCGAAGGGGGAGGACGAACAGCAAACAGCAGCAGCAGCCTGGTTCAAGCCCAGGTACCAGACAAGCCCGTGGCCAGGGTAGCCGTCGCAAGGGTACGCTGCGGGGGCGTGCGGGAGCAGGCTCAAGTTCTTCCGCGGCCAGGCTCCACGTCGTGGCCGTCGTGGCCACGTCGTCATGCCGATTTTCTAGATGTAGCACACAGGCTTTGTTCCGTTGTCTGTGCCGCCATAGATGCTGACCGTCAAAATATGCAGGCACCAAATTTTCATGGAGCTGGACACAGGGGTTTGCGTGTCGGTAATGGCCCGGTAACTCTTCAAGCGTACTTTCCCCGGCATGTCCGTTGAGGCTTCGGGCGTGATGCTGCGCAGCTACTCCGGGCAGCTCTCCTAGGTCCAGGGTCAGACAAAGGTCAGCGTTTGCTTTGGCGACAGGGAGGCAATCCTTCCCCTTTACTTAACCAAGGGGTAGTCGCCGACGCTGCTGGACCGAAACTGGATACATGCACTGGGCGTTCGTGTGCCAGAATACTAGGAAGCCAGAATGTATGTGGTGAAAGACGTGCCCAGCCTCCTGACCGAGTTCAAGTCCCTGTTCCAGCCAGGGGTGGGCACATTCGACGGCACGACGGCTGGCATCTATCTACCTGAGGGAGCCCAGACACGTTTTTTGAGCCTTGCCCACTGCCGTTCACTCTGAAGGACGGGGTCACCCAGGAGCTGCAGCCGTTACAGCGAGAGGGCATCCTGGTGCCCGTCAGGACGTCTGAATGGGACGCTCCCATCGTACCCGTCCTCAAGCGAGACGGCAGTGTCAGGATCTGCGGGGATTTCAAGGTTACCATCAACCCCGTCGCTACCGTCGAGAAGTACCCGCTGCCCCGGATAGAAGATCTCTGGTCAGTGTTGTCCGGTGGACAGAAGTTCACCAAGCTCGACCTCAGAGGTGATTACCAGCAGCTGGTGCTCCAGGATGCCTCCCGGAAGTATGTCACAATATCGACAACTTTGGAACTCTTCCAGTACACGCGCTTACCGTTTGGCGTGGCCTCAGCCCCAGCCATATTTAAAAAGGAGATGGACAACCTCTTCAAGGGCAGGAGGCACATCGCGGTGTACTTGGATGACATCCTGGTTAATGACAGCGACGACAGGGACCACCTGCAGAACCTGCACAACGTCCTGGCACGGCTGCAGGACGCCGGTCTCAAGCTCAAGCTGGAAAAGTGCGTTTTCTGGCCCCCAGTGTTGAGTACTTGGGACATGTAATTTCCCAGGCTGGACTAGCCCCGGCTCCCCGCAAAGTTGATGCTATGCTCAAGGCGCCTAAGCCCCAGAACAAGGAGCTTCAGAGCTACCTCGGCCTCATCAACTTCTACAGCAGTTTCCAGCCGAACCTGTCGGAGCATCTACAGCCGCTCCATTTACTGCTTCGAGATGCTCAGTAATGGGCCTGGAAGAAGGAGCAGGACCGGGCCTTTCAGTGTAGCAAGAAGCTAATCACTAAGGCTCCAGTGCTGGTACACTTCGATCCTGCCAAGCCTTTCGTCCTGGCCGTAGATGCGTCGCCGTACGGCATGGGAGCCGTCCTGGCACACCGGGACAACGATGGCCAGGAACGTCCTGTCTCGTTTGCTTCTCGTCGGCTTCATGCTGCAGAGCAATGCTACAGCCAGCTGGACAAGGAAGGCCTGGCCCTCATGTTCTGTGTCGAACGCTTTAACCAGTATCTGGGGGTGGAAGTTCGAGGTGGTCACGGACCACAAGCCGCTATTGGGGCTGCTGGGGCCTGACAAGGCAGTTTCCGTGCATGCACCACCTCGAGTGGTACGCTGGGCCTTGAGGCTGGCGGCTTGCAGGTACCAGCTGGTTGACCGTCCGGGAAAGGACCTGGGACCTGCCGATGCCTTGAGCCGCCTGCCCCTGCTAAAGGTATCTCATGCTGTTCCGGAACCTGCTGAAGTGTTCACGCTGGAGCACGCGTACCCGGAGGTGCTTTCCGGACGCAGATTGCCCGATACTGTTTCAGTACCGGACCATGCCCCATGATGTCACTAGCCTTGCCGCAACCCTGTGAGTTCCTGCTGGGTCGCATGGTCAAGACACCCTTGGAAGTCTTGCATCCGGACCTCCGATCCACAGTGCTCCTGAAGCAGCTGAAGCAGAAACTGGCTACTGACCAAGGGTGCCGTGTCGGGCTTTGCCGGAGTCGGGAGCTCAAGTTTTCGCCAGTAACTTCCGTCCTGGCCCACCCTGTTCCGCCGGACTGGTGGTGTATCCTGCCAGCGTCTCGTCGCTGCTCGTCCGCATGCCAGACGGGGCCACGCGGCACAGACAAGCCGACCATGTTAGGCCTCGCCTCGGGACCTGGCCAGCATCCTCGACTGCCAATTCAGAGTTACGGCCCGCAGGAGGACTAGCGGCAACACCTGTCGCTTCCAGCGGAGCAACGCCCATCTCGGAGGCCGCAAGCGTTGCCAGTGGTGCGGCGCCCGTTTGGCCGATGGCAAGTCCGGCAACACTAACAAGGCCGACCACTACGAACCCTGCGGATGGAGCGAGGCTGGCTCAGGCAGCACCTGGCGTTGCCACACCCGGCCCGTCAACACCTGTGCCCAGGCGGAGTACTCCACGGCGGAGGCCACCGGACCGTAACTCGCCTGAGTAGCAGGCACTGTCGACCCGGCTAGGACGGAGGCAGAGCCTCGTACTTTGAACTTGGATGTTTGTTGTCGACAAACAAACTGGGGGTAAGGAGGTTTAACAAGCATGTGACAGGCCCTCGGGCATAATCTTCGTTGGCCCGCCAGGCTCGGTGGCCTGCCATGGTTGGTGGGCAATATTGGGCACCGCACCCAAGCACAGCTACTCGGCGGTCAGTCATCGTTCGTCACCTCCACGCCTCGGAGCATCGTCTAACGGAGGGTGCCTCGAGCCCTCCCTCGTTCACGCATCCGGGCCGATCGTGACAATCAAGCATTACAGTAAATTATTTAGTGTGGTCATATGCTTGTAACTTTTCTTGTATTGTTATAGAAGGCCTGGGCTTTCGATTGCAGTAAAAAATATGAAAAGTTGGAAAGATGCCACCAGTACTGATTTTCAATACTACATGACGGAACTAACTTCACCTTTTTTACTGGAGCAGAAGTTTACTCTTACTGAAACACAAGGAGCTTTGTTAATATGTGCCGTTTCTTTTTTGCTTTTCTTGTGTCTTCTTCCATGAATAATTTTTCTCGCGTCTAACCTTTTAGAATCATTCCCGGAAACTATTTATTGAATCCTTCACCCTAATAATATGGAGTATCATGCCAGGCAAATCGCCAGGCTATAGCGTCTCCAGCTATCGTTAGAAACACTCTCCTACCCCCCTGCCCCCACTCGCAGAGCGCCTACGCCATGCGCGTGGTGCCCAACCTGAGGCGCGTCTCGTACATCTGGCACCAGTCTTCGTCGAACGCTGAGATTCCAGCGGCGAGCATCTCTCGCCACCAGCGGCTCCCCTCCTCATCCAGCTTCGAGGCGATGCAGATCGCAGAGCTCAGAGGTGGCTCGGGCCGGCCGCACATGAGGCACTTCGGGGACACTGCCCGTTACGATCCGCGCCGCTTGGTCCTTCCCACAGAACCCGACGTGGTCGCCGACGAAGGCCACGATCTCGACTTCCCAGTTGAGCACCAGGCGGAGCACTGTAAGCGGTTACTTGTCTACACCGCTATGCAGTCTTTGTAGCGCAGAGTGTTTCAACATAACAGCTTCAGTCACGTTGTCTACCTTTGAGAACGCGCTTCTTGTGTGTTTGCCAATTCTGTCCCCGCGGCGGTGTAGAGAAAAAAAAATACAAGAAAAACGCGTACGCTGAGCTGCGTTTCAATTGAACCATCTGCCTATACTCAACGTGATTCTAGTTTACGTCGAGCTGGAGGGTATTGCTACACCCGACCATTTTGGAGGCACGACCACGTCAGTAAATGCAGTACAATCTTGGTGTTCGACGGGCCACGTTCCGTCAGCAAAAGTGAGCAGCTTTAGGTAGGCGCTTTCTTTACCTCTTCTCCAGGGTTGGGCTTTGCTTTTGGCTTCCTTACCAGATTTATTGGAGGGTTTATATATGCGAAACTTATATGTGCCCCTTCATGGTCATTTAATTGCCGTCATTCCCGATTCGTCATCGCACTGTCGTTACGCCGTCGTGATCCTTCCAACGCCGTCACTCCAGCTTAGTCATTCCATTGTCGTAGTGTCACTATCATCAACACATTGTTGCCTTGCAGTAATCGTCGTATAATGCCGTCGTCATGTCGGTATATGGTCATCACTCTGTCGCAGTCATTCCAGTTTCGTCATGCCGTCGTCGCCGTTGTGTTGTCGTCATATCGGCGCTGTTGTTCTATCGTGGTCAACCTGTCTATGCCATTCCAATGTGTCTATCCAGTTGTCCTGACGTCGCCGTCGTCACTAGGTCGTCGTCATATACCGTCGTCATAGCGTCGTCGTCATGTTGCAGTGTCGTCATCCCATATTCCCTCCGTCGTCCACATTCCTTCGTCATTATGCACGGGATTTGTATTATCGAACACCAGGGCCCGCATTCACAAAAAGTTATTGCGGTAAAAGCCTTCGTGCCAGCCAGTAGTGATGTAGGATATATTATTAGCGAAGGCGATCAGTCAGTGAAAAAAAGCACTTACGAACGAAAAGCTTTGCGAATTCGGCCCACAAGTTTATATTGAGCGATGCGTTTTGTTAGCTCTATGTCTACAAATGAAAAAAAGAAAAACAAACAGCGTTTTCTGAAACACAAATAAAAGCTTCGCTTAAGTGAATTCCTCGAGCGCCTGAGGTATGGATAATGTTTTTCCTCATAATAAAACCTCTTTAAGAGAACAATTCTCTTACGAGAGCCTGTTTTCATTGCAGTGGCCCAACAAGTCAGCCCAAACGATGTTTCGGTGGAAGAGCCGACCCGAGCTGTCCTGTTCAGTTCGTCGAGGCCACTTTCGTTGCCCTCTGACGGCATCGATCGGACCAGAGGCTCAGACCAACAAACTGTGACGGCCACATCGGGGCAACTCGCTCATGAAGCACAAATGGTGTCCCTGTTCAGTGGATGGCACGAGGGCGTCCATCAGGGCTCCACTAGCTCCAGAGCCGGTCCTCCTGGCCAGGACTCGCCTCGCTTGTTGTCACTGCCACAGGAACGGCCCATTGTTCTCGACCCAAAGCGAGTCAGCTTCGGTGTCGCCATTGCAGAGGCCACCACTCCACCACGCTTGGACGGCACAAAAGAAGCAGAAAATGAGGCTGAGGGCCGTGGCTCGCTAGCGCAAGAAGTCTGTGGCTGGGATCGGACGACCGACGACGCAAGGAATCTTCAACAGGATGATCCCGGAAGAGCAGCAGAGTCAACGAGCGCTGCCGTAACCTCTAAGGAAAGTAGCAATTCGGTGCCTGAACAGAGGACCCAGCCGATAATGGGTCGACGAGAGACACCGCCTTTCATCAACCCTCAGGTTCCGACTATATGGAGTGCCCGGCGTTCTGGCGCCTTCCTTTTTTCGCCGTACAAAGTGGTAACTCGAGACAGCGCCCAACAGACGGACTCATAAGTGCGCCGTTATATTTGCGTGCGAGAAATAGGCATGATCTGCCCAGGTCACACTTGCATAAGGTCGGTAAACTGAAGATGTTAAAATGTGGAAATGGACAATGGTTAGCGCGAAGCCCACACCGCGTCGCACGTTTGCCTCAGCTTTCTGAATTTGTGGGGGTGCGAAAAAATAGCAGCCACATTGCTTTCTGCTTGGGGATTCTGATAAGTTTGCGTACTGCATTTTTTGTAGGGAAATTGAGGTACGTACTTTGGACAAACAATGAAATGTGGCAACGTTTACTATAGATGAATTTAAATGCTTCGCGCTCTACTTTGGGAGGTCGTTCTACATATAAATGAGACGGTCATGTCTTAGCAAAGACTTTTCGTGGCCATGCCTGTAACTTTTGCGCTTCACACCTCTGTGTCACACATAGGTATTATGGGGGATGATGCTGCTTTTAGAAATACCTTGCAGCATACTTCGTGATAGGATGTTTGTTCGAATCCCGACGACGCTCTGAGAGTCGTGCGGAGCGATTGTTTCTGCAGCGAAGGCAGTATATTGTTCAAGTGTTTCTTAATGCGCTTTGCTTACCGATATATTGCATAATATCTTCTGCAGCCACTGCTGCTGCGCAGAAATATTAAAAGGCCGAGATTCGGAGTATTACGCGCTAGAGCTGACTCCATAACGCACCTGCGCCATGAAGACACCGTAGAGGGAGCGGTGTGAGACGGTGATGCTTTTCTTCGTAGACTACTTGTGGTTTTTAAATCTGCGCCTGCTATGTGTATATCGGCGTTTTTTTCTCCTGAATTGGTGCCCGTCGCATTGCAGTTGTTCCATGCGAATACAATTCGCGAACTCCTCGGAAGCAGAACGCAATAACCACTCAGTCATTGCGGCGGTTAAAACAAGTATGGATTGAACACCTTTGTTGGTAGAAGTAGCTAAATGTTTTATACTGGGCTGCACGTCGCATTCAGTACGGGGGCATAACCAGTGTTCGGTGGTTGTCTGGCGTTCACAACTATGCCGCCGTGCTCTAGTGACTCTTCCAAAGATGTAGAATAAGCTTTCTAAAACGCCCTTCTATACGCAGGGCATGTGACGGCAATATCTGTTTGCGCGTTGCTCGCGGTGCCGTGACGTTGGGTCTGCAAATGATCGTACAGTATAACCGCCTTTTCGAAAGTTTGTCGGTAAATGTCAGCAAGTGGCTCTCTCTAGTTTGTCGTGTTACCACTGGGTGAGCATTTATTTATTTATTTATTCCTTAAGTAGCTGCATCGCCAATAAGGCATTACAGCAGGAGGAATTTCATTCAAAATACAATAGTTTGTAGAACTGTATTTATACACTCAAAGCGTCGTAAAAAGCATCAACATATGTAATTAGCACAACATCAGGGGGAAGAAGATTTCAGGCGCTTGCTGTCAGGACAAAAAAACCGCAAAACGTCACCTTTAAAAGCAAGAGGCTTCGGGCAAGCCTAGGCCTCTTGGAGCGAGCGCGCTGGCGTGGCGTGGCGCCTGAGCTCCCGAACACTGGTTCTAGTCAAGTAGCTGGCGGTTTTCTTTTAATCTGTCTCTTTTACGTAATTATTTTTGACCTTTTGTTTCAATATCTGCTAACCTTCCAGAGTAATTTCCTCTTTCTTTGCAATGTCACTCTCATCGCCAGGCCAGGAGGCTTCCTCCTGGTCGGCTTCGGTTCCTAACTCTGATTTGCCGCTAGAGCTTTTCTTACGCAGTGGGACGAGCTGCGTACCTGTGGCTTTGGTTCCGAGTGATGGCGGAGTGATTAGCATGAAGAATCCCAAAGCAATTCAAACCGAACTCTGGATGGCCTCGGCCAATTTTAAAGAAATTACCGAGGTTCTACAGTTTGGCCGAGGGGGCATTCTTTGCTGCTCGTCAGACCAGGCTTGTGCTCAAGATTTACTGAAGTGCGATGTTCTCGCGACACATCCGGTGTGCAGTGTCATTCCTCATCACCTTGCATGTGCCAAAGGCCTAGTCCGCGGTGTCGACATAAGTCTATGTCCGGCAGAAATTTTGGAAATGTTTTCAGCGGCAGGCGTGATTTCGGTGTATCGTTGCAGCCGTGTCGTTGACAATAAGCGCGTACCCACAGAAACAGTCATTGCTACTTTTGCTGGAATGAACCACCCATCGGAAATCAAGGCATGGCCACATATATACCGAGTTCAGCCTCTATCACCTCGTGTCCTTCAGTGTCTAAAGTGCTGGTGGTTCGGGCACTGCATAAAAGGCTGCATGTCCAACACACGATGCCGAATTTGTGGAGAAGGCCATCATTCAAATGACTGTTCTTCCCGAAATGAGTTCTGCTGCCTTTGCAGTGGTCCCCACCCCGCAGATGAGCCTAATTGCCCTGCAAGGGCAAAAGAAGTACAAATCCTTGAAATAATTGATGTGTTAATTGATAATTGATAATTATTGATAATTGATAATTGATAATGATAATACGATAATTTATGCTCTCGTCGTGAGGCCATTGGAGAAATTTAGATCAGGACTCAGGGGTATGCTGGTATAACGGCCCGTCAAACGCTGTGTACGAAAAACTCAATCTTTGAGGCTGTGGCAGCTTCCGTAGAAAAGGCGCTGGAGAAAGCAATGGAGCGCATTATGTCAAATCTCACCGACTTCCTCCTGAACTAGTTCCGTGGCTTCAACTAAATAATAAAGCCAATATTGAGGATCCGGTGTCTGGTCTACCGCGGACTCCACCAATTGAAATATCGACCCCGCAGACATTCACAAATAACGATTCATCAAAGCCATGAACTTCTGAGAAAGTCGACCAAATCTGTCTCTCCGACACAGATGGGATGGAAAATCAAGATGTAGATATGGACCTCTGATCTCTTAAACGAATAAGGTCACCGACAGAGAAAAAAACCTAGCTCTCCCACCAACTCCAAGGCAAAAAAGTACGTTAGAGAGACTCTGACTAAGAAGGGCTTCTTAAAGGAGAGCGTTTTAGACCAAGCAGTCTCTGCTGCTCGGATTTATTCACCATAGGAACTTTAACAGTAATTCAGTGGAACTGTCGTTCCATACTTTCCGCTGCAACAGATTTATAATATCTTATTTCTAAATATTCTCCAGATATTATTATTTTACAGGAAACTTGGCTTGTTGCTGGTCAGACTTTTCATCTCAAAAATTTCCGATGTTTTCGATTGGATCGCCTATCCCGAGGCGGTGGTTTAGTTTTGTTTGTCTCATTAAAAATCTGCCATAGAGCTACCAAAGGCATACCAGCTGTCCCCAGACTGTGAAATCTTAGCACTGGATATAATACTTCCTGGCTGCACACCTTTTTCTATAATTAAAACGTACTTCCCCGCTGGAGTGCAAGATACCCTCTATCTGGATGCCTCTGTTGCTTGCAGTCAGAAGAACATCATACTGGTGGGAGATTTTAATTCTCATCATGTGTCGTGGGGTTTCCGAACGGACACTTGTGGCAAACGCTTGTGGGATTGGGTCTTAACGAATAATTTCTCTTGCCTAGATTCGAGAGCACATACTTTCGTACGGAGTCAGTCGCGATCTGCCCTAGATCTTACGTTTGCTACCTCGAGCATGTCTGTCACCTCCTGGAAGACTGTAGACTCCGGAACTAACAGTGATCACCTCCCTATAATTTTTGAACTGCTTACCCCGTTGATTAGTTTACATAGTAATGTGCGCACTTTTGTTAATTACGAAAAATTTTAAAATGCGTTAAAATCAGCTTTACACGCCCAGGAGGACATGGAGAGAGATATTAAAGCAATGAACCTATGTTCAATTTTAAAACAGTCATCAAAAAAGCTCAGTTTTTTGTGCAATCTACTAAGGGTGGATCATATTGTGCCTGGTGGAATTCTGACTGCGAGCGAGATTTTAGACGTAGAAAAGCTGCGTGGAAAAAACTTTTATACAACCAAAGTCCTGTTAATTCGGCTGATTATACATATATAGCTACTACGTTTAAACGAACAGTCTCAAAAGCTAAGGAGGATTATGATTCCAAGCACTACACATACCTTTCGAAATCTTGCAATAAGAAGGCCCTGTTTAAATTTCTTCGATCTCGTAAAGTTATACCGGCGCTCGTGAATGTCGATTCTGTCGTTCTAACAATAAAAGAAGTATCGGAATCACTTGACAAAATTGCTCAAGGACTTGCGCAACGTTTCAAACACAAATTGCTGTTAGGCCTACAGAAACCTCCCTTGGGAGACGACTTTGAAACAGTAACAGCGTCAGAGCTTGAAGGCATTATTAGTTCGTTACCGACGTCAGCCCCCGGTCCAGATAGAATTACAACAAGAATGCTAAAAGTTTTATTTGATTACACGCCTCAGGACCTCCTAAACGTAATGAATTTCTCTCTCAAAAATGCATGGATTCCATGAGAGTGGAAAATAGCTAAAATTATTCCACTATTAAAGAAAAAATCAGCTGGACTTAGACAACATAAGACTGATTCCTCTTACTTCCAATGTCGTCAAATTAATAGAAAGAGTTCTTCACGGCCGTATAACAAATTGTATGCAGGATGATACCCTTCTCAGTCCTTGCCAGATTGGATTTCGTCCCTGGCACTCCATATGGTGCGCCCATGTAGATTTAGAGAGCCGCATTAAACTTGCTCACCGCAAACGAGAGAACGCAGCTTTGGTGACGCTAGATGTATCAAAAGCATACGACTCTGTAGAACATGGCATTCTATTCGATAAACTTCAGTCTACGAATTTCCCTAAATATATAACCGCTTGGATCTATGAATATATAAGAGATAGAGAGTTTTACTTTTACCAACACAGTATTTCGACGTCCAAACACAGGCAGACAAGAGGTGTACCACAGGGTTCCGTTCTTTCCGCTATATTATTTAACATTTTGCTAAGCACAATTCCTTTGTCTCCGGAAGTACGTGTTTATGTTTATGCGGACGATATCGCATTTTTTACGTCCGGAAATAATATACATTCACTACAACAGTCGTTGCAGAATTACTTAGGAATGCTGGATACATGGCTATAGAGGGGTTACGTATGTCGTTAAACATTAGCAAAAGTGCGGTATTAGTATTCCCATTAACTGCACAGGTGCATATATCTTTACAATACCGGCAGGAAATCATTCCTCAAGTTGACGAAGTCAAGTACCTTGGAGTCATTTACGATGGCAAACTCACCTGGCGTAGTCACATTGAACATATTAAAACAAAGGCAGAACGAGCCGCAGCTATGTTCCGCCGGCTCAGCCACCGACGCTCTGGACTACGCAGGGACACCTTACTGATTATTTATAAAATGTATATTCGGCCTATATTAGAATTCGGCTGCGTAATATTTCCCGGTGGCGCCGCCTACAAAATTAAGCCTCTGATACTTTTAGAAAGAGCAGCTCTGCGGTCATGCCTTGGGCTACCTAGATTTGTTGCCAACGCTCTTTTATATCAGGAAGCTCATATACCCACCCTAGATTGCAGATTCCGCATACTTAGGGTTCAGACATTTTTAAAAATTTATGACTATTTAAAAAGACGTACGCAATATATATTTATAACTGAACCGTCTGAGTTTCTCCAAGTATCGTGGTCGAGATTTCACAGTCTTCAGGTATTATTCGTACAAGCACAGGTACAAAAATTGGATGTGTCCCTACGCCATGTTTACCATTCAAGTGATGCCTTAACAGACCTCAAAATTGAGTTCGATGACATATTTCCAAATCATGCTAAACTATTACCAAGGCGAGATTTAATTAATATCCTACACGGCCACCTACACCAGCTAACCACTGACAATGTAATAGCTGCGGACGCTTCTGTGTGCAATGAGAAGGCAGCAGTGGGGACCTTCTCTGAATCTATTCAATGGTCTTACTCTCTTCGCCTTCCCGACTTCACACCTATATTTCAGGCAGAATTATTAGCGATTACATTAGCATTACGAAAACTGCCCCGAAATGACCCATTAGCTGTTATTGTGACTCGCTACCTGTATGCACAGCACTAACTGCATCTTTAAATTCAACAATTCAAAGAACATTTCGTTCGATGGTACCTCCGTACTTATGAAAAGTATGTTTGCTTTGGGTACCTGGGACATCATGGGTTGCACTTGAATGAAATGGCTGATTCACTCGCACGAGCATCCCTGGACGGCCCTATCATATCTGTTTTGCCGACATCAGCTTATGTCACCACGGCTAGGTACAGAAACTTCACTATATCTTAAAACTCTGAAATAT